>NC_053022.1:196052328-196422546 GCF_003073215.2 Triticum urartu
CAGTCAACAGGCAATGCATATATATATACATATATATGTATATATATACTAGCAAAAGAGCCCGTGCGTTGCAACGGGAGAGAAAACATAACACACGTTCTTAACTCAACAACCATCACTCAAGACTACAATAGGTCCATCTCCTTTATTTTTGCGAGGCATCATATTTGTGTTGCCGCTTATCCTCCTTCTCACCCTCGCCGGCGATGGCCTCGGTGTTCACACAAAACAACAAAAAACGTGTGTTGAATATGAATAATCCTAAGACGTCTCTCTCTCCCTCTCTCCTCCCTCTCCCTCTCCCTCTCTCTTTCTCTCTCTCTCTCTCACTCACTCTCACGATGAGAAATCTGTTGTTTTCCCCTACAACATTTTTCAAAGGTATGCATGTGTAGTTATCGATGTTTTCTTTTCCCTATATGGTTATAGTGGGGTGTTTATTTGCAATCTAAATCGCCGCCGGTATGAAAAAAATGGATCTTGCGCTATAAATTATAATTTTTCTTCCATAAAAATATTTTAAAAATATTTAACAGGTAAAATTAACATCATATTTAGATTCCACACATTTTTCTAATAAAATTTCCTATATAATATGTTAAAATCAAAGTTACTGTTTACAAGATACATATAATTTAGAAAATCATTTGGTTTGACTCAAATATATTCCAAAATAATATTTAAAAATACTTAACAGGTAAAAATAATCTCATATTCATATCCTACATATTTTTCTAATCAAACTTCATATATAACATGTTCAAATCTGAGTTACGATTTAAAAGATATGGATGATTTTAAAAAGTATTTATTTGACTTAAATATGATCCGCGGATGAATTACCTAAAACATCAGGGGGTTTTTGAAAAATGTAAAATAACGGTTCGGGTGTGACTTAAACCCGGACGGCGGGTTGATTTCAAGAAAAGACAAGGACTTTTGTGTAAAATACGAAAATAACGATTCATTTTAACTTAAAACAGGACTGCGGGTTGAATTCTTTAAAATAAAGGGACTTTTCTGAAAAATGCCATGACGGACGAAAGAAACCTAATTTGCTTTATTATTAGGTAAAGATGTATATATATGGAGCTTATTCTGGAAAACACATACTTACTTTTAGGCATAAAAACAAACACCTGTTGGGCAGCCCTGATCTAGATGGATGATGGAGGATGTAGGCGGAGATACTAGCTGGCGAGCGAACAGAGGTGCGGCCTCCATGGCTGCTGCCCCATGGTGTCTAGACGGTTGACCACGGGGTTGCAGTAGATGGCGCTGGTGCCGTGCAGCCACGGTGTTGCATAGGCGAGGTGGGGGAGACATGGGAGGAGGCGCAAGGGACTACGGTCGGTAGTTGCGCAAGAGTCCGGCCATGGTCACCACCACCAGCAACGAGACGGTTGCGGGGATGATAAGGAGGCTGGCGGGGTGGTGAGAAGGAGGCGGACAGGGAGTGAGGCAGGAGGCGGAAAGGGAGAAAGAGAGGAGGTGGGGTCGTGGGAAGAAGGAGGCGGCAGGCGGCAAAGGCGGAGGACACGGAGGCGTGGATTGAGGAGGAGTTGGGGACGGCTACTGAGCGAGCAGGAGCGCCAGCGATGGGAAGGGATGTATCGATGTTGGAGATGGAGGCCGGCAAGCGGTGCAGGAGCATAGTGCTTTCCATGGGCGCCGGTGGTCGGTGGTGTAGAGGAGAGGGAAGGCGCTGGAGAAGGTGCTTGAGGCCGGTGAGGGAGGAGGTGGCCTTGGGGGAGGCGACGGTGGTGGTCAGCGAGAGGAGCGCCGTATGCGACCTGCGGGATCGAGGGAGATGGGGATCAACTTGCTAGGTCTTCTTTTACTTAAGGGTGTCAGTGGGTAAATATTAGTACCACCTCGCGTATATGTTTTAAATTTAAACTGAAAGCATAAATTTACTTGAAGAAGTGTATTATGACGGTGAACCCACGGAGTCAATCAGTGCTTTATTATTAGGGAAAGATAAAACTAAAACACTTTTGTTAAAAAATGAAACAGAAAGAAACAAAAAGAAAAACAGAAAATGGAAAAGGGGAAAAAAAGAGCTAGGCTAGACTAGGCCTTACGCCAAAGTGGCAGGCCCAGCCTAGCTCCCCCATTATCATCTTCCTCTCCCGCCTCCATTGTTCGTGCGACCGCACTCGACGGTCTCTGCCCGGCCGCCTTGCCACCCCTGCCGGAGGAGATAAGGCCGTCACCCCCTCTCCTTGGTCCTCCCTCCCACTCGCTCGCTCTCCTCTCTCCTTCTCCCTCTCGCTCCACTCCCCTCCTCCAAATCCACCACGCCCACCACCATGCCACGCCATGGCTGTTGTCGAGCTCGCGGCCACCGTCGCCCCCATGCCAAGCTAGGGAGTCCCACGAATCCGCTATCATCCCGGGGAAAAAGCCGAAGCACCAGCCTTCCTCCTCTGCACCGTCGTCGCCATCGCTAGAATCTGCCATCCTCGAGCCTCCGCCGAGCCCGCTATGCACCCCTACAGGCTCAACGTGAGCCCCTCGCCCTTTCCCCTCTCTCTTCGAGCTCCGGTATCCACTCTAGCTTACCTCGCCGCCATGCCGTGGACTCGCCGACGCAGCCACAGCCGCCGTGGGGCTCGCCCGACCCCATCACCGTGCTCATGGTGCTCCCGGGATCACAATGCACACACGCACGCCCCCCTTGTGCCCCTAGCGCCGCCGTCTGACCCCGAACACCACCGCCGCTTCACGTCGTCGTCGTCGTCGCTCCGGGCACCCCCGACCAAACCAACGCCATAGGGCGACATGCGGCGCAACGCCCATTCGAAAGCACCTGGCCGCGCGGCAAATGGGGTTTTGTGCGCATTTTTCGACCAGCTCTGGCATGTCTCCACCACGGGAACGGTCGCCAGAGCCCTCTCCGGTACCACACCGACGTGGCGCTGTTGGGGCCACCCCCAGGGTCACTAACTGGTGGGCCCTAGTAGCCCAGCTGACCTCGTTGACTGGGCTGACCAGTCAACAAGTGCTTACTTGGCAGCCCAGTCGCTGACTGGTGGACCCCCCCTTTTGTTTAACTAAATTTAATTAGACTAATTAGTCACTCACTAGTGGGCCCTACTAATTAATTAACTAGGATAGTTAAAAATAAACCCCTGTTAGTCTTTCTGTCAATGACAGGTGGGACCAAGTGGTCAGGTTTGACCTGGACCGGCTGGGTTGACCGCTGACGTTGTGCTGATGCAATAAATGTATTTTTGAATTAATAATAATTTCATAATATTGTTAAAACTTTGAGAAATCATAAAAAATAATCTATAAGTGAGATGAAAATAATTTATATATGAAAGTTGCTCAGAAAATTAGAAAGAATCGAAATATGTTATCCGTTCATCTGTCACATGCCTCTAACATGATGAACATGGATCCTTGCCCTTCGATTCATCTTTCCAAAAATTGCCAAACTCTGGGAAAACTTCTTCTGTATCGTGTAGCACTGCAATTGGCCACCCCTAGCACTGCATATTGTCATGTCATGCATCTTGATGCATATGTTTGCTTTATATAAATTGTTTCTTTCCCCTCTTCTCTCTGGTAGACATCGAGACTGACGCTGCTGCCGAGTATGACTACGCCCCTGATGTTCAGCCCCTTGCAGCAGAGCTTCGAGGAAAGCAAAAACCACTTGATCATTCCTATATCGCCCAGTTCCTTCTCTCTCATGCTTGCATTAGAATTTGTTACTATATTTTATTGATCTTATTATGATGCATATCCTGATTTTGTAACCTGCCATTGTTACTTGCGTACTTATCCTATATGCTTAGTATAGGTTGGTTAGTGATCCACCAGTGACCCCTCACCTTATCCCTATTGGCCCCGCTTTGTGATCGATGACTCGATCAACGTGATCGATGTCCAGGACCCGACACATCACATCACTCCCCCTTAGTTGGATGACTCTGCAGAGTTACTATTGAGTGCCGAGGGTGATACCTCGCATAACACTTTTGATGAGATCTCTGTAGTGTAGCTAATTGGTCCTGGTCTACGGAGGATGATTCCTCCTTCACCACTCCCGTTAATGACTTTGTCGTGCTACACCTCAAGTGTGAACCCTTGAGGGTGATTCCTCCAAGTTCACCTTGACGGTTACATCAACTGGAATCGATCGAGGGTGATTCCTTGGATTCCCCCTTGGTGTTATGGACACGCGATTGCTTTGACTTTACCCTAGAACCATGATGGAGTTGGGTCGGCCCCGAGGGGTACCCGCGAGAGAATGTGAAGTTGGGTTGACCTTGAGGGTACCTGTGAGTGATATGGAATCGGGTTGACCTGGAGGGTACCCGCGAGATAACTGATTGCTTGTATCTGCATTGGTAATTCCCTGAAGAGGAGAGGATGATGCAGCACAAAAAGGTAAGTATTACCCTCAGTTATGAAACCAAGGTTATCAATCCAGTAGGAGAACCAAGCAACACTATGTAAACAGCACACGCACACAAACAACAAAGAACTGCAACCCAACGTGTAAGAGAGGCTGTCAATCCCTTCTCGGTATTGAGATAGATTAAATTGTATAAGTTTTGATAAATATATCTAACTAAAACACAGAATAAAATAAATAAATAAAATGTGCAGCAACGTATTTTTAGATTTAATTTGATAGGAAATAGACCCGGGGGCCGTAGTTTTCACTAGAGGCTTATGTCAAGAAAATAACATAAGGTGGGTAAACAATTACTTTTGGGAAATTGATAGAAAAGTGAATAATCATGACGATATCTGAGGCAGTGATCATGTATATAGGCATCACGTCCAAGATTAGTAGACCGAAACGACTCTGCATCTACTACTATTACTCCACTCATCGACCGCTATCTAGCATGCATCTAGTGTATTAAGTTCATGGAAAACAGAGTAATGCAATAAGAACGATGACATGATGTAGACAAGATCTATTCATGTAGGAATAGACCCCATCTTGTTACCCTTAATAGCAGCGGCACATGTGTGTCATGTCTCTTTCTGTCACTGAGATTAAGCACCGCAAGATCGAACCCATCACATAGCAGCTCTTCCCATGGTAAGAAAAGATCAATCTAGTTTGCCAAACCAAACTAAAATTTCAGAGAAGAAATATGAGGCTATAACAATCATGCATATAAGAGTTTAACAAAGACTCAAATAATATTCAAGGATAGAACTGATCATAAACCCACAATTCATCGGATCCCAACAAACACACCGTAAAAGGTCATTACATCAAATATATCTCTAAGAACATCGATGAGAGCATTGTATTGAAGATCAAAAGGAGAGAAGAAGCCATCTAGCTACTAGCTACAGACCCGTAGGTCTGTGGTAAACTACTCACGCATCATCGGAGGGGAAACAAGGATGATGAAGAACCCCTCTGTGATCGCTGCCCCCTCCGGTAGAGTGTTGAAAAAGGCCTCTAGATTGGATATCGTGGTTCTGGAACTTGCGGCGGCTGGAAAAGTGTTTCGTTGACTCCCCTAGGGTTTTTGGGATTTTAGAGTATTTATAGAGGTGGAGGTCGGTGGAGACGCTTCTTGTGGGCCCCACTACCTACCAGGGCGCGCCTGGGCTCCGTGGCGCGCCCTGGTGCCTAGTGGGCCCCCACGGGCCTCCTCGCATGTGCTCCTTTGGCTCCCTGGGTGTCTTCTGTCCAGAAAAAATCTTCAAAAACTTTAGTTGCATTTGGACTCCGTTTGTATTGATATTCTGCAAAGTACAAACAAACAAAAAACAACAACTAGCACTGGGCACTATGTCAATAGGTTAGTCCCAAAAATTGATATAAAGTAGCTAGTAAATGAATATAAAACATCCAAGATTGGTAACATAACAACATGAAACAATAAAAAATTATAGATACGTTGGAGACATATCAGCACCCCCAAGCTTAATTCCCGCTCGTCCTCGAGTAGGTAAATGATAAAAACAGAATTTTTGATGTGGAATGCTGCCTAACATGTTCATCATATATTCTTTTCTTTTGTACCATGGACATTTGGGCCGAGAAATTCCCAATATCTTCCATGCTAGATAAATCATAGGCGGTTCCCAAACATAAAATAATGTTTATTTACTTTCCACCATTCTTTCACAATCCATGGCTAGCCGTATCCATGGGTGCCTTCCATACCAACACTTTCCAAGGAGATTATTATTGGCAACATAAATAAAAAAACATTTCGAGACTGGACATCCCTATTACCTGCAACACTCTCGTGCAATGATAAGTGAATAAACACTCATCTTGAGAATAACACATCTAGCATAGAAAATATTGGCCACCCCCTGCCGCTTCATGAGCGGTACAAACACACAAAAAGGAAATTGATTTTGAAAATTAGAGTTGGCACATACAAATTTACTTGGAACGACATGTAAATACCGCATATAGGTAGGTTGGTGGACTCATTTGGCACAACGTGGTTTAAGGAGTCTGGATGCACAAGCAGTATTCCCGCCTAGTACAAGGAAAGGCTAGAAAATAGATTGAGAAGCAACCAACCAAAAAACAGAGACTCTCATAAACGAGCATTGGACATAACTAACACTGAATAATGCACCACAAGTAGGATGTAATTTCATTGCATAACTATTAACATTCGTGCTTGCATAGGGAATCACAAACCTTAACACCAATATTCTTACTAAAGCATAACTACACACTAACATGAGTCACATATTACTATCTTCACATCACAAAACTATTACAAGGAATCAAGTTTATAATCATCTTCATGGAAGTCCTTATTATATCCGCCTTGAATATCCATCTCTTTGGGACTAATTTCATATATTACCATTGCTACTAACAAGCTCTCAAACAAGTTTAAATGAAGCACAAGAGTATAAATATTTCTTCAAAATCTTCATCCCTCAAAATAATCTAAGTGAAGCATGAGAGGATATTTCTTCAAAAATTAAATAACCACCAGGCTCAAAAAGATATAAGTGAAGTACTAGAGTAATTCCATAGCTCAAAAAAAATTAAGTGAAGCACACAGAGCAATTCTAACAAATCATAGCATCATTATGGCTTTCTGAAATAGGTGTGTTCAGCAAGGATGATTGTGGCAAACTAAAAATCAAAAAAATCAATGAATCATATAATACAAGACACTCCAAGCAAAACACATGATATGTGACGAATAAATATATAGCTCGAAGTAAAATTACTGATGGTCGTTAGAAGAAAGAGGAGATGCCTTCCGGGGCATCCCCAAGCTTAGTTGCTTGGTACTCCTTGAATATTACCTTGGGTTGCCATGGGCATCCCCAATCTTAGGCTATTTTCACTCTGTATTCCTTCATCCATCATGATCTCACCCAAAACTTAAAAACTTCAATCACATAAAACTTAACAAAACCTTCGTGAGATCCGTTAGTATAATAAAGCAAATCACCACTTTAAGTATTATTGCAAACCAAATTATATTTTGTCATTGCATTATAACTACTGGATTCTAACTTTACATAGCTTATACCCCCTGATACAATCCATAGATTCATCAAAATAAGCACACAATGCAACGAAAATATAATCTGTCAAAAACAGAACAGTTTGTAGTACTCTGGACTTTGACCATACTTCTATAACTCCAATAAATCTGAAAAATTAGGACAACGTAGACAATTTGTATATCAATCATATGTAAAATCTATCAGGATTTTATCACACTCCAGCGAATTTTAAAAATTCTTCTACTGGATGCAAAAGTTTCTATTTTCCAACAGGATCAAATCAACTATCACCCAACATGTTCCTAAAGGCTTTACTTGGCACAAACACTAACTAAAACATAAAAAAGCACAATCATAACAGTAGCATAATTGTGTAGTTATTAACAAAAATGCATAGGTGAACATGGCGCCACGCGAGGTCTTTATCTCACCATCCATTTCTCTCAGATTTGTATCGTATTCATACCATAAGCAGTGCATATCACGCATATTGAATATTCCTCCTTGCAGTATTGGATCTGTATTCCATAAAACAATCAATGCATAAGGGGCCACATGCTTGACAAACGTGACACAACTCATTTACTAGGCAGAGGTTGGGAACGTTAACTGCATTTGATGCCTCCACCACCATCTCTCTCCATCCAGCGTTGTTGAAGTTGGAAAGTGAGGTATTTTAGTGTCATCACATGTTTTGGACTATTGATTTACAACTGAAACCTTTACATGTATTAGTTTCTCTGCTATGCATTCATCTCCTCGCATTCATCCTTTTCCTCGACTTTGTTCAACTGCTAGTCTTCCCTGCAATGCTTTCTATAATGTGCTCCTACATGTTCTAGTCCAGTTCATTAGCTCCTCCAACATGTATTCATTTAGACCAGGAAGCTCCCCTTTCGCTCATTTGATGGCCATCATTAGAAGGTGAGTTGGAGGAGCTGGCGAACTAATCCTTCCAATGATCTAATCCATCATTGTCACATTAGGTCCTCTCATCGACTCTGGGTGTGCTACCTGTTCAGAATCAGCTGGTGGACATTGCAAGCTCGTCTTTTGCGGGTGGCATTACAAGCTCCTGTACTAGGATACCAACAAGCCTAGGAAAGCAATAACAAAAACTCCCTGGGCACATATTTTGAGCGTCGGAAAGGTTTTGCTACAGTAGCAAAATTAATGGACAGCTAACCTTCTGCTGTCGCTGTAGTTTGATGCCATGGTCATCTTGTTTTGTCTTCTCCCAGCAGGCAGGTTGAAGAAGGTTGTACTAGGGGTATTAGTGTTGCTTGCACTAATTAATCCATCATGTCTAATTTCAGAGACAAAGAGTTGCTTCGCATAATGTTCCCGCCATTTTTGTTATTACAACAACGCATGTAGTTTACATTTATGTTTGGGGAGATATCCCATCATCCATGAGGTAATACCTGATGAACTGATAGAGCAGTACACCTCAATTATAGACATGCAAAATGAACTTGGCAAAACAAAACAGCACAGAAACGGCAGGCCCACACTTGCTAAGTGCCATTAAAGGCGTACTTGTTCAACATAGAAACGTTTAAACGCAGCCGACCAGCGTTATTAAATGGTCTGACATTAACACAACAGAACAGCTAGAACCGTATTTTGCATGTTTATAAACGTGTATCCAACTCCATTTAAGATGGTTAGTCACCAACCTCTGTACGTCATATTTGTCGAATTAACCAGGCGTATCGTTCAAGTATTCATTCAATCACTATATTAATTTCTAATCTCATAGCATGAATGGGCTGCCCACATAACGTCCTCGCTTGCCATCATGTCCCAAAAATCTGCGTTGAGTTATCAAAGGACAGAAAGAAAAACAAAAAAAGAGGTAATATCATCGGGAGTCGTAGAACTTACGCTACATGTTCAGTTTGGTGCTAGAACTTTGAAAATACGGTTTTGTGGTCATCTAATTTGACTCAAGCGTCCAAATACGGTCACAATACACATATGCGGTAGTATCCATGTGCATGGCCCCACTTGTTAGTGAGTGAAGGCGCTGGTGTGATGTATTTTTAGAAAGAACACCGTCATAAACTTTTTATTTGCATAACACGTCAACCACCCTATGAATTTTTGCACAAAGCTACCTCGCATTTTTATTTACAAAAAAACAAGACAATGGTACTAAATATATATGCGAGAAATAAAACCCAATAGAGGGCCCATCAAGACTCGAAACAACAACAATACTGAATATTATGTACAATATTATACATACATACGATGATTAGTAAATAAAAACTTTAAAATATAAACATGTGTATTATATGAGAAATATTTGGTAAAATGTTTTATAAACCTGAGTATTATATAAATATATGTGTTTTATAAATGGGCGTACTACATATTTGTTTTTCATAATTAAAGTTCAAAATATTATTTTAATTATAGAAACATTTCAATAATTATACGCACATTTGTAGTTCAATGTTTGTATGATATAAAATTTAAACTCTTAATGTGAATAAATCATCGTTAATATTTAAATTATATAATTATATTGAATATGAGTCACGAGTTGATATTATCCACAACTGAATATTCGTATATATTTAGTACATGTTTGTATTCATCATTCTTTATAATTTAAATATAAACCGCAAGTGTATTTTTTTGGGTTCAAGAAACTTATTTATTTAATAAACATTTCCAGTGTCCGTATTAACTAAATATTTTTTATATAATACACAGGTTTATATTTAAATGTTTTTGTTTACTAGTCATTGTTTGTATGTATACTATTTTAAAGCACATATATTTGTACATTATTTTTATTACTTATGTTTTACTAAGTATTATATATATATATATATATATAATACACAGGTTTATATTACTTAAATTTTACTCAATATTTTATACATAATTCACAGGCTTTATCCGTATATATAATATTTTTAACACACAAATGTTTGAGCATAACTATATTACTTACATTTTACAAATATCTTTAAAAAAACCTCGCGCAAAATGGACGGCAGTATCCGCGCCCAATTAAACTCCGCATGAATCCTTGTTCAGTACAAATAGGTTTGTTATCAATATTTGACATCTGGAGCTCAAACTACTATTAGCTAGTCCGCCCCACCTTAAAACATTCGGTCCCGGTTGGAATACTTGCGCAACTTCTTGGTGTTCATTTTCGCTTATATATCTGCACGATTGTGGCCATCTTTTTCTTGTAAATAAAAAATGTTAGGGGGTTTTGTGCAAAACAATCGTCGTTGTGTTTCACTTTTTCTGCAAGTAGAAAAAATATGTGGGTGTTCTGTGTAAAAATAGGACGCACCCAATGCCATTACTCAGTGACAAATGGGGTCTACACATGGATATGTCCGCATACGTGTATTGTGATCGTATCTACACGCTTGAGACAAGTTAGATGACCATAAAACCGTATTTTCAAAGTTCTAACATCAAACTGAACATGGATGCAAGTTCTATGACTCCCGGTGATATTACCTCAAAAAAATATTAAAAGATTGATGGAAATATGACCTAGAGGCATTAATAAAAGATTATTATTATATTTGCTAAATCATGATAATGGTTTATTATTAATGCTAGAATTGTATTGACCGGAAACTTAAATACATGTGTGGATACATAAACAAATACCATGTCCCTAGTAAGCCTTTACTAGGCTAGCTCATTGATCAAAGATGGTTAAGGTTTCCTAATCATAGACATGTGTTGTCATTTGATAACGGGATCACATCATTAGGAGAATAATATGATGGACAAGACCCATCCGTTAGCTTAGCATATTGATTCGTTTAGTTTATTGCTATTGCTTTCCTAATGTCAAATACATATTCCTTCGACTATGAGATTATGCAACTCCCGGATGCCGGAGGAATACCTTGTGTGCTATCAAACGTCACAACGTAACTGGGTGATCATAAAGATGCTCTACATGTATCTCCGAAGGTGTTTGTTGAGTTGGCATAGATCGACATTAGGATTTGTCACTCCGAGTATTGGAGAGGTATCTCTGGGCCCTCTTGGTAATACACATCATAAGAAGCCTTCCAAGCAAAGTGACTAATGAGTTAGTTGCAGAATGATGTATTATGGAACGAGTAAAGAGACTTTTTAGTAACGAGATTGAACTAGGTATGAAGATACCGACGATCGAATCTCGGGAAAGTAACATACCGATGGACAAAGGGAATTACGTATGTTGTCATAACGATTCGACCTATAAAGATCATCGTAGAATATGTAGGACCCAATATGGGCAACTAGGTTCCGCTATTGGTTATTGACCGGAGAGGTGTCTTGGTCATATCTACATAGTTCTCGAACTCGTAGGGTCCGCAAGCTTAACGTTCGTTGACTATATAGTGTTATATGAGTTATATGTTTTGGTGAAAAAATGTTGTTCGGAGTCCCGGATGAGATCTCGGACATGATTACCAGTCCCTAAATGGTCGAGAGGTAAATATTGATATATAGGATGATGGTATTCGGACACCATAATAGTTTCAGAGTGCACCGGGTAGTCATCGGGTCAATGGAAGGGGTTCCGGGCACCCTCGACAAGTGTATGGGCCTTATGGGCCAAAGGGGAGGACAGACCAGCCCACAAGGGGGCTGGTGCGCCCCTTCCCTTGGCTGGCCGGCCCTAGGGGAAGGAAAGGGGACGGGTAGCCCCTCCTGCCATTCCCTCCTCGGGAGAGAAAGGAAAGGGGAGTGCCACCTCCTCCTTCCTTCCTCCTGCACTTCAAACAAGGAAGGGGCGCCACTTGGGGGAAGACCCCAAGTAGGATTCGGCCTACTTGGGGGCACCTCCTGGCTGCTCCCTCCACGCCCACCTATATATATGTGGGAGGGGGGGGCGCCTAGCACACCAGATCATTATCTTGGCCGTGTGCAGTGCCCCCCTCCACCGTTTACACCCTCGATCATATTTTCGTAGTTTTTAGGCGAAGCCCTATGGAGATAGCTTCACCATCACCGTCACCACGCCGTCGTGCTGCCGGAACTCATCTACTACCTCGCCGTCTTGCTGGATCAAGAAGGCGGAGACGTCACCGAGCTAAACATGTGCAGAACACGGAGGTGTCGTACGTTCGGTACTTGATCAGTTGGAGCGTGAAGAAGTTCGACTACATCAACCGCGTTGTTAAATGCTTCCGCTTACGGTCTACGAGGGTACATAGACACACTCTCCCCTCTCGTTGATATGCATCTCCATGGATAGATCTTGCATGCGTAGAAATGTTTTTGTTTTCCATGCAACATTTCACAACAAAGATAACTATTAGGTTGCCCCCCAACTAGCTCTTTCTTTATAGCCATTAAGATAGCCTTGAGATTTCAATGATGCTCACATGAAAGATAGTAATTAAAACACGAAGAGAGCATCATGTAGCATGTGAAAAACACATTTAAGTCTAACATACTTTCTATGCATAGGAATTTTATAAGCAAACAAATTATTAAGACAAGAAATATTTAGCATGTGCAAAGGAGAGGAATAAAACATTGACAATCTCAACATAACGAGAGGTAATTTAGTAACATGAAAATTTCTACTCTCATAATAATTAAATGTGGAATCATATTCAAATTCAACAATATAGCTATCACATAACATATTCTCTACATTATCCACATGCATGCAAAGTTGACACTCTTCCAAAATAGTGGGATTATTTTTACCTAGAGTTGACACTCTTCCAAATCCACTTTCAATATTATTACAAACATATTTATCATGAGGCTTAAATAAATTTTCAAGATCATAAGAATCATTATCACCCCAATCATGATCATTGCAATAAGTAGCGAACATAACAAAATTAGCATCCCCAAGCTTGGGGTTTTTCATATAATTAGCACAATTGACATTAATAGAGTTTATTGTAACATCATTGCTATCATGATTTTCACTCAATGAGCTATCATGAATCACTTTATAAATTTCCTCTTTCAACACTTCACCAAAATTTTCAGATTCATGGTTTTCGAGCAAAACTTCATAGAGATAATCAAGCGCACTCAACCCACTAGCAATTGGTTCAACATAATTGGTTCTTTTAAAAAGATTAGCAAGAGGATGATCCATCTTTAATTTTCTTGACACATCGTGACTATGCAAACAAGATCGCAAGCAAACAAAAGAACAACCAAGAAAAAGGCAAACGGAATTTTTTTTTGTGTTTTTCAAAAACTTTTTAGAAGTGGGGGAGATGAAAATGAGAGGCAAATGGAAAATAAAGTAATTGCAAGAAGATGAAAGTTTACACGTAGGTACTTGATAGATGTTGATGATGTCTCCTCGGCAACGGCGCCAGAAATTCTTCCTGATTGCTTGTATCTGTGTTGGTAATTACCCAAAGAAGAGAGGATGATGCAGCACAGCAAAGGTAAGTATTTCCCTCAGTTACGAAACCAAGGTTATCAATCTAGTAGGAGAACCAAGCAACAATATGTAAACAACACCTACAAACAACAAAAACTTGCAATCCAACGCGTAAGAGGGGTTGTCAATCCCTCCTAGGTATTGAGATAGATTAAATTGTATAGGTTTTGATAAATAGATCTAACTAAAACACAAAATAAAATAAATAAAGAATAAGTGCAGCAAGGTATTTTTAGACTTAATATGATAGGAAATAGACCTGAGGGCAGTAATGTTCACTAGAGGATTTTCTCAAGAAAGATAGCATACAATGGGTAAACAAATTACTATTGGGAAATTGATAGAAAAGTGAATAATCATGACGATATCTGAGGCAGTGATCATGTATATAGGCATCACGTCCAAGATTAGTAGACCGAAACGACTCTGCATCTACTACTATTACTCCACACATCGACCGCTATCCAGCATGCATCTACTGTGTTAAGTTCATTGGAAAAACGGAGTAATGCAATAAGAACGATATGTAGACAAGATCTATTCATGTAGGAATAGACCCCATCTTGTTTCCCTTAATAGCAATGATACATGCATGTCATGTCTCTTTCTGTCACTGAGATTGAGCACCGCAAGATCCAACCCATCACAAAGCACCTCGTCCCATGGTAAGAAAAATCAATCTAGTTGGCCAAACCAAACCAAAATTTTGGAGAAGAAATACGAGGCTATAACAATCATGGGTATAAGAGTTCATCAAAGACTCAAATACTATTCATGGATAGAATTGATCATAAACCCAGAATTCATCGGATCCCAATAAACACACCGCAAAAAGTCATTACATCAAATTGATCTCCAAGAACATCGAGGAGAACATTGTATTGAAGATCAAAAAGAGTGAAGAAGCCATCTAGCTACAAGCTACAAACCAATAGGTCTGTGGTAAACTATTCACGCATCACCAGAGGGGCAACAAGGATGACGAAGAACCCCTTCATGATCGTTGCCCCTCCGTCAGAGTGCCGGAAAAGGCCTCTAGATTGGATCTCGTAGTTCTGGAACTTGCGACATCTTGAAAAGTGTTTCGTCGACTCCCCTAGGGTTTTTGGGATTTTAGAGTATTTATAGAGGTGGATGTCGGTACAGAAGCTTCCCGTGGGCCCGACTACCCACAAGGGCGCGCCTAGGCTCCCTGGCTCGGCCTGGTGCCTAGTAGGCCCCACGGGCCTCCACCCTTCTGCTCCTTTGGCTCCCTAGGTGTCTTCTCTCTAGAAAAAAATCTCCAAAAAGTTTCATTGCATTTGGACTCCATTTGGTATTGATATTCTGCAAAGTAAAAAAATAAGCAAAAAACAACAATTGGCACTGGGCACTATGTCAATATGTTAGTCCCAAAAAAATGATATAAAGTTGCTAGTAAATGAATATAAGACATCCAAGATTGATAGCATAACAACATGAAACAATCAAAAATTATAGATTCGTTGAAGACGTATCGATAACTATGCAGCACGGCCAGCCATTCTTAGCCCTTGTCGTAAGTCCATGAGATGGGGTGATGGGACCACAGATCGTGGATCATTGATCGTCTTCGCATGCTCCCAAGACACTAACAGTTTGGATATGTGATCCGAGTAGGCCTCTAGCCTTTTCGCACTGACCACCACAGGGGAATAAGTATGGGCACTCTGCGTCGTATGATTTTCTGAAAGCTCTTCGGACGTTAGTGATTGAGCGGCACATGCTCGGGTGGTCCACGTAAGCACCTACTTTGTATAAAGTGGTATCCAAGACTGGTTCTGGTCGTCCATGCAATGCGCAGGAGTGCAAAGGGCGATGGGCCCAAAACCCATGAGCGCTTAGGAGGTAGACCGGCGTGTTGGCCTCTCTGTTGAACCTGCATTGGACTATAGTGCGTCAATCAATCGAGGCTGGACATGACCCAGGAAAGTGTGTTTGATTGGAGTTAATCGAGCGTGTTGGGTAAGTTTGTGCACCCCTGCAGGGAAGTTAATCTATTCGAATAGACGTGTCAACGGTAACGGACGCTCGGAGTTGTATCTCGGTCGATAAAACTAGAATGGGATATTGAAGATGTGAAATGGATATGATGTCACCGGGATTGATTTCTCGTAGTGAGTTGAGAAACGATCTCTAGGCATGGATGCTACAACATACTTACTACTTATGTTATGTTACTCTACTCTCTTCTATTGCTTCAAGATACTAGTCTTCGATAGGCTATGCTTTCATTTCTCTTCTGGCATTTTTGCAATCCAGTCCAAAGATATAGCCCCATCCCTTTGATACCGTTGCATACTAGATCTGATGTAAGTCTTGCGAGTAGTTTGGATGAGTACCATGGTTGCATTGCTACCTCTTTTCCCCTATACCCGATTGTTGCGATCAGATGACGGATTACAGGAGCCAGATGCCACCACCAACGACTACTACTACTACACCAAGGGTGCCTACTAATACGTGAAGGCCATTGATGACCAAGGGTAGTTAGGAGGCTCCCAGGCAGGAGGCCTTGCCTTTTCGGTCTATGGTGATGTTTGTGCTAGCCTTCTTAAGGCAGACTTATTTACTTATATCTATACTCAGATATTGTTGCATCCGCTGACTCATTTGTATTTGAGCTATGTATTCGAGCCCTTGAGGCCCCTGGCTTGTAATATAAAGCTTGTATGACTTTAATTCGTGTCTACAGTTGTGTTGTGATATCTTCCTGTGAGTCTCTGATCTTGATTGTGCACATTTGTGTGTATGATTAGTGCAGGATTAAGTTGGGGCGTCACAAGTTGGTATTGTAGGTAGCCCCCTTTCTAACTCCTTGGCCAAAGTTGAGTCTAGTCTTTGGATTTTTTTGCTAACTTTGTTGTGTGGCTTATGGGCCCACATCACAACTGGGTTGTATTAGAATCTTTTATTCCTCGATCTTAACTCTGGGACTCTGATCTCTCTTCTAATCGAGTTAAATGATTTTGCTAACTCTTAACATTAGATTCTCGTGATCACATCTACCCGCAGTGCTGGATTATCTTCAACTATTCCTTTGAAATTATAATGAATGATAAACACACTGTCATTTGACACCGTTGAACTTCTTTTGTTTTAGATGTGTCCCGCAACGCAGATCGTCTGCCAAACCATGGTTGTTGATGCGACTGGGTTCCCGGCCATTCTGGTCGACCTCTTCACCCTGCTGGGATATTGCTGGTACCCCCAGTACACCATGTACGAGGACTACCAAGAGTTCAACCAGGAGCAGTACCATGTTGTGGTCTTTACTTATGATCAGCGGGACAACTCCACCGATGAGTTGCACACCTTTGAGGGTGTTCAAGTGAACGTTGAGATGGCAGTCCATGATGCTGCCTATGTTTCTATCACCAATCCCTGTGGAGAGCACCCTCGCTTGGAGGAGATTGGGTTCAGATACACCCCGTACGTCCCAGCTGGGGATGAGACTAGACACTACACTGTTGTTTGTACCCCCTACGTGAGTCGTCCTTATGACCCTCAGGTTATGGTTCGGTACATTGAGGCTCTGGATCGCACTATTCGAGCTCTGACTATCGAGTTGTATGCCACTCGTGCTCGTTACTATGACAATCTGACAGATGCTGCCAGCAGCCAGCATGAGGATTCAGCCAGAGTACATCCTTTACCCGCGTAGGACATAGATGCCGCCAGATCTTGCACGGCCTACTGTTGGAGGTGACACCCCTCCACGTGGACCTCTCCTTCCAGTTCGGGGCCAGTTCCTACACCAGAGTGTTCACGGAGCGCAGGATCCTTCTCTCGGGCACCGCCTGGCTTTTCATCACCTGCAGTTGCCTAACTTCAGAGGTTTTCCTCGACGTTGATGTAGCATATCGCTATGTCCTATTGTTGTATCCCTCCACCGCGTGCCTACGTGCCGCCTAGTTGGTCTAGACTATCTTTCCCTTTCTGAACTTGTACTTTGGCTTGTAATCGACTTTATGTATGGATCTGCATGTCATGCTTGACTACTATGATGTATCTTTTGCGCTCTTTTCATTGTGCATGTTACCTCATGAATGATTCATTATCTCTACCATTGCTCCATGCTAAACTATCTCTAATGCATTCTAGCAGGATGGTTAGACCCACTGGTCATGGCCGTGGTGACAACAATCCACCACCGCCCGAATATATGGCTAGAATGATACAACACTTTGAGCTGAATCGCCAGTTCGTGGAAGGGGTCATGGCTCAGTTCCCGTGCCCCAATATGAATCAACGGCCCGCCCCAGTAACTCTACATCACTTAATGCACCTCAACCCTATCATCTACCGCAGCTCAACTCAGCCCCTTGAAGCTGATGACTCGCTCCATGACATCACCTATGAGATGGAGTCTGCTGACGTTGCCCCTGCCAGCTATGTCACTTTCGCATCCTTTTTCCTCAAGGGCCCGGCTGCTCAATTGTCGGATAGCCACATGCATACCCAACCGGCTGGAACAATCATTACTTGGTCGGAGTTCCAAGCTACCTTCTATGCCCACTTCATTCCTCAGGGAATCATGGACATGAAGAAGCAAGAGGTCCACAATCTCACGCAGGGCAACAAGACTGTGGATGCTTATCAGCGGGAGTTCCTTGACTTGTCTCGCTATGAAGAAGAAGACATTGCTACTGATGCTCGTAGGCAGGAAAAGTTTCATGACAGACTTCACCCTGATAACAAGCTTGCCCTCCTGGTGCATGACTTCGCTGACTTCGCCACCTTGGTGAACAAGGCCATTCAGGTTGAGACTGGTCTTCAGGAACACCAGGGATCCCTCAAGCGCAACCATGATGCTGGTTCATCTTTAGGCCCATCATTACAGTAGCGTAGGATATGGATTCCCCACAGCATGTACCGCCCAGCTGCTCCTGCACCAAGATAATCCTATGCTGCACCCCGTCTGCCTCCTCCACCGCCGAGGAAGCCTCTTCGAACTGCACCACCCCGAGCTCCTACTCCCAACCCCAATGATGGGTTGTGCTTCAAGTGTTGCCATCCAGGTCACCGTTCCAGGGAACGCTATCAGAAGCAGAACTAGCTTGCGCTGCCTTCAACTGGCCGTGGCAATGTCCGTGGTAACCAGCCCCGCAAGAACAATGCCGGGCATTATGGTCGTGGTTAGCCTAACAACATTGATCTGAATGAAGCTCAAGAGCAGCCTGCTATTGTGATGGGTACTATCCTTGTTAATTCAGTACCAGCATATGTTTCATTCGATTCAGGAGCATCACATTCTTTCATGTCAGAAAATTTTGCATACAAGCACGACATTAGATGTGAGAACATGACCACTTCGCTAGTGGTACATAGCCTTGCAGCCAATGTCGAACCACCATGATTAGTCATGATGTCCTCGTTGAAATTGAAGAGTTGGAATTCCATGCTTCTCCCATTATTTTGGAGTCTTCCAATATTGACCTTATTCTGGGAATGGATTGGTTGAAATCACATACCACTTCTATCGTTTGTGCCACAAAAACCATCCATCTCCTACATCCTTCGAATGACATAATAAGTTGCCATGCTCATCTTGTTCAAAATGTCAAAGCACGCCTTTATTCCTTTAATGCATTGAATGCATCACCTCTTGAGGAGATTGAAAACATTCCAGTCATTCATGACTTTCAAGATGTCTTTCCATAAGAACTCCTTGGGATACCTCTTGTGCGGAGAGTTGAGTTCATCATCGACTTGAAACCAGGCACCACTCCTATTGCCAAATGACCCTACAAGATATCGCCTCATGAACTCCTTGAACTTAAGGAGGAAATCGACAAATCTCTTCATAGTGGATTCCATTGTCCTAGTTCCTCTACTTGGGGAGCACCTTCTCTCTTTGTCAAGAAGAAGGATGGAATGAATCATTGAGTCCAATACTAGCGTCCTATCAATGAAGCAACAATTCAGAACAAGTATCCCCTTCCTCGGATCAATGATCTGTATGATCAACTTGTTGGTTCCTTAGTCTTCTCTAAACTCGACTTGAGGTTGGGTTATCACCAGATCCAGGTTCATGAAGAGGATATTCCCAAGACCACATGCGTTACTCGATATGGTTCATACGAGTACACCATCATGTCTTTTGGCTTGACCAATGCTCCAGCTACATTCTCTTGTCTGATGAACTATATGTTCATGGAATACCTCGACAAGTTCGTTGTGGTTTATCTGGATGATTCCTTGTATATTCCAAGAATAAAGAAGAACATGTTGAACATATTCGTCTTGTCCTAGAAAATATTCGAGAGCATCAACTTTATGCCAAGTATTCCAAGTGTGAATTTTGGTTACCCGAGGTAACCTACCTTGGTTGCGTAATCTCCAAGGATGGTATTGCCGTCAACCCCGAATGAGTTCAGGCCATTCTTGACTGGACTCCCCCCAAGAATGCCAAGCAAGTCAGAAGCTTTCTTGGAATCGCCAGCTACTCCCACTATTTTGTCGAGAACTTCTCCAAGATCGCCAAGCCCCTAACTGGTCTGCTTCACAAGGGCATTAAGTTTGATTGGATAGATAAGTGTCAGGAAAGTTTCCAGGCACTCATGGACAAGCTAACATCTGCCCCAATGCTTGCTCCTCCAGATTCCCAAAAGGATTTCATCATCTATTGCGACGCATCTTGTCAAGGAATAGGTTGTGTCCTAATGCAATAGCACAGGCTGATTGCTCATGCCTCTCGTCACTTGCGCCCTCATGAAGAGAACTACCCATTTCAGGACCTCGAGCTTGTTGCCGTTATCTATGCACTGAAGTTGTGGTGATATTACCTCCTCAGTAATCATTGCGAGATCTTCACTGATCATTAGAGTCTGAAGTATCTATTTACTCAGCCAGATCTAAACCTCCATCAGCAGCGATGGATGGAAGTTATTACTGATTATGAGTGCGGTATACCTTATACCCATGGCAAGACTAATGTCATGGCCGATGCCCCGAGTCGCAAGTCATATTGCAATAACCACATGGTTCATAAGGCTCGACCTCGCCTTCATGAAGTGCTTCGCAAGCTGAACCTGGACCTAGTTCCATAGGGTTCTCTGAATAACCTTGTCCCGGAACCAACTCTTTTGAAAGCTATTAAATCTGCGCAAGCAAAAGATGCTGAAGTTGATCATATGAAATGAAATCTTGCTTTAGAGAAATCCAGAGATTTCTCGCTTGCTAAAGATGGGACCTTGTACTTCAGAGATCGCATTGTGGTACCCAATTCGATCTTATGACAGAGAAGGTGATGAAAGAGGCACATTACACCCTCTCTCTATTCATCCGGGAAGTATCAAGATGTATCTAGGCATCCGTTCAAAGTACTGGTGGTCTAAGTTGAAGCAAGACATTGCTCGGTATATCAAAGAATGTGACATTTGCCATCACGTCAAAGTAGAACATCATAAACCTATTGGACTTTTGCAACCACTCCCTATTCCTGAATGGAAATGGGATAAGATTCAGATGGACTTCGTCACTAGCCTTCCCAAGTCACAAAAGGGCAACAATGCTATCTTTGTCATCATCGACCAATTCTCCAAAGTTGCTCACTTTCTGCCAGTCAAGGAGACAATCACTGCTAGTCAATTAAAAAACTTGTATATCTCCAGAATTGTAACCCTCCATGGAATTCCTAAGGAGATCATCTCATATATATCGTGGCAGTATATTCACCTCGAAGTTCTCGGATAGTTTCCAAGAAGCAATGGGAACTCATATAACCAGGAGCGCTGCTTATCATCCCTAATCCCAAGTTCAAGTCGAGCGAGTCAATCAAATTCTTGAAGACATGCTCATCTCTTTCAGCAAGAAGTGGGAAGAATCTCTCCCTTATGCTGAATTCTCTTATTACAACAGCTATCAAGCTAGCTTGAAGATGGCACCCTTGGAAGTGCTATATGGACGTAAGTGCCGAACCCATCTGAATTGGTCAGAAACTAGGGAACGACCGCTCATTGGTCTAGACATTATCCAACAAGCTGAAGAGCAAGTACGCATTGTCCAGGATAGTCTCAAGGTGGCCCAGTCCCACCAGAAGAGCAACTATGACTGTAAACATTGGGTTCAACCTATCAACTTGGTGAGCAAGCTTATCTGCGTGTCACTCCTTTAAAAGCCACTCATCATTTCGGAGTCAAGGGCAAGTTAGCTCCTCGCTACATTGGTCCTTTTCGCATTCTCACCCGTCTTGGACTTGTGGCTTATCAACTGGAATTGCCACCTCAGTTCTCTCATGTCCATGACTAATTTTACGTGTCGCGACTCCGCCGTTGCTTCAAGGACCCATGCCGTGAAGTGGATTCGGAATTGATCAAAGTGCAAGATGATCTCACTTACAAAGAGCACCCGATACACATTCTTGAAGAAGTCGAACGTCGAACCCGCTAGATGGTTACCAAGTTCCTCAAAGTGCAGTGGTAAAATCAAACTGAAGATGAAACCACTTTGGAATGCGAGGATAATCTTCGTGCTGAATACCCCAATCCTTTCCCTTCTACCTCTTAATTCTCAGGGCGAGAATTTCTTTTAGAGGAGGAGAGTTGTAACACCCATCTGTAAATGATCTATAGTAACCTTTATGATTAAGCTAAATCATTTTGCTAAACAGTGCTTGATCTCCTTTCGACCCAAATCTCATTTCAGATTCCACTTGAATTCAAATTCAAATTATAAGTGAAATAAAGAAATTCACAAACATGAAACTAAAATGTTATTAATGTTGAAAATAATCCATAGTTAATTATGGTGATGAAACCAACATTTTATGAAGTGTTTAAGTGCCGTAAAACATTTAAAATAGGGGCCAAAATAATAATTTAAATGCTTTTTAATTATAAAAATTACAAACTATTTTATATAAGTGCCAAACTTTTTTGGAAGTGGCCTAATTTAAAATACTAATTTAGGTGCAAGTTTTATATTTTACAAAACTAAATACTTTTTAAAGAAAACAAAAGAAATAAAAAGAAAAACAAAAAGTGGAAAAAGAAAAAAGAAGAGCTAGGCCAGACTGGGCCTTAGGCCATAGTGGCAGGCCCAGCCAATCCCAGCCCAGCTCCCCTGTTATCGTATTCCTCTCCCCCCTCCAGTGTTCGTCCGACCGTGACCGACGGTCACCGCCCCCGCCGGAGGAGATAAGGCCGCCACCTCCCCCTCTCCTTGGTCCTCTCTCCCACTCGCTTGCTTTCCCCCTCTCCCTCTCCCTCTCGCTCCACTACCCTCCTCTAGATCCGCCGCACCCACCACCACGCCTCGCCATGGCTGTCGTCGACCTCGTGGCCACCATCACCCCCACGTCGAGCTAGGGAGTCCCGCGTATCTGCCATCGTCTGTTTCCTCCTCCTCGTCCACGGGATCGAGTAGAAGCACCCTGCATCGCCGGACCGACCCCGTCTTCCTCCTCTACACCGCTGTCGCCATCGCTGGAATCCGCTATGACCGAGCCTCCCCCGAGTCCACTGTGCACCCCTACAGGCTCAACGTGAGCCCCTCGCTGTTGGTGTCAAAACCGGCGGATCTCGGGTAGGGGGTCCCGAACTGTGCGTCTAGGCTGGATGGTAACAGGAGGCAAGGGACACGAAGTTTTACCCAGGTTCGGGCCCTCTTGATGGAGGTAAAACCCTACATCCTGCTTGATTAATATCGATGATATGGGTGTTACAAGAGTAGATCTACCACGAGATCAGAGAGGCTAAACCCTAGAAGCTAGCCTATGGTATGATTGTATGTTGTGATTGTTGTCCTAGGGACTAAAACCCTTCGGTTTATATAGACACCGGAGAGGGTTAGGGTTACACAAGGTCGGTTACAAAGGAGGAGATATCCATATACGTATTTCCTAGCTTGCCTTCCACGCCAAGTAGAGTCCCATCCGGACACGAGACGAAGTCTTCAATCTTGTATCTTCATAGTCTAACAGTCCGGCCAATGGAGATAGTTCGGCTATCCGAAGACCCCCTAATACAGGACTCCCACAATAGCCCCTGAACCAGGCTTCAATGACGACGAGTCCGGCGCACAGTTGTCTTCGGCATTGCAAGGAGGGTTCCTTCTCCGAATACATCACAGAAGAATTTGAATATGAGGATAGTGTCCGACCCTGCAAAATAAGTTCCACATTTCACCGTAGAGAGAATAATGTTTTCGCAGATCTAATCCGCTAGCTTGTTTTGGCAACATGACGTTACGTCATGGCCCGGTGATTATTCGAACCGTTCCTTTTAATCAGCCCCACACATAACGCGAGGCAGTTTTTCGACACGTCTTGTCAAAGCAGAGATCGTGTCCCCTTATTACGGGATTCTCATCAATACGGGCGTGGGTAACCCAAGCGCGCCATCAATTGCGGCGCTTGGGGGATAAGCGAGTTTTACCAGGCAAGTGGGGACGCTTAATTTTGTCCGCCCATATAAAGGGATAAAGATTCACCTTTCTATCCACGCCTTCTTCCTCCTCTGCTCATCCGCTCCCGCACACTCAAGCTCTAGCGCCAAAGCTCTCACTTCCACCTCAACCTTCTCCAACCATGTACGGAGCGGGAGGCAAGTAGATGGTATCCTCCGTCACGGAGGGAGACGTCAAGAAACTGAGGAGAGCCGGATACCTGCCCGACGACATCGCGCACCGGCTCCCAGATGAGGGACGGCTCATCCCCACCCCGAGCCCCATGAGAGGGTGGTATTCCTCAACCATTTCCTCCGCGGACTAGAATTCCCTCTTCATCCCTTCGTCCAGGGGCTCATGTTTTATTACGGCCTGGATTTCCATGATCTGGCCCCGAATTTCATCCTCAACATCTCGGTGTTTATCGTCGTGTGCGAGGCCTTCCTCCGCATCAGGCCCCACTTCGGCTTATGGCTGAAGACCTTCAATGTCAAGCCGAAGGTAGTGGGCAGCCGCCAGGCGGAGTGCGGAGGCGCCATGGTGGGCAAGATGCCCAACATCACATGGCTCAAGGGCACCTTCGTGGATACCATAAAGGGGTGGCAATCAGGGTGGTTCTATATCACCGAGACGCGCGACCCCGCATGGGTAGCGGCCCCCGATTTCCGATCTGGCATCCCCACACGGCTCACCTCCTGGAAAGAGAAGGGCCTGTCCTGGGGTAATTCAAAAGAGCTGACCGGACTCCAGACATGTATTCAAAACATGGTGGACAAGAAGCTCAAGCTCGTCAACATAGTCCAGGTCATGCTCATCCGCCGGATACTCCCGTGCCAACAACGGGAGTTCACCTTGTGGGAGTTCAACCCAGTGCAGCACCGAACTCTAAACAAGCTCTTCGACACAACTCATGAAGATGCCTGGAGGGTGCTGTTCAAGGGCGCCGCGGTCCCTCCCCCCATTACTGAGGATCGCGGATTCAGCGCGAAGCGCCAAGCCAGTGCGGTAAGCTGTTTTACCTTTTACAGGATACTTGTTTTCTATATAGATTGACTCTATGCGGGATCTAAACTCCCGTGCCGTTAACAGGACTGGCAGAAGATGGCCGAACAAATCGACTGTCCGGCTCCCTTGCCCGAAGGTCCCGCAGACGCTCTTCTGACGAAGATGCTGACTCTGGCCCCTTATAAGGTGCCGGAGAAGACCAAGAAGGCCAAGGGAGCTCGAAAGAGTTCCCGACGTCAGGCGTCGTCGGACTCACCGTCCGATGACTCTGCGGCGCACTCTTCTCCCGAAGACGAGGAATAGGAAGAAGAGGCTCCCCCACCGACTGGGGGAGACAAGAAAAGGAAGGCCGCCCCAACTGGGGAGGCCGAAGGGTCCAAGAAGGGAAGGACTCTCCTTCCGGACAGCTCCACCGCCGCCGGCAAAAGTGAAGACGAGTGGTCGCCCTGGGCCAAGCCCTAGGGGAGATCGTAAGTGTTCAGATACCAAAGTAACCCATATGATTCCTTTGTCGCATTGCTTTCCCTAATCGCCGAACATAATTACGCAGGCCGCCACGAGCCAATATCGAGGTATCATCAGACGGCTCCCTGGGTTCGTCGGACATGGATAGCGATCCAGTCCTGACTGCCACCTCCCCTCATCCTGCCGATGACGCCGAGGTGTTGTCCCAAGAGGCACCGGATCGAGGGGAGACAGTCCAGAAGGTGCCTCAAGGTGACCTTCCGGACTCCGGGAGCAGAGGGGACGGGCCCCCTGAGAGCTGCGGTTCTGGGCTCGGGCAGGCTGTCTCCTTCTAAGAGGGGTGAGACGCCTATGCCGGTGACCTCTGTCCATCCAGAGGCGCCGGACAATATGTTGGAAGCGCTTCATAGCGCTTCCATCGAGGAGGAGCACCGCACTATCATGAGTGCGGTGATCCAGAAGGTTTAGTCCGCCAAAAGCGGATTGACTGAAGCCTGTACTAGCCTTCTAACAGGCTTCGAGGTAAGTATTTTAAAATGTAGTAGAAGTATTACCGCATAGACAGTAGCCCCTGATGCTTTGTTCGGTGTTCGCAAAGAAAAGCCGGACAGAGGATCAAATAATATCGCAGGAGTCTAATATAAGTATGTCAATATGCATATGCAGGCTTCTCTGCTGGCATCCGCCGCACTAACTACGGAGGTCGCCGTACTAAAGCAGGACCTCGATGGGTCCAAGAAAGAGCTCGGCCTTGTCAAGAGGTAGCTCGAGGAGAACGAAGGTAAGTAATACCTCGTCTATAGATATATGTATATAAAAAAGGACGCGATTGCAAAATGACCGGATCATTGTATGTTTTGCTAGGGGCCATGACCGAGGTGGTGACCCTGAAGCAAGCGCTGACCAAGGCCGAAGATACAGCGGCCAAGGAGCGCACCGAGCGAGTGAGGCACGAGGCTCGGGTGGGCGAGGTGCAGCAAGAGCTCCAGGCTCTCGTGATGAAGCACGAGGCGTTGGAGCTTGACTTGAAGATGCGAGAGTCTGAGCTTGCCGCGGCCCATGAGAGCGCGAAGAGTGCCAAGGCCGAGGCCTAGAAGGCCCTTTAGGAGATCGATGCGATGAAGAAGATAGCGGCGGGTAAGGCTTTCTATATGCAAAGCAAGCATGTAAAGGTGAATTACCGATTACTTACCCGAATCCGGAGCTCTTCAGGAGCATTTGTAGATTTGCCCCGCAGTGTGTCCGATGCCACACTATTCTACTAGGCCGAGGACGGAAGCTCGATGGAGAAGCTGTTCCGGTCTTAGTATGCTGAGGCCGAACATCCGGTGCCAATGAGCGACCAGCTGAAGCAGATGGCCGAGCTACATAAGGCGGCCGATCAGGCCATGAAGGGCTTCATAGTCTGGTTGTGGCCTGGCGATGCCCTTCCGAACAGCTTCTCCGGCCTGGTGAGGCGGCTTGTGGATGCCTGCCCTCGGCTGGAGGTCGTCAAGTGATCCGTCTGCATAGAAGGTGCACGCCGGGCTTTCGCCAGTGTAAAAATGTAGTGGTTAAGCTAGACGCCGTGAAGCTGATCAAGGAGGGGCCACCGGAGGGCAAGGAGCACCGCCACCCCGAGATGTACTACGAGGGTGTTCTGCCGGGTGCCCGTCTTATCGCGGATGAGTGTTCGCAAAATGTAATATTTGAATGAGACTTGCTCATTTTGTCCTGTATGTATGAAAACTTGTATCGTATTCGCTATGCAACGCTTGTGTGAATTTAAAATATTACCTTCTGTTTGGCTGTTTATCCAATCTGAGAGATGGCTAGTCCTCGGCTTCTGCCCCCATGCCACGAGTGCCGGGGTGTTCGGGATAAACCTGAGCACTCTTGTTCCCATGTTTGGGTCCTTCGAGGGAGGGGCTCAGCACAACGAACAAGGCAACCGGACTAATAATGCTTTATCACTCTCGCTTAGCCATAGAATTCTATAATTTTAAATTTCGGCGAAGCCCCTGGTATTTGGAAGGCCGAATTCGGGGCGCGATACACGCCTGTAAGTCAGACGGAGCCGGCCCCTCGCCCTAAGCGGCATAAGTCTTTAGGGACTCGAAAAACCTCGCCGAACAGCGACCAGTCTCTCGCCTTATCATGATAGTCAGTTTTAGCTTTCTCTACTAAGGTGCTCGGCCCGGCAGAACTGGGGCACAATCGCAGTAGTTCTCCTAGCGCTACCTTAGCCGATAGAGCGGAATGTAAGGTACCAAAACATAGGAGCCGGGAAAACCCAACATTTGACCAAAGACATGATTCGGAGCTGATGCATATAATGCTATAAGTTCGGGGTGCCACACTTGTGAAAGTGTTCGGACTTTTCACACCATATTGTGGGTACGTAAGCCCCTGGTGCATTGGCCGTACCAGAGTGTACGGTTGCTAGGCGTCATTAATGAACACACAGATATGTTATATATATATAACAAAAATGCGATAATAGTCATAATGTCATGCATTGTTTATTAAAAAATTGCATTAAAGCAGAGTGATACAGATAGTGCAATAAGCAAAAGAGTAGGACTATGTCCCTTCCAAGGGCGAGCTGAGGAATGATATGAAATCTGTAATCAACCTGGGAATTCCATTGTATAACGTAGTTGTCTGCCTCCTTGGTTGATGTATCATGTGTTCGACAATAGAGCTGCCGGACAGTGTTTCCAGAGATTACAGTCCTGAAAGAAAAAGAAAAATAACTAAACGGGAAGCCCCTAGTGCAGTTTAGGCCGCGTTTTGGGGCGTGCCGCAGTTGTGCCCCCGTCCCCACCTGTGCCCATGGTATTTTTAATGCGTAATTATGTATGCGCGACACGAATAACGCCGTTGGGCTGGGATTGGGGTGGCCGCTGTATTGCTACGCGAGCTCAGATTGCACCAGGCGGTCTGTCTGTCGATTGCCCCGAGCGCGCTTGAAGGTGTCCGGGCTTTGAAATGCCGAACTGGTACATTGCCTTGAGAGGCTGCTTTGCGCTTCCGCTGCAAGGGCCGCGGTGTGCTCCTCTGTTCGAAGAGAGCGCTCTGTGATTCCATTGACTGTAATAACTCCGCGAGGTCCTGGCATCTTGAGCTTGAGGTATGCATAATGTGGTACCGCATTGAATCTAGCGAATGTGGTTCGTCCAAGCAGCGCGTGATAACCACTGTGGAACGGGACTATATCGAAGATTAGCTCTTCGCTTCGGAAGTTATCCGGGGATCCGAAGACCACGTCAAGTGTAATTGAGCCTGTGAAGTGGGCCTCTACGCCTGGAATGACGCCTTTAAAGGTCGTTTTTACGGGTTTGATCCTTGAGGGGTCTATACCCATTTTGTGCACTGTGTCCTGACAAAGTAGGTTCAGGCTGCTGCCGCCATCCATGAGGACTCGAGTGAGGTGAAATCCGTCGATGATTGGGTCTAGGACCAGTGCGGCGAATCCGCCATGACGGATACTAGTGGGGTGGTCCCTGCGATCGAAGGTGATCGGACAGCAGGACCAAGGGTTAAGCTTTGGGGCGACTGGCTCCAACGCATATACGTCCCTGAGCGCACGCTTCTGCTCCCTCTTGGGGATGTGGGTTGCGTATATCATGTTCACCATCCGCACTTGTGGGGGAAACCTCTTCTGTCCTCCAGTGTGCAGCTACTGGGGTTCTTCCTCGTCATCGCTATGCGGCCCCTTGTCCTTGTTTTCGGCAAGTAACTTGCCGGCCTGCTTGAACACCCAACAATCCCTGTTGGTGTGGTTGGCTGGCTTGTCTGGGGTGCCGTGTATTTGACACGAGCGATCGAGTATACGGTCCAAGCTGGACGGGCCCGGCGTACTTTGTTTGAATGGCTTTTTCCGCTGACCGGGTTTAGAGCCTTTGAATCCGGCATTGACTGTCGTATCCTCAGTACTTTCATTGTTAATGCGGCACTTATGCTTGTTGCGACGTGACCTGCTATTACCGTCCTTGGTATCTAAGGTACCATGGTTCTTTGATATGTTATTACTGCGAGCCAACCAGCTGTCTTCTCCCGCACAAAAGCGGGTCATGAGCGTCGTGAGAGCTGCCATAGATTTCGGCTTTTCCTGACCAAGGTGCCGGGCTAGCCACTCGTCTCGGATGTTGTGCTTGAAAGCCGCTAACGCCTCCGCATACGGACAGTCGACGATTTGATTTTTCTTTGTAAGGAACCGAGTCCAGAATTGCCTGGCCGACTCTTCTGGCTGATGAATTACGTGGCTCAAGTCATCGGCGTATGGTGGTCGCACATAAGTGCCCTGAAAGTTGTCGAGGAATGTGGCTTCCAGATCTTCCCAACAACTAATGGAGTCCGCTGGCAAGCTATTAAGCCAATGCCACGCTGGTCCTTTGAGTTTTAGTGGGAGGTACTTGATGGCATGTAAGTCATCACCGCGGGCCATGTGGATGTGGAGGAGGAAGTCCTCAATACATACCGCGGGGTCTGTAGTGCCATCGTATGATTCAATGTTTATAGGTTTGAAACCTTCTGGGAATTGATGTTCCATTACTTCGTCTGTGAAGCATAAGGGGTGTGCGGCGCCTCTGTATTGGGCTATATCGCGACGCAGCTCGAATGGGTCCTGCCCGCTGTGTTCAGCCCAGCCGGATTTGCTTTTACTGTATCCGGCGTGACGTTTATCGTCTCGTAGAGTGGTGCGTCCTCATGATCCATAGATCGATCTTGAATGCTTTTCTTTGTCCTCCAATATGTCTCGCAGGTCTGGCGTATCTCCCCATGCCTTTTTATTTGAATGGCGTTGGGGTGGAGGCCGAGCTTTTGGCTGGAATGCCTCTCTATCGCGGCCACGAGGTGGCCGATCAGCCGTTTCATACGCTTCTTCCTCCAGTCGGGGAAGTAACTTGCTCCTTGGATAACTCTTGGAGGGACGCTCGAGTTTATATTGCTCGGCCGCGAGGACTTCAGTCCATTTGTCAGCTAGCAGATCTTGATCAGCTTAAAGTTGCTGCTGCTTTTTCTTCAGGCTATTTGCCGTGGCCATAAGCCTGCGCTTGAAGCGCTCTTGTTCGACGGGATCCTCTGGTACAGCGAATTCATTGTGGCTGAGGCTTGCCTTGTCTTCGGAGGGGGGCATGTAATTGTCATCCTCCTCCTCTCTGCCAGCCGTTCTCTCAGGAGAGCTGGCTCCTTCATCCTCCTGCTCTAAATCTTGTTGGAGGGGATTGTTGTTGTCTTTGGCGCTATCCGGAGTGTTATTATCTTTGGTGCCGGTATCACCACTTTTTCTTTGGCGGGACTTAGAGCGGCGCCGCTGATGTCGGCGCTTGGGTTGCTTCTTGGAGGGGTCATCCTCCGTTATCTCGTCGCCATTGCCTTCATTGGGTGTATCCACCATGTATATGTCATATGACGAGGTGGCTGTCCAGTGCCCTGTAGGTGCTGGTTCATGTTCGTCTCCTACATCGTCGTCCATACCGTCGATGTCTTCGGAGTCGAAGTCGAGCATGTCGGTTAAATCATTGACAGTGGCTACCAAGTGGCTGGTGGGTGGGCGTCGAATTTCTTCGTCGTCCGCATCCCAATCCTGTTGGCCATAATCCGGCCAGGGCTCTCCTGACAAAGAGAGAGACCTTAGTGAATTCAGAATGTCGCCTAAGGGCGAGTGCTAAAAGATATCCGCAGCGGTGAATTCCATGATCGGCGCCCACTCGGATTCGATCGGCAGGGGCACGGATGGTTCGGGGTCCAGAAGAGAGTCCGGCACCTTGGAGTCACGGGCTGTGCAGAGGATTATGCTGGTGTTTGGCTCGATCGCCGTCGAGACTGCAGCCCCTGAGGCAGTGCCTAGCCACCCATCCTCGATTGGCGCAGTTGGCTCTGAGCTAAGGGTCGGAGCTGATGCGGGTGCGGCCTCTGGAGTACCGTCCGGTGGCAGAGCTAGGTCATACCCATCGCGATAGTGCGGCGCGCTCGGCTGTGGCTCGAATCCGTCGAAGATCAAGTCCCCGCGGAAATTGGTCGTGCAATTCAAACTTCCAAATCTGACCTGATGGCCAAGGGCGTAGCTTTCAATCTGCTCCAGATGGCCAAGCGAATTAGCCCGCAGTGCAAAGCCGCCGAATACGAAGATCTGTCCGGGGAGAAAAGTCTCACCTTGGACCGCATCGCTATCGTTGATAGTAGGAGCCATCAAGCCTAACTGCGACGACACAGAGGAACTCTCAATGAAAGCACCAATGTCGGTGTCAAAACCGGCGGATCTCGGGTAGGGGGTCCCGAACTGTGTGTCTAGGACGGATGGTAACAGGAGGCAAGGGACATGAAGTTTTACCCACGTTCGGGCCCTCTTGATGGAGGTAAAACCCTACGTCCTGCTTGATTAATATCGATGATATGGGTGTTACAAGAGTAGATCTACCACGAGATCAGAGAGGCTAAACCCTAGAAGCTAGCCTATGGTATGATTGTATGTTGTGATTATTGTCCTACGGACTAAAACCCTTTGGTTTATATAGACACCGGAGAGGGTTAGGGTTACACAAGGTCGGTTACAAAGGAGGAGATATCCATATACGTATTGCCTAGCTTGCCTTCCACGCCAAGTAGAGTCCCATCCGGACACGAGACGAAGTCTTCAATCTTGTATCTTCATAGTCTAACAGTCCGGCCAATGGAGATAGTCCGGCTATCCGGAGACCCCCTAATCCAGGACTCCCACACTCGCCCTCTCCCCTCTCTCTGGTACCCCCTCTAGCTAGCCTCGTCGCCGCTACTCGACTTGCCACTGAAAGTGCGTTATATCGACTAGAGGGGGGGTGAATAGGCGATTTTTATGAAAGTCTTCAAAACGTGGAAGTTATGAAGACAAACAGCGAAGATTATGCCTATTACTATGTAGCGGAAGTTAGATTACACTAGGCCAGCCATGGTCAAGTATTCAATAGAGTGAAAGCACGACGACAAACAGCTGCAGTGTAATAAGGATCAGGTAGGAAGAAGTTATGAAGCCAAACAGATCATACATTCACGTTGTGAAGACAAAAGATAAAGCAAGCATTCAATGGCTTCACAACGTGTAACAGTAAGATAAGGAGGTGAAGATGAAACCAGTGACTCGTTGAAGACAATGATATGTTGGACCAGTTCCAGTTGCTGTGACAACTGTACGTCTGGTTGGAGCGGCTAGGTATTTAAACCTTAGGACACACAGTCCCGGACAACCAGTCCTGAACACACAGTCCAGGACACCAAGTCCTCACCGTATTCTCCTTGAGCTAAGGTCACTTAGTCCTCGCCCAATCACTCCGGTAAGTCTTCAAGGTAGACTCCCAAACCTTCACAAACTTCGTTCACTGGCAATCCACAATGTCTCTTGGATGCTCTGAACGCGACGCCTAACCGTCTGGAGGATTCACAGTCCTCAAGTGTAATAAGTCTTTAGATCACACAGACAAGAAGACTCAAGTGATGCCCAATTTTCTCTGGCTCTGGGTGGTTAGGGGTTTTCTCCTCACTAGGAATTTTCTCTCAAAGGCTTCGAGATGGGTTGCTCTTAAACGACAAAAGCCATGCACTGAAATCTGAGCAGCCAGCCGTTTATGGTTGTGGGGGCGGGCATTTATAGCCACTTGGCAACCCGACCTGATTTGTCCGAAATGACCCTGGGTCACTAAGGAACTGACACGTGTCGCAACGGTCAGATTTCAAACTCTCATGGCAACTTTACTTGGGCTACAAGCAAAGCTGACTTGTCCGGCTCTGGACAAGATTCGCTCTCATTGTCTTCACTCGAAGACATAGGTTTTTGGATTAGGCATCACTTCAGTCATTCTGACTGGTTCTCCTGGACCCCACTTAACAGTACGGTGGTTCCAATGACTCAACACAAAAGAGAAAGAACTACGAAAGATCTAAGTCTTCGAGCTCCATAGGCTTCATAACGTGTCTTCTTTTGTCATAGTCTTCAATGTGAATATCTTCATATACCACCTTTGGCTTCAATGTCTTCATACATTTTTACGGGTCATCTCTGGTAAAAACCGAATCAATGAGGGACTTCTACCTGTATTATCCTGCAATTCTCACAAACACATTAGTCCCTCAACTAGGTTTGTCGTCAATACTCCAAAACCAACTAGGGGTGGCACTAGATGCACTTACAATCTCCCCCTTTTTGGTGATTGATGACAAACTAGTTGAAGTTTTCAACGGGGAATATAGTCTGTGAAATTGTAAAGGAATTGTCTTCATAAGTTGCAAGGGCTCCCCCTGAAGATGTGCATATAAGTTAATTTGCTTTTGGAATGCAAATGCACATGGCAGGTTGTACTTGTGGAGATCCACTTCAGCTTATGATGACAATCCACTATGCATGTGAAAGTATATGAAGATAATGACATGCATAATGGAAAATGGACGTCTGCAGAATGAGACAAGTGCGGAATTTATCGTCGCACATGCGGAATTTATCTTCGCAAACAGAGTGGCAAACGAGTAGCAGACGACCATCGAGTCTTAGTGTTACAACTCAAAGAACCGAATGAAGCAAAAACGAGAGTTGTAAGCACGAAGCAAAATGTAGCAAAAATATAGCACCCGCCCATATGGACCCGCTTGAAGACTATCAACCCATATGCTTCTCCCCTTTTGTCAGCAAGGACTAAAAAGGTTTGAAGACATAGGGTATCTACTTGTTTCCAGGAGCAGCAGGGTCGTTGGAGGTGTTTGGCGGTGCAGACGAGCTTGGAGGTGCTGAAGCAGGTGGCGGTGATGTAGCATCGTCGTCTTCATCAATGATCCTTGCAGTAACTGCGGCAGCAGATGAAGAAAACTCAGAGTCTTCAAGTGATGGTGTGTTGCGCATCACAGCCCTTCTGGGAGGTGTGGTGTCAAACTTGAAGCGCTCAGTGAAGCCATCCTCTTCAAGTTCAGCTTCAGTGCATATCATTGAGAGCCCTTTCCATGTACGACGGCAAGTCTCATGTGTAACGAAGGCATTCTTGGTGGCAAGGTTTCGAAGACGATTGACATCCACCAAGAGGCTTTTCATCTGACGCTTTAGCCAGTCGTGATGCCTATCTTGCTTTTGGTGAAGGGCCACAAGAAGCTCTTGGTCAGTGAGGGCACGAGCGCGCTTCTTGGGTCTTTGAGCATTTGTGCTGTCTGTGGCTTCAGTAGATGCTGGGTGTGGCACACGTGTAGTGCTAGCTAACGGATACACCCTGGATATGGCTTCAACACCTTCAACGTTCTGCGTGAAGCTCTGGTGTTCTGCATTCTGAAGACTTATGGGTTGCTTGGCAGGTTCGGGATATATGGCTTCATCAGAGGTATCCACATCTGGCAGGAAGATCTGATGGTTTCGGGCTGAGGGCTGATACGAGATCGCAGAGTGCAGTTTGATTAGCCTCATCACCCAAGGAGCATAGAACTTCAAACCAAATAATTCTAAGCCTGACGCTGCAAGTTGGCGTATGAAGAGATCCTGTGCGTTGAAGCATTTGCCATGCAGGATATAGAATATGAGAGTCTTCATTGCACCCTCAATCTTGGCATGTGGAGAGTGTCCCTTAATGGGCCAGAGAGTCCGCCGGATGATGTGATATATGGTCCTGGGCAGGTACTCTAGGTCTTCAACAAAAAACTCAGTAGGATAGGGTGCATCATGGGGCAATGGCTTCATCATTGAGAGCATCTGACTCATATTGGGTTCAGGCCTCTGGAATATGCTCTCAATAGCTTCAGAATGTAGTTGACAGCCTTCCTTGAAGAATTCGCCTGGAGTGGGCAGGCCGGTGAGCTCAATGATATCAAATGCATTGGCTTCATGATGGACATTGCCGGTCATCCACTCCAGGATGCAAGTCTTCGGATCTCTGTTGTATCCTTTTATATGGAGGGTGGCATAGAACTGAAGCAGAAGCTCTTCATTCCAGTGCACTTCATCAGTCACAAACGGCAGTAGACCCACTTGCTTGAAGCAATCCAAAGCTTCCTCAAGACATGGCAGACCAGCAATGGCTTCAACCTCAAGGCGCTTTTGCGGGAAGATGCGACCTTGGTTGTATCAGATGCTTGAGTAGTAGCTGCGCTGAGGATAGCTCCAGAACCTGTCTGATACAATCCTTTCCCTTGAATAGGGGTTCTTGGAGCTGTTGAAAAATGTATTGTATGCCTTGAAGCTGTTAATATTAAAGGAGCCAGGTGCTGATGCAGGACCTGGGAACCTTGGAAGCCTTGGGACTGGCTTCTGGACATGAGGCATGTGCTCAATATGATAATCAAACTGTGGACCTGCAGCAGACTCAGGAACAGAAGTGTCTGGCTCAGTAGCGTCGCTGTCCGCTGAAGCATTTGGTGGGGCGGGCTCCACATTGGCTTCAGTGTTTGTGGTGGCAGCCGCAACATTTTCTTCCTCCGTTTGTGTAGTTGGAGGAGCAAACTCAGGCACGTTCTCCTGGAGAACTGCATCTTGATGGAGCGGGCAAGTGGGTTCTGGTGGTGCTTCTTCATTGTCTTCGGCTGATGCAGCCGGAATTTCTTCAGTATGGACTTGAGGCCTTGGACCTTTGCGAAGCCTACGGAACGCAGACGACGCTTGTGGGGTCGGAGTGGGCTGGGCCTCAAAGTCTTCTTCCTCCTAAGGGCGATCCGCCCATGACTCATCTTGTGCCATTGGCGTCAGAGGACGACCAATACTGATGAGTTCGCTTGTTTCAAGCTGAGGAAGGGATGCATCATCTTGTACATTGTCTTGGTGACCAAAGTCTTCAGCAGCTATGGGGTCGGCTGCTGGAATATCTTCAGCTTCAGGAGCCTCTATGGGAGCAGGCTCATGAACTGTTAGTCGTCTTTCTGCATTGGGGTGAATGACAGAGAGGGGTTCAACCATCAAGGGCTCTGTGGGAGCAGCCCGAGCTTTCTTGATCTTGCTCTTCTTCTTGGTGGGGTCAGAAGGAGAGGCTTCAGAGTGTTTCCTCTTCCTAGCTTCAGCCTCTGCATTCCGAGTCTTCTTAAGCTCTGAAGCGGTTGACCGGCTCTTTGGCTTCGAGCCAGTCGTGGCGGTTGGGAAGACAATCGGAATAGCTTCTTGTCTTGGTGCCTCTGGTTCATTCACAGCAGGCTGCTTCTTCTTCTTCGCGGCCATCTTGGGGTCGATGCCAGGACGCCCAAGTGCCTTGCTCTTCTCGGCCTCATTGTAGGCCGGCACACATCGTTCTGCCAGAGACTTCATCCGCTCACGCGAGCCCTGAGCTTCAGCACGCTTCTTCAAGAAATTTTCCTTGAGCTCATGCAACATGGTTTTGAAGCTCTTCACTTCCCGCACGCTGAGCCTGGCCATGTGCTTCTTAAACTGAGCCTTTTCATGATCAATTTTCTGCTTCAGCTCAACAATGCGCTGAGCAATGGCCAGTTCTGAAGCAATTGCGCCTTGGAAGGCGACGCTGAGGCCGACAGGCAGCTGCAGATCTTCGAAGCTTATGTCTGGTGATGCAAACCATTCGTCGATGAAGTTGTGGATGATGGCGACATCAAAGAGAGGCAAATTGTTGAAGATTTCAGCTTCTTCTTTGCTTTTGATAAGCTGCTCTAGAGCGTCATCTCCAAGATCTTGATCGCTTGATAGATCAATGGCTTCGCTGTGTAGAATGGCAGCAGCAGTGAGCTCTTTGCCGGTTTGTTGCTGGGGCACCTTTTCCTTCTGGGGCGTGGAGACGCGGGAGACGTCTTCAGACTGCACACTAACTTCAGGAGGTGCAGTTTTCAACGGCTTCGCCCTTGAGATCTTTGACTAAGGGGCCGGCTTTGAAGCTTTTGTCTTCTTTGACTGCTTTGGCTTCGGCACAGCAGGAGCTTCATCAGACTCAGAATCAGCTGGAGTGTCATTCACGGCAGTCCCTTGGACTAAGATGTGAGTGATAAGGCCCTCAAGGTTGGCAAACGGACTGATGACATTGGGTTCTGCGTAGCGTGTGCCATCTGCCCTTGGTGCGGAGGGGCCAGGGTTGAAGTCTAACCCAAATTTCTTCTTGTTCAGCTTCGCAGATTGTTGAGCAAACTGGTAGTTGCGCTTGAACAGATTGTCGTCACGACACCAGAGGAGTGACGACGGATGCGCATCATCAGGCTGTGGTCCTCGGACCATGCATGGGTAGAAGCCTTGAGCAATGGCTTCATCTCTGGTCCTGGGCATGAGATTCTTGAAACGGATGTCCCCCCATGGTCTTCTGATGGCACTTTTCTCAGCATACTCCTGAGTGACGAAGCGGTATTTGAACCACTGTTCTTCCCAATAGCGTCGAATCCATTGGATTTGGGTCTTGCGCTGCCCATAGCTATCTTCTGGATCTGTTTTGTACATTTCTGCCAAGTCTTCAGGCAGATCTTTGGAAGTTCCCTCACGTCTCTGTCTGCCCCCCTTCCTTGCTGCTGCTTCTGAAGCCATAAACTTTAACTTGAAAGGCTTCAAAACTTTCAAAGGCTTCAAGGGCTTTCTTTTTCTGGACCAACAGGAACTGGCTTCAGGAGAGCTTATGTGATGCTGTAGGAATTCTGCAAATGAATGCAGACTATGAGAACCGAAGGATTCTCCCACGGACATGTACCTGTGACAGCATTAAGGTGCGAGGGAAGGGGAAGAGGTCATATGCATTCTCAGAAGGTTTTGAAGATTAATCAGTTTAGAAGACATTGACCTCATCGTGCGAAGACATTCACTCATAGATAAGAAGTTGGTTCCAGATTTGTACAAACCCACAGATCAGTACAAATGAGGAATCTAACTACTTCATGAAGCACAAGTGAATATACTAGGCAGGTTATGAGATGCAGATTGAGATATCTAACTTGTGTGAAGATAAACTTCTTATGGTAGAAAGTGACAGAACCATGAGATCAAAAGGGGCTGTAAAAAGAAGTTTTATTTACCACACTTGGAACTGCTAGACGGAAATGGGAGATGATGCTGAGCAGTTCAGTCCTCCGTGCCCTAACTTGGCGATGGAAGACACCTACGGCGACGGCGGAGAGGACGATGTCCGCAGTCGGCGTGAGGACGGCGTCGGAGAAGTTGCGGAAGCGAAGCGCTTCGTCGCCGGCGTCGTCGAGTGCTAGCGGTGGCGCTAGGGTTCGTGCGAGGGTGGAAGAAGGAGATAGTGACCGCGGTAAGTGTGAACTTATAGGCGCAGGGGCGGCACTGCGCTATTACTCAGGTGCCCCTGGCGATTCACATTTGAGTAGTATGTGGCCATCATGCGGTATTTTGGGGGCAGTTCCACATCCCACGCACGCCTGGATTGTCGGGCGGTCGTTCCTGCTTCTCCGGATTTTATGTGGAGGAAAGAGCATTGAAAACAGACTTTATGGTTGTCTCTGTATCTTCTGCTGACAAGGACGCAGTGAAGACATTCGACAGTTTCAATAGAATGCATATGACTTGGAGAGATAGAATTTTAGATAGAATGCATAGAGAGATTAGGGTCCGATCACATTCACTTAGTTCAAAAGATTCAACCAAGAAGACATAGCTATAAGTGAATGCTCTAGAGGACAGAACACTAGTATATATATCTATATAATCAACGTAGTGAAGATAATCATGAAGACATGTTGAGTTCGAAGCCAAACCAAATGTGAAGATATTTCAAGGTAACACCATGAGTGAAACACTTCAAAATTGAACGTTTGGTGGTGGCGTTACCCACCGTATAGGAAGTATTAGACCCAGACACGGTGCACAATTATCGTGGTGCTCCAAAGTCAAATTCCACATTAATGTATTCACACTTAGAATGTATGTCTTCATTGATTGAAGATATACTTTACTTTGTGTGTTGCACATCTAAGTCATCATATGCATAAGTGTTAGGATGTGTGCCTGATCACAGGACATTTGAGGATTCCAGGATATTTAGCTCACACCGTAACTTGCAAAACCTCTTCTCATCCAAGGGCTTGGTGAAGATATCTGCCAATTGTTCTTCAGTGTTGACATGTATAATATCAATGTCTTCCTTCACAACATGATCTCTGAGAAAGTGATGACGAATTTCAATGTGCTTTGTCTTCGAGTGCTGAACTGGGTTGTTGGCAATCTTGATGGCACTTTCGTTGTCGTAGTAAAGTGGCACTTGCTTCAGATGAATGCCATAGTCCTTGAGTGTTTGCTTCATCCACAGAAGCTGAGCGCAGCAAGATCCAGCAACAATGTATTCAGATTCAGTAGTGGAGAGAGATACACAGTTCTGCTTCTTTGAAGACCAACATACAAGTGATCGTCCTAGAAAATGACATGTGCCTGATGTAGACTTGCGATCAACTTTGTCACCAGCATAATCAGCATCCGAAAATCCAACCAAATCAAACTCTGAGCCCTTGGGATACCATAATCCTAGAGTTGGGGTGTGAGCCAAATATCGAAGAATTCGCTTCACAGCTAAGTGATGCGACTCCTTTGGTGCCGCTTGAAATCGAGCACACATGCAAACACTAAGCATAATATCTGGCCTAGATGCACATAAATAAAGAAAAGAACCAATCATGGAGCAGTATACCTTTTGATCGAACTCTTTACCATTGTCGTCAGGACCTAGATGATGTTTGGCTAGCATTAGTGTTGTGAAGCCTTTGCATTCTTGCATACCGAACTTCTTCAGGCAATCTTTGAGATACTTCTCTTGAGATATGAAGATGCCATTGCGTTGTTGTCGTATTTGAAGACCAAGGAAGAACTTCAGCTCCCCCATCATGGACATCTGATATTGCTCTTGCATCGTATATCCAAACTCTTCACTGTACTTCTGATTGGTGCAGCTGAAGATAATGTCATCCACATATATTTGGCACACAAACAGTTCACCATCATATGTCTTCGTGAAAAGAGTGGGATCCAGGGAACCAGGTATGAAGCCTTTGCTCTTCAAAAAGTATTTGAATGTGTCATACCAGGCCCTGGGGGCTTGTTTGAGGCCATACAGTGCCTTGTTGAGCTTGTATATCATGTTAGGATGTTTTGGATTTTCAAAGCCAGGCGGTTGTGCAACATACACTTCTTCTTCAATCTTGCCATTGAGAAAGGCACTTTTCACATCCATTTGATATAGAAGTATGTTATGATGATTTGCATAGGCCAGCAATATGCGTATGGCTTCAAGCCTAGCCACAGGGGCAAATGTTTCATCGAAGTCAATGCCCTCCACTTGAGTATATCCTTGAGCAACGAGACGAGCTTTGTTTCTGACAACTTGACCATGCTCATCTTGCTTGTTGCGGTATATCCATTTGGTGCCTATTATGTTGTGCTTCCGTGGATCAGGACGCTTGACCAGTTCCCATACATTATTCAGTTCAAACTGTTGAAGCTCTTCTTGCATAGCTTGAATCCATTCAGGTTCCATGAAGGCTTCTTCAACTTTCTTGGGTTCTGATATTGATACGAATGCGAAGTGCCCACAGAAATTTGTTAGCTGAGTTGCCCTTGAACGAGTGAGTGGACTAGGTGCATTGATGCTGTCAATTATTCTGTCAATCTGCACTTCATTGGCAACACGAGGATGTACAGGGCGAAGACTTTGCTCTTGCTGATCTGTGTTGTTGTTGGGAGGAATGTCTTCAGGCTGAGCATTGTCTTCATGTTGATCAGGTGCTGCGATGATAAGTTCTTCTTCAGTATGAGCTTCAGAAGGTATAATCTCTCTAGTTCCCATTAGCTTGATTGATTCACTAGCTGGAATCTCATCTAGCACATTTGGCAGTTGCTCTCTTTGTGAACCATTTGTCTCATCGAACCGCACATCCACTGTTTCAACCACTTTGTAATGAAAGAGATTGAAGACTCTGTAGGAGTGCGAATCCTTTCCATATCCAAGCATAAAGCCCTCATGTGCTTTTGGTGCAAAGTTTGAGGTGTGGTGTGGGTCCTTGATCCAGCACCTTGCACCAAATACTCTGAAGTAACTGACATTTGGCTTCTTGCCAGTTAGGAGCTCATAAGATGTCTTGTTCAGAAGCTTGTGAAGATAAACACGATTGATTGTATGGCATGCAGTGTCAATGGCTTCAGTCCAGAATTTTCTTGGAGTCTTGTATTCATCTAGCATTGTTCTGGCCATTTCAATGAGTGTTCTGTTCTTGCGTTCGACGACGCCATTCTGCTGTGGCGTGTACGGAGCTGAGAATTCATGTGTGATGCCCAAGGTATCAAGATATGTATCAAGGCCAGTGTTCTTGAATTCAGTGCCATTGTCACTTCTAATGTGCTTTATCTTGGCGCCAAAATTGTTCATAGCTCGATTGGCGAAGCGTCTGAAGACATCCTGCACTTCAGTCTTGTAAAGGATTATGTGCACCCACGTATATCTAGAATAATCATCAACAATGACAAAGCCATAGAGGCAAGTAGAAGTAGTAAATGTTGAGTAGTGAGTGGGACCGAAAAGATCCATGTGGATCAGTTCGAAGGGTTGTGTAGTAGTCATGATTGTCTTCGAAGGATGTTTCTCCCTTGTCATTTTCCCTGCTTCACAGGCACCGCATAAGTGATCTTTCTTGAACTTGACGCCCTCGATGCCTATGACATGCTTCTTCTTCGCAAGGGTGTGGAGGTTTCCTCATGCCAGCATGCCCAAGCCTCCGATGCCAAAGCCAGCATTCTGAAGCTTTTGCAAGAAGACATACTGCAAGTTGTGGCCCTGCTGAGAAATCTACCACGTACAAATCACCTTTCCGATACCCTTCAAACACTAGAGACTTGTCAGATTCCATTAGTACCAGGCAACGATATTTTCCAAACATTACGATCATATTCAAATCGCAAAGCATTGAGACAGACATTAAGTTGAAGCCAAGGGATTCAACAAGCATGACGTTATCCATGTGTTGATCCTTTGAGATTGCAACTCTACCTAGACCCAATACCTTACTTTTACCAGTGTCAGCAAATGTGATGTGGCTCTTGTCGGATGGACGTAATGTTGAGTCCATAAGAAGGCTTCTTTTGCCAGTCATGTGATTTGTACACCCACTGTCAATAATCCATTCTGAAGACTTTGAAGTCGCTGGTATCGTACCCTACAGTGCAGTTAGGGGGATAGGCTTCACGAAGAGAATTGTGAAGCATAAACATTTGACGAACCAGCGGGTTATGAAAACTTAGATCCAGATTAGAACTAATCGGGAAAGTAGCATGCGATTCAGGAACGAGGTACATAACGATGCCATTTGGGCATTTTATCTTGCGCCCCACAAGATTTTTAAGGTCCCCAGCAATAGCATCAGAAGATTTTGTTTTTCTGCTGGAGACCTTTCCCTGCAAAAGAGAGTTAAGATTTCTTAACCACCCACATCTTCAAGGGTGGCTTAGAAGCAATAAGTCTAAGTGCAGCATCTGAGAATTTTGGCTTTGAAGCCTTAGCAAACAGTTTTGCAGGTGGACAATAATACTCATAGGAATAAGCAGAATAATTTTTTTTCATATGAACATGACGGTTCGATGAACCGCGTTCATATTCATATGCCTGAGTATGGTTTCCCTGCAAAACATTTGCGTTAGTGTGACTCAGGTGAGTCCTCTGATTGTATGAAGCCTTTGGACCGTATGAAGCCATAGGTCTGAGGTTTGTCTTCTTCAAGTGAGGTGTCATGAAGACATTCACAGAAAGATTTTCCAGACACCTTTTCGGAACCCAGATCTTCTTCATAGGCGGTCCATTCCTGCAGTTAGTACCAATGTACCTGGCAAACACTTCACCATTTTGATTCTTAAACAGTTTATAGTTTGCATCAAAGGATTCATCAATAATAATGGGGTTAGCACATGTGAAGCCAGATAAATTGGATGGATCTGCTGAAGTTTCCTTTGCAGCAACCCATGTGGTTTTGGGGTACTGCTCAGGTTTCCAGTAAGAGCCATCTACATTTATTTTCCTTACGAACCCAACACCCTCTCTCCTAGGGTTTCGGTTCAGAATCTGCTTCTTGAGGACATCACATAATGTCTGATGTCCTTTAAGACTTTTGTACATCCCTGTTTCAAGCAATGTCTTCAACCTAGCATTCTCATCAGCAATAGCAGTGGTATCCTCAGCAGAGGGGTTAGTTACCACATCAACAGTTGAAGATATTGCAATAGCAGTAGCAGTGGAACATTCAGCAACAGAAGTAGCATTATCACGCTCAATGCATTTAAGACATTGTGGTTCAAATCCTTCCTGAGCGGGACTGATCTGTTCGGTGCGAAGTGACTCGTTTTCCTTTTGAAGATCTTCATGAGCCGCTCTCAATTTCTCAAGTTCTTGCTTCCTTTCAAGATAATCATAGGAAAGCTTTTCATGATTCGTTGAGAGAGTATCAAGACGATCTTCAAGTTCCTGATACTTAACGTGAAGGTTTTTTATGTCTTCAATTAAGGATTCAGATCGAGTCATTTCAGCACCCAACAGATCATCGCTTCTGTCTAACAGTTTTTGAATATGTTCCATAGCTTTCTGTTGTTCAGTTGCAATTTTAGCAAGTGTTTTGTAGCTGGGTTTTGAATCACAGTCAGAGTCATCGTCACTAGATGTTTGATAGCGAGCAGTGCGTGTGTTTACCTTGGCACCGCGTGCCATGAAGCAGTAGGTAGGAGTGGAGTCGTTCTTGTCATTTGCGTTGGTGTCGGTGATGCAGTCATTGTCTTCAGTGTTGAAGATGGACTTGGCGACGTATGCTGTAGCCAGACTCGCAATGCCAGAATCAGACTCCTCCTCAGACTCCACCTCTGCCTCCTCAGATGCGGACTCCTCCTCTGAATCCATCTCCTTGCCAACAAACGCACGTGCCTTGCCAGATGAGCTCTTCTTGTGTGATGAAGACTTTGAGGAAGACTTGGAAGAAGAATTTGAGTATTTCTTCTTCTTCTTGTCGTCAGAATCATATTCCTTGCTCTTCTTCTTCCTTCTGTTCTCATTGTCCCACTGTGGACACTCAGAGATGAAGTGTCCAGTTTTCTTGCACTTGTGACATGTTTTCTTCTTGTAGTCATGAGCAGAAGCTTCATCATTCCTTGAGCTTGATCGTGAAGATTTTCCGAAGCCTTTCTTCTTGGTGAATTTTTGGAACTTCTTCACTAACATTGCAAGTTCTCTTCCAATGTCTTCAGGATCATCAGAACTGCAGTCAGATTCTTCTTCAGATGAGGAAACAGCTTTTGCCTTCAAGGCACGAGTTCTCCCATAGTTTGGACCGTAGATATCTCTTTTCTCAGAAAGCTGAAACTCATGTGTGTTGAGCCTCTCAAGTATGTCAGACGGATCGAGTGTCTTGAAATCAGGACGTTCTTGAATCATCAGGGCTAGGATGTTAAACGAACTATCAAGTGATCTCAGCAGCGTCTTGACGATTTCATGTTTGGTGATCTCAGTGGCGCTGAGGGCTTGAAGCTCATTTGTGATGTTAGTGAGCCGATCAAATGTGTGCTGGACATTCTCATTGTCATTTCGCTTGAATCGGTTGAAGAGGTTGCGAAGAACACTGATTCTTTGATCTCTCTGGGTTGAGACGCCTTCATTGACCTTGGAGAGCCAGTCCCAGACCAGCTTGGATGTCTTCAAGACACTCACACGGCCATACTGTCCTTTTGTCAGATGGCCACAGATGATATTTTTGGCAGTAGAGTCCAGCTGAGTGAACTTCTTGACATCAACAGCAGTGACACCTTCTCCAGCCTTGGGAACGCTGTTCTCGACGACATACCATAGGTCGACGTCAATAGCTTCAAGATGCATGCGCATCTTATTCTTCCAGTAGGGATATTCAGTTCCATCGAAGACGGGGCAAGCAGCGGAGACTTTGATTATCCCTGCAGTCGACATAGCTAAAACTCCAGGTGGTTAAACCGAATCACACAGTACAAGGGAGCACCTTGTTCTGATACCAATTGAAAGTACGTTATATCGACTAGAGGGGGGGTGAATAGGCTATTTTTATGAAAGTCTGCAAAATGTGGAAGTTATGAAGACAAACAGCGAAGATTATGCCTATTACTATGCAGCGGAAGTTAGATTACACTAGGCCAGCCATGGTCAAGTATTCAATAGAGTGAAAGCACGACGACAAACAGCTGTAGTGTAATAAGGATCAGGTAGGAAGAAGTTATGAAGCCAAACAGATCATACATTCACGTTGTGAAGACAAAAGATAAAGCAAGCATGCAATGGCTTCACAACGTGTAACAGTAAGATAAGGAGGTGAAGATGAAATCAGTGACTCGTTGAAGACAATGATATGTTGGACCAGTTCCAGTTGCTGTGACAACTGTACGTCTGGTTGGAGCGGCTAGGTATTTAAACCTTAGGACACACAGTCCCGGACACCCAGTCCTGAACACACAGTCCAGGAAACCAAGTCCTCACCGTATTCTCCTTAAGCTAAGGTCACTTAGTCCTCGCCCAATCACTCCGGTAAGTCTTCAAGGTAGACTCCCAAACCTTCACAAACTTCGTTCACTTGCAATCCACAATGTCTCTTGGATGCTCTGAACGCGACGCCTAACCGTCTGGAGGATTCACAGTCCTCAAGTGTAATAAGTCTTCAGATCACACAGACAAGAAGACTCAAGTGATGCCCAATTTGCTCTGGCTCTGGGTGGTTAGGGGTTTTCTCCTCACTAGGAATTTTCTCTCAAAGGCTTCGAGATGGGTTGCTCTTAAACGACAAAAGCCGTGCACTGAAATCTGAGCAGCCAGCCGTTTATGGTTGTGGGGGTGGGCTATTTATAGCCACTTGGCAACCCGACCTGATTTGTCCGAAATGACCCTGGGTCACTAAGGAACTGACACGTGTCTCAACGGTCAGATTTCAAACTCTCATGGCAACTTTACTTGGGCTACAAGCAAAGCTGACTTGTCCGGCTTTGGACAAGATTCGCTCTCATTGTCTTCACTCGAAGACATAGGTTTTTGATTTAGGCATCACTTCAGTCATTTTGACTAGTTTTCCTGGACCCCACTTAACAGTATGGTGGTTCCTATGACTCAACATAAAAGAAAAAGAACTACGAAAGATCTAAGTCTTCGAGCTCCATATGCTTCATAACGTGTCTTCTTTTGTCATAGTCTTCAAAGTGAATATCTTCATGTACCACCTTTGTCTTCAATGTCTTCATACATTTTAGGGGTCATCTCTGGTAGTAAAACCGAATCAATGAGGGACTTCTACCTGTATTATCCTGCAATTCTCACAAACACATTAGTCCCTCAACTAGGTTTGTCGTCAATACTCCAAAACCAACTAGGGGTGGCACTAGATGCACTTACACCACCATGGCCATGGCCGTCGTAGGCCTCGCCCGACCCCAGCATTGTGCTCCTGGTGCTCCCAGGAGCACAAGCACACACGCACGACCCCCTCATGCCCTGTAGCACCATCGCTGCCCGACCCCAAATGCCACCACCACTGCACGTCGTCGTCGCTGCCGCTTTGGCCACCCCAACCAAACAAACGCCACAGGGCGACATACAACACAACGCCCGTTCGAAAGAACCCGGCCACGTGACAAACAAGGCTCTGTGTGCGTTTTCCGACCAGCTCTGACGCATCCCCGTCGCCGGAACGATTGCCGGAGCCCTCTCTGGTGTCGGGCTGACATGGTGCTACTGGGGCCACCCCTAGGGTCATTGGTCGATGGGCTCCAGTGGCCCAACTGACCTCGTTGACTGGATTGACCAGTCAACAGGTGGACCCCCCTTTTGTTTAACTAAATTTAGTTAGATTAATTAAATTAGATTAATTAGTCACTAACTAATGATCCCTGGTAGTTAGTTAACTAGTTTAGTTAAAAATAAACCCATGTTAGTCTTTCTGTCAATGACACATGGGACCCATAGGTCAAGTTTGATCTACATCGGCTAGGTTGACCGATGATGTCATGCTAACATAGTGCTGATGCAATAAATGTATGGAATTAATAATAATTTCCGAATATTGTAAAAACTTTGCAAAATCATATAAAATAATTTATAAGTCAGATGAAAATAATTTATATATGAAAGTTGCCTAGAAAAATATAACGAATCCAAATATGCTATTCGTTCATCTGGCACATGTCTCTAACATGATGAACATGGATCCTTCCCCTCCAATTCATTTGTCCAAAAATTGCCAAACACCGAGAAAACACCCCGGAAGTTTTCCCTCTTCATCTGTATCGTGTAGCACTGCGATAGGTCACCCCTAGCACTGCATATTGCCATGTCATGCATCCTGATGCATCTGTTTGCTTTATATTTATTTTTTCTTGCTACTTCTTGAGCTTGCATTGGTTTTTCCCTTGAAGAGGAAAGGGTGATGCAGCACAGTAGAGATAAGTATTTCCCTCAGTTAAGAACCAAGGTATCAATCCAGTAGGAGAAGAACGCACAAATCACCAACACCTACACAAACAATCAAACACTTGCACCCAACGCGATAAAGGGGTTGTCAATCCATTCACGGTCACTTGCAAAAGTGAGATGTGATAGAGATAGTTAAATAAAACTTAAACGAAAGATAAAATATTTTTGAGTTTTTTTGGTTTATAGATCTGAAAATAAAAGATTGCAAAATAGCAGATAGGAAACTAATATGATTGTCGAGGGAAACGACACCTACAAGATCATGAGGAATTCCTTTTTCTACGGTTGCCGGGCGCGGGGCTGTGGAAAGAATGGGATTGAGAGATTAACGCGGGGGGGGGGGGATTATCTAGGTTCGGGCCGCAAGTGATGCGTAAAACCCTACTCCGGCTGGTTTCTATTTATCTGGTGTTCTTGGACTAGCTACAAGGCGTGCAGGGTCCAAAAAATCCAAATCCTCTCTTAGTAGGCTGCTGGCCTCCTTTTATAGTTGAAGGGGCTGCCAAGTGGCACACATGAGGTGGAAAGCTATACAGTAGTCGAGTTTATCTCCTGGCACCATAGGACAAACGCATTTAATGCGCTGCCAACGTGCCCTTCTTGCTTTATCGGGGACGGCAAGGAAGCTCATCCTAGCTGTCGCCGCCTCGCCTGGCTTTGACACGCGTCCGAACTGACGAGGCGTGCAGCGCTACGTTGCCTGGCTGCTGAGCTGGTGCGGTGGCTGAATCTTCACGAAGATCTGCATGCCACCATGCAGGTGCTTGCCGAGTCGGCCTAGAAGCCGCACATCGCCACGCAGGCGCCTGCCTAGCTGGTGGGCTGGTTGCTGCATGGGAACGGTGATGGTGTCTTGGCAGATGTGGGACTGGCTGCGGCCCCATGGATGTTTTCGGCAAGAGTCTTGCCGGGGCCCCAGCAAGGGTCTTGCCGCGGCGTCGTGGTCGTCCCCGACAAGGGTCTTGCTAGGGGGTCTCATGGGTATCTTTGGCAAGGATCTTGCCAAGGATTGTCGTGTTCTGGTCATCATCTAGTCTTGTGTGCTTCTGGTCTCCACAAAGATCTGCATGCCACCATGGAGGTGCCTCCCGAGCCTTGGTCCAAAGTGGTTGATGGCTTTTGAACTCTTGGGCTCAAGGGTGGCGGCTCTGCTAGTGTTGGACAATTTGCCTTGGCAAGGTTCTTGTCGGGGCTCTGGAGGCAGCCCCGGTAAGGGCCTTGCTGGGGGGCCTCACCTCGCCCTTCTGCTCTTCGTGTTTCTGGCTTGGCATTGCTCTACTTGTCTTGTGGCTTTGCTTCGTTCCTCTGCCCCGCTAGGTGTGGCCGCAGGCGTGGCTCCAACTGCCCGCGCACAAGTAAAGGGGTACAAAATAGGACCCCTCCTTTTGTGCACTGACAGGAGCCCCCGGGCCTGGGCCATACATAAGCGCAACGCGTTGTTGGGCTAGGCCCAAAACGGTGCACGGGCATGCAGGGCCGAGTTGTACTGCTGTAACTCCCTCGCCCGTCGCACTTCCCCACGACCCGCGTTGAATGCACAACATAGGGGTCGTGCATGACGTGGGGGTCATGCGTGGGGCGGTTGCTGCCCTCATGCGTCACATCATGGTAAATGGTAAAGAGGCGGCCCGTGCCTTCCCCATAAAAGGGAGGAAAATTCGGGGGCGCGGCTCATTTACTAGGCGGACTCGGGTCACGGTCTTCAAGGTGCCCGCGCCCCACGGTCATGGGGTGGAATGCAGTCGCTTCAGTCATCCTCTTGATTCTGATTCGCTTGCCACGTGCCCTTCACGCCCCGAGGAGGGTAGGTGGTGGACACGGAGGGCACAGGCCATAATGTGGAGGCGGGAAACTGGGTCGTCGCTAATTGGAGCAGCCGGTCGGTCCCGATTCCCTGCGCCCCTTAGCGGCCGAATTGGTTGAGCGGGGCGGCCGAGCCTCGTCCCGCCTCTTTATAAGAAGAAGGGGAGGGGGACGGCGTCCTTCGATCCTTCAATGCTCATCTCCTCCGCCTCGACTCCTTTCTTCCCTTCATCATGGCGAGAGGGCGTGTTGGTGCTCCGATGGCGGCGACGAGGGCCTCCGCTCGACAGCGTGCCCTTCCTTCCCAAGAGCTCGTGGCGGTGGAGCCGGCTGAGAGAGGAAGAGGGAGGGGGCGAGGCCGAGGCCATCGTGGCACTCGGGGAGGAGGAGGACGGGGCGGCGCACCGGCTTCGCCTCCGCCTGTGGCCCTTCCTCCAATGGAGGGCCATGTCGGAGACCATCCTCGCGAGTTCTACGTCAGGCTGCGTGAGCTAGTGCACGGCCGTCTTCATCTCCCCACTCCGTTTGCTCGAGAGATGGAGCTTGATCCGCCTCAGGCCCTGAGGCACATGAGGGGCTACGGAAATGGCAGCATGCGGGTCGATGTCGACTTCCCAACCCCTCATGTTATGTATCTCCTCCATGGATGGAAGACCTTTGGCCGTGCCCATAGCTTGTCAGAGGGGCTCGTCCTCCAATTCAAATTGATGGAGGATGGCCTGCTCTCCGTCAAGGTCTTCGGGCTCTTGGGAATTCGCTTAAGGTGTTGTGCAGAGAGCTCCTCTGATGGTGAACCCTCCTCCTCGAGCGGGAGTGACGAGGAGGACATCGACAGTGATGACGAGGGCGTCAAGCGGGAGGATGTCGACTCCGACTGACCACGCCGCCCCCTCCCTCGGCCCCGCGCCCTGCCGAGGCTCTTCCTCGTCAAGCTCTCCATCGGCGCGCTCCCCATCGCTCCCTTTTTGCCTTCACCTGCCGCACTTGGGAGGAAAGGGGCAAGAACGGAGATCACAGGGAACCTATCTTTCTTTTTAAATTGTAGGCACTTGCCAAATCTTAATTTCTATATAATGTAATCTCTCGAGCCCATGCTTGTATCTTGTAACCTTTGTACTCGCATCAGCATATTAATGAAAAAGTCTAGTCCTGCTGGTGACTCGTGCACGTGTATGTTCGTGCGGAGGCGAAATGCCTCCTTAGTGTAAATAAACAAGTCCTTCCGGCAAGCCACCTTGCCAGCGCCCCTTGCGCCTGCCGGAGAATCACATCTACCGGGTTACACACAAAGGGCCCAGCCCCCCGTCCACCTCTTTTTGACAAGGGTCACCATGACCATTCTGACCGTAGCAGCGTTCGAGTCGGAAATGGGAGCCCCCGAGTCCTTAAAGACGAGTGGCGAGGTTTTCTAATGCACAAGTCACAGGTTACGAATATGAATGGGCAAGAGGTAAACTTTATCTGTTTGGTTTGTTGGGGATCGCTGTGCCGGGTGGTCTTCTCAACTTCTTGCCGGAGCCGGTTCCTTGGCGGGATCGCGCGTCTTTACCGTGACTGGAAAGAAGTGAGGACAAAAGCACGGAACCTTGGTGGTTCACTAACATTTACTGGAATCAAAAAGCAGTACAATACCCTGGACAAGCATGCATATATATATACACACAAACATGGAAATCGACAGGAAAATATACATACTAAGGGATTCCTTTTCCCTGACTGCGTACAGGGTCTGCGCCTGGCTCCGTACATCGGGTTACATGCCTCGGCAGCAAGGCTAGTACGAAACGGGGGTTGTCGCGGTTCCTGGCAACCGCGCCTTAGGGGTAAAACTTGAGAAGATGTTCAATATTCCAGGAGTTGCTCACCAGAATGCCATATTCGGTCTCCAGGCGAACCGCGCTAGGCCTGGTGACTCGTATTACCCGATAAGGGCCTTCCCACCTCGGCGTCAACTTGTTTGGATTCTTGGGGGATTGGATCCGCCGTAGAATAAGGTCGCCTTCCTCAAGGGTTCGGACGTGAACCTTGCGGCTATGATAGCGGCGCAAGGCTTGCTGATATCGAGCAGCTCGCACAGCAGCCCGAAGATGATCTTCCTCAAGGAGCGTCGCATCATCTTGGCACAACTTCTCTTGCTCAAGCTCATCATCAGAGAGCATTTGAGGTGACTCGTATATGAGTTCAGTGGGGAGAACTTCTTCTGCCCCGTATACCAGGGAAAAGGGTGTCTGGCCAGTGGCTCGATTTGGTGTCGTCCTGATTGGCCAAAGAACTGTTGTCAACTCATCAATCCAGCGCCTTCAGCACTTGTGTAGCTTGTCAAAAGTACCGGTCTGAGGCCCCACAGCACTTCCGCATTCGCCCTCTCAGCCTGGCCGTTACTTCTAGGATGGGCAACAGAAGCAAAACAGACCTTGCTGCTGAGGTCTTGAATGTACTGCATGAAGGTGCGGCTCGTGAACTACGTGCTGTTGTCGGTGATGACCCTGTTCGGCACACCGAAATGCCAGACTAGTCCCTTAAAGAACTTGATGGCTGACTGTGCTGTTACCTTTCTCGCTGGCTCCACTTCCGACCACTTTGTGAACTTGTTGATCGCGACGTACAAGTACTCAGAGCCCCCGGTAGCATGGGGAAAGGGGCCCAGTATGTCGAGCCCGTAGACTGAAAATGGCCAGGAAAGAGGAATTGTCTGAAGAGCTTGGGTGGGTTGATGAAGCTTCTTTGAATGGAACTGGCACACTTCAGACTTGGTTACTAGCGCAGTTGCATCCTGGAGGGCGGTGGGCCAAAAGAAACCTTCCCGGAATGCTTTGCTAGCAAGAGCCCTTGACCCTATGTGGGAGCCACACATGCCCCCATGTATCTCTGCCAACAGCCTCAGTCCGTCCTCTCGAGGAATGCACTTCAATTTCACACTGTTCGGTCTTCTCCTATAGAGGGCATCATCCATGAGTTGGTACATGCTAGACCGACGGGCTACTTTCTCTGCTTCTTCCTGCTCCTCGGGGAGCTCTCCTGTTTGGAGGAAACGGACGGTGGGCTGCGCCCATGCCGGAGCCTGGGGCTCGACGGCAAGGACTAAAGTCTCATCTTTGGCTGCAAGGGCAGCTGCTTCTATGGCCAGGGCGTGAGGCCCTGCCGAGGGTTGCTGCCCTCCAGCAAGCTTGGGACTCCCGGCAACGTCCTTGCCAGCGGCTCCTGGGAGCTCAGCGGGAAAGTATTTGCCGGGGCCCGCCTTCCTTCGTTTGTTCTGTCCTACTGATGGTTCAACGGATGGGTGAGTTAACTGAAGCACAGAGGTACCTGGTTCCATAGGAAACTTGAGGGCAGCATGCTTTGACAGGTCGTCAGCAATGCCGTTCTCTGCTCGGGGAACATGCTCTGCCTGCAATCCATCAAAGCACTCTTCCAACTTCCTCACTTCATCGACATATGCCTCCATCAACGGGCTCTGGTAGTCCTTGTTTACTTGCTTGACGACGAGTTGCGAATCACCTCTGATGATGAGCTTTCTGATTCCAAGGTCTGCCGCTATCCTGAGATCGGCCAACAACCCCTCATACTCCGCCGTGTTGTTCGTTGATTTTTCCCGAGGAAAGTGCATCTGGATTACGTACTTGAGGTGCTCTCCAGTGGGCGCGACGAGCAATACGCTGGCACCAGCACCTTGAAGTGAGAAAGCTCCATCAAAGTAGATAATCCACTCATTGCTCATCTCCTTGCCGGGGACGGTGCTCTTTTGAATCTCCTCATCGGGCGTTGTGGTCCATTCTGCTATGAACTCCGCCAGGGCTCAGCTCTTGATTGTTGAAGTACTTTCAAACTTGAGGCCAAAGCTCGACAGCTCCAACACCCACTCCACAATCCTCCCAGTCCCATCTGGGTTGTGCAAGATTCGTTGCAACGAGAGGCGCGTGACGACGGTGATCTCATGTGCTTGGAAATAGTGGCACAACTTTCTCGAGGCCATGAGGAGGCTGAAAAGTAGCTTCTGCATTCCAGAATATCTTGACCTAGCCCCCTGCAAGAGGGAACTGACAAAATAGACTGGGTGCTGTACCATCTTCTTCTTCTATCCTACTTTTCTCATCTGCTTAGACTCTGCCTTGCCGGTATCAGGTCTCCCCGGGGGTTCCATCTTGCCGGCGTTAGACCCTGCCAGGGATGGTCCCGGGCCACCACCCGATGGCTTCGTTGCTACTGCTGCCTCTTCCTCAAGTTCCCTCTGCGCCACCAGCGCGACATTGAACACTTGATTCATTGCTGCCAAGTATAGCAGCAACGACTCTTGTGGTTTGGGCGCGAGGGCACGCTCAGCAGATTTGGAGATGAATCTACTCAGGGCGGCAACGTAGCTGGCGAGCCTACAGACGTCTTTGACCCGCTTCGGTGCTTCAATCTGCTCGATCGCCTTGATCTTGTTGGGATTTGCTTCAATTCCTCGCTGAGACACAAAGAACCCCAGAAGTTTGCCAGATGGGACACCAAACACACACTTCCCTGGGTTGAGCTTGAGGTTGATCTTATGCAGATTTGCAAATGTTTCTTCTAGGTCTTGTACGAGCGTGGCCCTGTCCTTGGTTTTGACCACTATATCATCCATATAGGCTTCCATGTTTCTATGTAGCTGGGGCTCAAAACCAATTTGGACCGCTCGGGCAAACATCGAACCGGCGCTCTTCAACCCGAAAGGCATCCGTACGAAACAATACGTACCACATGGGGTGATGAACGCGGTCTTCTCTTCGTCTTCTTTCATCATGAAGCTCTGGTGGTATCCTGAATAGGCGTCAAGGAATGACAGCAGGTCACACCCGGTAGTGGAGTCTTCAATCTGGTCGATGTGTGGCAAGGGGAAAGGATCCTTTGGACATGCTTTATTGATATCTGTGTAATCAATACACAACCTCCACTTCCTAGTTTCCTTACAAAACAACAACCGGATTGGCCAACCATGTGGGGTGGAGTACTCCTCTAACCAGGCCTGTCGCCTCCAACTTCCTGATCTCTTCTATGATGAACTCTTGTCGCTCCAAAGCTTGCTTCCTGACCTTTTGCTTGATGGGTCGCGCATGAGGACTGACAGCAAGATGGTGCTCAATCACCTCCTTGGTAACGTCGGGGATGTCGGATGCTTGCCATGCAAACACATCGACATTCGTCTGCAGGAAGGCGACGAGCGCGCTTTCCTATTTGCTGTCGAGGGTGGAGCTTATGGTGAAAGCCCTTCCCGTGCCGTCCTTCTTGACGGACACCTTCTTGGTTTCTGGTGGTGCAGCTTTGGACTTCTTGCTCTTGCCGGCAGAGCTCTCTGGCACGTCCTCAACGGGAGTGCAGCACTCCGAAGAGGTGCGCTTGCCGGAGTGGGTGCAAGAGGTCTCATCGGAAGAGGTCTTGCTGGAAGGGGTCTTGCCGGCCTTCTTCTTCCCCAGAGGTTCAGCGACAGGGGCAAGTGCCTTAGCGGCAGTTGCAGTGACTGCCTCTTGGTAAAGTTGATCGGCGCAGATGAGCGCATCTTTCTTGTCGGAGGGGACGGTGATGATGGTCAGCGGCCCTGGCATATTTAACGTGTTGTAGGTGTAATGGGACACCGCCATGAACTTGGCCAGCGCTGGGCGGCCAAGGATCCCATTGTATGGCAAGGGGATCTCGGTGACATCGAAGACGATCTTCTCCGTCCTATAGTTCAGCTCGCCTCCAAATGTAATGAGCAGCATGATTTTACCTTTAGGCTAGCTCCTTCTTGGGTTGACCCCTTGAAACGTGTCCGTCTCTTCGAGGTCTCCATCAGGAATCTGCAGCTTCTTGATCACAGCGGGCGAGATCAAATTCAGACGGACCCCACCATCAACCAGCACTTTCGTCACCTTGAGGTTGCGTATCATTGGTGAGACCAACAACGGAAAACACCCGACCGCAGTTGTGCCATCAGGGTGATCCTCGGTGTCAAAAACGATGGGCGTGTGGGACCACTTTAGGGGCTTCTAGGCATCGAACGACGGCTCTGCCGCAGCGACCTCACGCACCAACTGCTTCAGCTGGCGGTGTGAGGTGTGCAACAAGGCGCCACCGTCGACGCACATGGCCTCTGTAGCATTCTGGAACTCGTGCTCACCGGACTCGCCGTCCTCGTCGTGATCATCATCCTCCTCTTTCTTGTCGCGGCCCCGAGCAGGCCTCTCATGTTGGTTATCTTTGCTGCGGCGACCCCCTTGGCCGCCGCGCTTCTTGCAGGATCCCTCAGCACCATCCTGACCTTTCTCCTTGTCTCGCCTTTCGTATTCAACCTTCTGCTTTCCAACAAGCAGCTCAACTTGTCGGCAGTTCTGGAGGTCATGGCCCTTGGTGCGGTGGATCTTGCAGTACTGCTTGTCGGAGCAACCTGGCTTGCCAGCAGCCGCCAGGGCTAAGCAGTCGGCACACCCGGCAACCTCCTTGCCAGGGTCGTTAGCCTTGGCCTTTTCGGCGGCGCCGAGCTCGCCAGATCCCTCAACGGCAAGCACAGTCTTGCCCTTGCGCTTCCTGTTGCGGCACCGGCCCTTCTTTGTCGGAGCGGCGGTGTCTTCGTCTGTGGAGTCAGTTTCCGCACCGACGTCCTCGCCGGGGTACTTCCTCCCCTCTTCAGCTCGAGCACATCTATCGGCCAGAACATAAAGTTTGGCCACATCCTTGACCTTGTTCATCGCCAAATCTTCACGCATCTTGCGGGTGCACACATTCTGATGGGATGCGCTGATAACTGCGGCGGGATGAACATCTGGGATGTTGTACTGCACTCGGCTGAACCTCTGTATGTACTTGCGCATGTTTTCTCCTTCTTTCTGGGGGATGATGTGAAGAAATGGAATCCACTCGCAAGTGCATTAGCCACGACATGACGTTGGGCTTGAGTGCCAACAGGAAGTAATTGGCAAGCACCTTATCATCGTGAGCTCCAGCAGCTTGTATCGCGATGGTGTAGATGCAGAGGAACTCCGACGGGTGGGTCTTGCCATTGTACTTCTCGCCAACATCAGGATTGAACGTGCGGTGGGAGGGCCACTGGAACTGCTGCAGCTCTCGGGTAAAGGCTAGACAACCCACCTCGTAAGGCAGGTCACCGGGACCCCCCAGTGCCAGGTGGTCCATAGTAAGCCCCGCATGCCGATCTAACTGATGGCGCGTCTCCCGTCGTCGATCGATGGTAGTTCAAGCATCTTCCTAGGCCCGTTCCCGAAGGACTTGATGTTGGTCGCGGCGGGTTCGCGGGTCGGGCGACACGGTGGAAATGTTGTCTCCGACGTCGGGTCAATGGGCGGGTGGCTGTTGTTGCGGTCGCCCGGGGGGGGGGGGGGGGGGGGGGGAGAGTGCACCATGGTCGCAGCGTCTCTGGTCCCCCCACCGCCAGCATGCACCGACTCATCAAGACGCCGGTGCGAGGGTCCCGCTGGGAGCGGCTCGTCTTTGTTGGCAAAGCTGACAAGGCTTCGTATGGTGGCTCTCCACTCATCAAGCTTCTCCACAGCGGGGGGAGTCGAGAAGCAGCTGCACGCGCACCAGCGCTTCTGCTGGCGTAGGCGGCGGTGAGATCAGCGTAGACCATGATGCGGTCCGACTTCTAACCGGGTTAGAAGGGGCTCTGTGTCGGTGGGAAACGACACCTATGGGATCACTCGGATCCCTTCTACGGTTGGCGGGCGCGGGGTTGTGCAAAGAGTGGGTCTGACGGTCATCACAAGGATTGTTTACCCAGGTTCGGGCCACGGAGGCGCGTAATACCCTAGTCCTCCTTTGATGTATATTTGAGTGTTCTTGAGTTCTTGAAATAGCTATGGTGTCTCTCTAGTTCCAAATATCCGAATCCCCCTCCAGTACGCCTCGGGCCTCCTTTTATAGAAAAAAGGGGTTGCCACAGTGGCACACAGGAGGTGGAAAAGTTTATAGTGGCTGAGTTTATCCTCTGGCACCGTCCGACAAACGCATTTAATGCGTTGCCGACGTGCCCCTCTTGCTTTATCAGGGATGACAACGAAGCTCGTCCCAGCTATCGCCGCCTCGCCTGGCTCCGACACGCGTCCGAGCTGACGAGGCGTTGTAGCGCCACGTTGGCTGGCTGCTGGGCTGGCGTGGTGGCGGAGTCTTCATGAAGATCTGCATGCCACCACACAGGTGCTTGCTGAGTCGGTGTGGAGGCTGCACGCTACCACGCAGATGCCTGCCTAGCTGGTTGAGCTAGCAGCTGCATGGGAGCGGTGGTGGAGCCTTGGCAGACGTGGTCCTAGCTGCGGCCCTGCAGATGTCCTCGGCAAGGTTCTTGCCAAGGGCCCGGCAAGGGTCTTGCCATGGCACCGCGGTCGTCCCCGACAAGGATCTTGCCGGGGGTCTCATGGATTTCCTTGGCAAGGATCTTGCCAAGGATCATCGTCTTCTGGTTCTCATATGATCTCGTGTATTTATGATCTCCACAAAGATCTGCATGCCCATGGAGGTGCCTCCCAAGCCTGGGTTCCAATGTGGTTGATGGCATCGGAAACCCTTGGGCCCAAGGGTGGCGCGCTTTGTTGGCGTCAGGCAAGTTGCCCTAGCAAGGATCTTGACCGGGCTGCGGAAGCCACCCTGGCAAGGGTCTTGCCGGGGGATTCCACCTCGCCCTCTTGCTCTCTTTGCGCCTCTGGTCTTGGCGTTACTTTGGCTGTCTTGCACCCCGGCATCCCTCCTCTGCCCTTCTCAGTGCGGCCGTGGGCGCGGCTCTGACTGCCCATGCACAAGTAAAGGGGTGCAAAAGGAGAGCCCCTACTTTTGTACGCCGACAGGAGCCCCCGGGCCTGGGCCACACATAAGCGCGACGCGTTGTTGCGCTAGGCCTAGAACGGTGCGCGGGCAGGCGGGGCGGATTTTTACAACAGTAACTTTTCTGTCCGCTGCGCTTCCCCACGACTCGCGTTGAATGCGCGACGTGGAGGGTTATGCGTGATGTGGAGGTCATGCGTGGGGCAGTTTCCGCGCGCATGCGTTACATCACATTAGATGGTAAAGAGGCGGCCCGCGCCTTCCCCGTAAAAAGGAATAAACGTGGGCGCGCTGCTCATTTACCCTCTGTGCCTTCTCCAATCTCGGAACCGCCGTCCCCTCCTTCTTCCTCCTCAAGCTCTTGCTCTCGCTCGCCGCCGCCGCGTCTTCACTGTCCTTCCTCATTCACCTCTCATAGCCGCCATGGCACCCAAAACTAGCAAAGGCAAAGGAGTGGCCAAGGACGCCGGGGGGACGGAGCCGTCGGAGAGTGAGTCGGCGGCGCGGCGGATGCAACTGTTGACACCAGATTTTGGCACGACCAAGAACTTAATTAAGATAGCCTCAAATGGCGAAGTGCTCAAAGTGAGAAAGTTCCGTATCGTCAAAAGGAAAAACTTTGATATTTGGGCCATAGTCATTCGGTCTCATCTCTAAGGCCGAAGTTGTGTTCGAAGTACTATTTTGTATTCAGAATACTATTCGGCTGATTACGCCCCCAAGATGGCCTCATATAGGAAAAGTTTCTACACGGATTGTCTTCGCCTCGTCGAAAAGATCGATTTCGACATAAAGATCGTCTCAATCCAAGGTCATATGTAAAAGTTCGAGCCCGCACAGCGTGACCCTCCAGTGAGCAAAAATATGACACCCGGAACCAGACACATATGTGGGTATGTCTGATGTGCTGCGTGAATAATTAGCTGTCTTGCACGAGCGATTTGACCCTCGAGATGACCTCTGATGAAAAAACGTTCAACATGAAAGTTGTCCGTCTCGTCGAAACGGTCAAGATTGCTTTTGGGCTCGTTTCCATCCGAGGTCGGTTACCACCTCAAAAAAGACCCACAGTATGCAGCCAGTTTTAGACCGAAAAGTTTTGGAATGTTCGGACAAAATCAATCCGAATTTGACTAGGGTTTTGGACATGAATCCAAGCCTTTTCCTTGCACGAAAAGTCCAGCCCCCTCTTATATACTTAAGGGGTGACGGCCGATTGAACAACACCAATCGAACAAACACATCTACTACTTTTTCGTGTTCATCTACTTTTTATCTCTCCTTTGTATCTTTCTTCTCGTTCTTCGCTAGTTCTTCATGCTGGAGGGCTGCGGATCCACGAGGCTCTAGGGGCGAGCGAATCGACCTGGAGCAGCCCATAGCCGCCGCGAGCCCTGACGGGGTCCCTCCCGGGCAAACGGGGCTTCGGGTCTACAAAAGCATCTACCGGTTGTCCTACGTATCGCGCTGCCGGTCAGATCTCCTTCGACGCAAGCTGCGGTGCATCACCCCCGAGGTCGAGGGTACACGGTGACGTGTTCGTGTGCGAACACACTTTTTGGCGACTCCGCTGGGGGACGAAGCTTTGAACGGTCTCTGGCCCGTTCTTGCTACGAAGAGATCGTCTTCTAGGGTTTGCAATCTACAAAGGTAACATGAATACCCAATTCACTTATGTAGATGCAAATAATGCATATGTTGTTGCTAGATCGTTTAATGAGCATAATGTATCGGCTAGCCCTAGCTTTATCAATCATTCATCTAATTATGTGCAACAGCCGATGCAACGAAATCTCCATGCTTCTACCTCATATAATTTTAGCAACATGGAACATATGTATACGAACTCCCATGCATCGGCAGCCCCACAAATCCATATGCCGATGAACAACATGATGAGTTCTGTTAATCAAGTTGAAACACTTCACATAGGAACTTATGATAGTATGCAACATCGGCAACTAGCTTGCAATATGTCAATCAAAACATGCCGATGGATACGGGAATTGGCCATGCTACTACTAGTTATCCGGCCAATTACCCTCAATCATCATATGCTACACCTCATGCTACTAATTGTTTGGCACCATATGCAACTATGTGTATTCATAATTCGACTTCGTACCTTCACGCTAATAGCCGAATAAGTGAAAATTCTATAGGATCACATGTGTCTTCACCTAGTATCGTAGCATACAATGTTTCCCCTGCAAAATTACAGAATTTTGGTGACATATCGTTACCAAAAGAGTCTAAAAGTGTCGGGGGCAATTCTATCCAGATTGGGTCATTAAGAAAAATCTTACGTCTTTTTGGGACGAATGCAATGTTGTTCTACATGAATTAATAAAAGAGGGAAAGCCTATTAATTCTGCTACAATTCAAGCAAGATTATGTCAAAAATAGAAAGCATTGGGTGTGGATAGAATTATCAAAAAAGATGGTGATTCGGATAACAAAGTTAATTCGACTATTGAAAAGACCGAATCAAATATTACGTATGCCGAATCTATTCTAGAAAAACAGGATGACAAGGTGTTGGGGAGCTATTCAAAAGAGGAACAACCTATCATTCAAGTAACGCAACCATCATGCTCTCCCAACGTGTTTGAAAAGGTATGTCTAGCAAGTGATTTACCTATCTTCCGATTTGGTCGCAACTTTATTGTTTATGCTTCTATAGAAATTCTCATAAGTAATTTTGAAAGACCAATGACGAAGGGAAATTTACTTGTTAGCAATAAAACTGTTATAGAACATATCGGTCAGTCTATTACGCCATTTATAAAGACCGATAGTGACCTATTATTGCAGCCAAAGTTTTCCCCATTGCTTTATCAAAATTTCATATCTAATTGGGCATCTTTGCTTGTTTCTTACTTGGCTTGCACTTGGTCTCAATTGAGACATGTGTATTCTAACTATTTTCGTTTCAGAAATTTAAAGCCAAGGTCAAATTCTTTTGAAAAATCCGATGCTAATATAATATCTTATCCAAATACATCGGAGATAGGGTGTAAAACACAATGCATAGCCGAATGGGGAGATTCTAAATCTGAACCATTCATTTGCTCAACTCCAAAGCCGTTTGCACAGCAAGATTGGCTAGAAAATAAGAAGTATACCTTCAATTCAAGCATGTGTGATCAAATATTTGATTTGTTGCTGAAAAATAATTACATTAGAGTTCTTGATCACCATGTGGAGCCATCAATCCAAGGACGAATGTATTACAAGTTGTATGATTCGTCCAAGCATAATTTTGAGGATTGCAACATGTTTCGTCAAATAGTTAAATTGGCCATTGATAAAGGACGATTAAAATTTGTTGAAACACCAAGGGATGACCAGTCTATTCTGATTGGTCCTAATGGAAAAAGGTTTTTGAATCGGCTGCTTCAAGACGATTCCTTTAAAGATGAGAAGGTAAAAACTACAGGTGATGGGATCAAGCTTTCAAGTAAAAAAGTTGTTCAAGAGCACAATGAAAATATTCTTGAAGGCATGAGTTCTATCATAGATACAATGAAGACGCCAAGGACTGGGGGGCAACAAGAAAATCCAAAGATCGATGCAAGTTAAGACAAAGAGATAAAGGCCGCAACAAGCACAAGTGCAAGAAATCCAAGGTCACTTTTGCACAATTATTAGATAAATATGAAAAGAAGAGTGAAGAGAAAAGTGCTTATCGGACAACTAATGGAAAAGCATCAAGATCACCCCCTAGGCGCAAACCCGAGGATTGGTATTGGCAAAATGAGAATTCTAATGCGGTATATTCATATCCATATTTTGTACCACCAATGCCAATGCCATGGATACCTTCCTATGATCATGTAAATCCATATCCATCGTGGGACAAGTATGATACAAGGGCGTATTCTTCACCTTATTTTAGACCATCTCACAAACATTATGCAGCTCGAAAAAGATCAACATCTGAACAATCACATGTCAAAAACCATTTCAATCATAAGGAACCGGTCTGGAGCTCAAGGAACAAGAAAGAGGTGGTCAAACAAATTTATCGTGTTAAAAAAGAGGGCCGTAAGAGTGCTACTTCAGATTTGATCTCAAATGAGAAGGAGCCAATTAAAGTATTGACATTGGCTACTAATGGCGATGAGGCAAGTCAATCAAGTGCCAAATCTGAAGAGAAGAAGTTGAGAGTGCACAAGGTAGAACAAGAATTTCCATTGCTTCAAACAAAATCGCAACCGGGGTGCCCACTCGGATTATCTTATTGGCAAAAAAAGAAATTACAAAAACTTAGTGCACAAGAACTTAAAGAAAGGAACATGGCATGGGTTCCCAAAGTAAGTACTCAAAATAAGAATGGTGTGCAAGCTTCCATCACAATAAGTGTGACAAAGGTAAAGAAAGAAAAGAGTGAAAATTATGAACAACCAAGCTGAAGGTTTCAACGTCCTCAGTGCACACATTATCCACATTCTCCAACTATGCTATTTATGCCGATGGCATGGAATTCATCCTCAGGTATGACTGGTTACCCTCCATGGACTTATTTTAATCCATGGACGCAATATAACTTCTTACATCATGAAAGGGTTTTACCACATCATCATTGATTTGATTAGCTGCATTTTGTTGCTGATCTATATGGCCGATATAAAATTATCGCCCTAAGCATAAACATGGCCAATATAGAAATTATCGCCCTAAGCACATAAAATGGCCGATGGAGTGTTGACATCGTCCTTAGGAAAAGCATCATGCAAGTTATTTTTTGGCACACAAGTTTGCCGAAAAACAGGGGGGCATGTGTTGAAACCAGATTTTGGCACGGCCAAGAACTTAATTAAGATAGCCTCAAATGGCGAAGTGCTCAAAGTGAGAAAGTTCCGTATCGTCAAAAGGAAAAACTTTGATATTTGGGCCATAGTCATTCGGTCTCATCTCTAAGGCCGAAGTTGTGTTCGAAGTACTATTTTGTATTCAGAATACTATTCGGCTGATTACGCCCCCAAGATGGCCTCATATGGGAAAAGTTTCTACACGGATTGTCTTCGCCTCGTCGAAAAGATCGATTTCGACATAAAGATCGTCTCAATCCAAGGTCATATGTAAAAGTTCGAGCCCGCACAGCGTGACCCTCCAGTGAGCAAAAATATGACACCCGGAACCAGACACATATGTGGGTATGTCTGATGTGCTGCGTGAATAATTAGCTGTCTTGCACGAGCGATTTGACCCTCGAGATGACCTCTGATGAAAAAACGTTCAACATGAAAGTTGTCCGTCTCGTCGAAACGGTCAAGACTGCTTTTGGGCTCGTTTCCATCCGAGGTCGGTTACCACCTCAAAAAAGACCCACAGTATGCAGCCAGTTTTAGACCGAACAGTTTTGGAAAGTTCGGACAAAATCAATCCGAATTTGACTAGGGTTTTGGACGTGAATCCAAGCCTTTTCCTTGCACGGAAAGTCCAGCCCCCTCTTATATACCTAAGGGGTGACGGCCGATTGAACAACACCAATCGAACAAACACATCTACTACTTTTTCGTGTTCATCTACTTTTTATCTCTCCTTTGTATCTTTCTTCTCGTTCTTCGCTAGTTCTTCATGCTGGAGGGCTGCGGATCCACGAGGTTCTAGGGGCGAGCGAATCGACCTGGAGCAGCCCATAGCCGCCGCGAGCCCTGACGGGGTCCCTCCCGGGCAAGTGGGGCTTCGGGTTTATAAAAGCATCTGCCGGCTGTCCTGCGTATCGCGCTGCCGGTCAGATCTCCTTCGACACGAGCTGCGGTGCATCACCCCCGAGGTCGAGGGTACACGGTGACGTGTTCGTGTGCGAACACACTTTTTGGCGACTCCGCTGGGGGACGAAGCTTTGAACGGTCTCTGGCCCGTTCTTGCTACGAAGAGATCGTCTTCTAGGGTTTGGAATCTACAAAGGTAACATGAATACCCAATTCACTTATGTAGATGCAAATAATGCATATGTTGTTGCTAGATCGTTTAATGAGCATAATGTATCGGCTAGCCCTAGCTTTATCAATCATTCATCTAATTATGTGCGAACAGCAGCTCGCCTACTTTCCCTCGACGGTCGACGCGATCCACCTCCGGGATAACTTCAAGCCCCTATGGGGGTGCAAGATGGGGGGAGAGACGACGGGGCATCTGTCCACACGCATCATGCTCGCTGATTTCGCCAAGGCCGACCCGAATCGGTACCCATTCTTCGTCGACTACTTTTCCTGCGGCCTCTGCCCCCCTTTTCTAATTTCTTCAATGATGTCATGCACACCTATGGCTTCCACATTTTGGATTTCACTCCAAATGCCGTGGCGTGCATGAACCTTTTCGCCCATCTCTGCGAGGGCTTCGCCGGAGTGCATCCCAACATGGCGCTTTTCCACCACTACTTCTATCCTCGGATCCAGAAGGGAGGTGCCATCTCCGGTTGTGTCGCCTGGATCCCAAGGACCTAGGAGAAGGGGACATATCCAGAGGGCGCTCAGAAGGAGAGGTGGGAGGAGTGGCGGAGCCGGTGGTGCTGGATTGAGGAAGAGGACCCACAGGAATTTTGCCAAGTTCGCTAGGCGCCGCCGGTTCGCAGAGACGACTGGGGCATTGTCGACGCCCAGGAAGGGAAGCTCATGATCGCCATCACCAGAATCCATCGCCTCACCATCACCGGGCTCACCCTGGTGATGATTGGGGCGGATTTCATCCGCCGCCGCATCACTCCACTGCACAATAAGGGGAGGCCAGCCTGGCTCTTCAAGAATGCGGCAGACGTCATGCGGCTTCGCCCTGGCTTGAACCACAACTTCACAGTGATGGGGCACGCCCACTTCTGCCAGCGGCTTTTTCAGCTCGACGTGAACCGCGTCGGCAGGGCCGAGAGGACCGGCAAGTTCGCGAAGGCCGGTAAGGTCGCCAAGGGGCCCCTGTTTGGGTTGCCGGCGGGGGTGGTCCGCTGAGCAACAACTCCTGCCAAACCGACATCATCGCCATGATGCCGGACTATAATGCGCATGGCCTTGACCCAAATTGGGCCGAGCCGGAGGCGGGTCAGGTGCAGAAGTTCTTCGACACCTTTTCAGAGAAGTACGTCCACGAAGAGCCGCTGCTCATCCAAGACACCACCCAAGCGCAGCTGGACTATATCATCGCCAGGGCGGCGGAGGGGGAGCTCCCCAAGGAGGCCGGCAGCGCTGGCGGCATGGAGGACATGGCCGCGGCGGCCGCGGAGGAGAAGGAGCTCGCCTAGTTGGTGGAATCTGCTGGGGAGGCCAGTAGCGCCGGCATCGGGGCCCCTCTCATTGAAGATGAGGTCGACGAGTCATCCGGGGAGGAGGTCGAGGCTGTCGAGCCCCGAGCCACGGGGAGGGGGCGTGTCCTGCGGCAGGCCAACTCTGGTGAGCCGGTCCGGCCCGGCAGGGCTGCACAACTGCAGCAACCTCAGGAGGCGTCCGTGCGCCAGACGAGGGCCGCGGCGGCGGGAAAGGCGGTGAAGGGTATGGTGGCGAAGAAGAAAGCGACTGCCTCTTCTTCACCCAAGCGTCCTCGGACTCCACCTGCTTCCCCTCCTCCCGTAGACGACGACACGGAGGTCATCTTCGACCTCGGGTCCCTTAGCTTGAGGAGGAAGAGGAAGGCAGCGGAAGAGGAGGCGGAGGATGAGTAAGTATCTTGTCTTTCATCATCTCCGCCCCCTTGGGCCATGCCACTTTTATTGACTTGTCTTCATCTTTGCAGTGATATGGAGACACTGGCCCAGAGGGTGGCGAAGAGAGCCAGGGCGTCGACGGGTGGCCAGCCCCCAGTGGGCACCTCGAGTACGCCGCTGGTGGTGGAGAGCAGCCCCCGACGCAGCCCCCAGCGTGCGTTCATCACTCGCTCCCCATCGACGTGTGCTGGGACACGATCTCTTGGTGCTGACCTTGCCGTGGTTGCAGGAGGAGGACGGCAGCAGGAGGAGCCACTGAGGGCCACCCCCAACACACCGCCACCATCAACCATGCCGCCCCGAGGGGTGTCCCCGGCAAGGGCGCCAAGCACCGAGCCCATGCACATGGAGGAGGAGGAGGCGAACCCGAGCGCCGGCGGCTCCGCCTCGGCACCGAATGTTGGCAGGGAGGGGGCCACTTCGTCCCATCTTCACACGGGTGAGTTGTTTGCCTCCTATTCCCGCTCGTTTTTTCTTCTTTCGAGTTTTGATCTTGACTTCGGCTCATTCTCCTTCTTGGTATCCAGATCCTTCCTTGGCGGACCGGAAGGATGTGGACACTGTCATCGAGGAGGTCGCCAGGGATGCTGAGGCCGACGAGATCGCCACTGAGGAGGCCGCCAAGGGTGTTGCTGAGGACACCGCCAAGGGGCCTGCCAGGGATACCGGCGAAGCCGCTGCCGGGGAGGAGGTGGTTGACGACCATCGTTCCTCCTTTGCTGCCTCGGGCTCGGGAAAGTATCTGAAGGTGAGCGACTACCTGTTTGTCCACCTCCCATGGACGGCGAGCACCAGGGTACCACCGAGGGGGAGGTGTTCGACGACGAGGTGCTTGCCGCCGCCGGGCTCGAGGTCATTGACGAACCAAGCGTCGGTGGCGGCGGTTCCCAGGAAGAGCGGCTCCTCCTGGGCATGAGCGCCAACTTCCACAAGCTTCAGGTGCTTCACCATGCCCGCCTGGACAAGGCCAAGTCCAGGATGGCGGCGGTGGACAAGGCGGAGTTGGACCTTGAGGTGCGTGTCACCGAGACGCAGGCTTGGTTCGCCAGGCCTGTGAGGAACTGGAGACCGCCCAGGATCTGCTGGCCGAGCGCAAGCTAGAGCTTGTCATGAAGCAGGCCGATATTGAGAAGGCCCAGGAGGCGGCGAGTCAATAGGCCGCCAAGGACGAGGCCGCTCGGCGTCAGCACCAGGCCGAGCTGAACTCCCAGGAGGAGGACCTTGCCGCCCGCGAGGATAAACTTGCCGCGACACTCCGTGGCAAGGACGAGGAGGTCAAGGAGCTTGTCGTGCAGCGGACCCAGGAACTGGAGCAGAGGCATGAGGAGTCACTCAATGTTCATGCCCAGGTCCATGCCGACAAGGTGAATGAGCTGGAGGTGGAGCGGGATGGGCTGAATAAGCAGATCCAGGAGCTGACAAGGGAGAGGGACACTAACAAAGGCGAGTTGGCTGACGCGCAGGCCACAGTCCTCGGCAAGGCCGAGCTACTCTCCAAGGCCAACGACTCCATCCAAGACCTAAAGTTGAAGCTGGAGGGTCTTGAGGGGACGTTGGCGGAGGTCGGGGCCCGGGAGGAGACCCTGACCAAGAATCTGGAGGAGGAGAGGCAGATGCGGAAGAATGAAGCCGCCAACCACGAGGATTTTGTGAAGGGCAAAAACCTTTGGATCAGCCGCCAGATCGACATTGCCGGTAGGATCACCACGCAACTGGCTACCATGGGGATGCAAAACGTGAGGTACGTCCCGGAGCCGAACGTGAGTCCCAATGCTAGACTGACCTTGTTCTTCAAGGGTGTTCTCGGGGCCCTGGAGTAGTTCCGCTCTAACAGGGCGGCCTCTCTGGCCGATGAGGCCCGAAGGCTTTGCTGGGGTGCCATGACCAAGGTCCTCGCCAAGGTGGTGTACTGGAACCCTGACCTCGACTTTGAAGTTGCGCTGGATAGCTGCCGGAGGACGTGGACCCCGCGACGCTCGAGGAGCATATCGAGCCCGTCATCAGCCGCATCGACGGAGTTCGGAGGATAGAAGGCCAGCGCCGGGACTAGGCACCCCGTTTCTTATTGCCACTGTAGGTTCACAACCAAGACAATTTCTATCTTTAGTTAGAAACGCAGCAACAATTAATGTAATATAACTCTGCAGTGCTTCTGAAATGATGCATGTTATTTTCCCATTTGATCTCCCTTTGTATGTCCACCCTACGTTAATCGGGTATGCTTGCCGGCGCGAAAACCCAGGTCGCGGCGCCTTGAGAATGGATCCCCCCAATGGCCTGCGGGGTATGCTTGCTGCCGGGCAAACCACCTCACTGCTCTTAACGCGGCCGCTCGAACTGTTGAGCGGACTCGAGATAGAACGAGAGCGTTGCCAATCGCAGAAGGTCACCCCGCCGTTCTCGACACAACTCTCGAACTGCTGAGCGGATTCGAAACAGAACGAGGGTGTTGCCAATAGTGGCAAGGCCCCATTGCATGCAGGGTTTCCATACACAGGGCATGATCGTCGAGGACAATAACCTTATATATAAAAAGGAATTACTCAAATTTTTGCATGAATTAGCTTTTCTGCCGCTGCGTGAGTGTTCACCACATCCACCGAGGACGCCACTTGTTCACTCATCTTCTTCCTTGGAGTGACGACCATGATGAGGCCGCTGCTTCAATTAGACCAGATTTCCACAACTGCGCATCCCCCTACCTGGCGCGCCAGAGATGTCGGTGGGAAACGATACCTATGGGATCACTGGGATCCCTTCTACGGTTGGCGGGCGCGGGGTTGTGCAAAGAGCAGGTCTGGTGGTCAGCACAATGATCGTTTACCCAAGTTCGGGCCGCGGAGGCGCGTAATACCCTAGTCCAGCTTTGACGTATATTTGAGTATTCTTGAGTTCTTGGACTAGCTACAGTTTCTCTCCAGTTCCAAAGATCCGAATCCCCCTCCAGTATGCATCGGGCCTCCTTTTATAGACAAAAGGGGTTGCCACAATGGCACACATGTCGGGTGGTAGGTGCGACATACGCCAACGGGTGGCTTATCATTGTGGGAGCCAGTAAGACGTCGCCGGTGCCTGGAAACGGGATGAGGCGAAGACATGCACGCCGGCGAATCTTACCCAGCTTCGGGGCTCTCCGTGGAGATAACACCCCTACTGCCGCTCTGCGGGGTCTCCGCATGATCACTAGATGAACAAGTAGCTACACGATGCTCCTTGAGCTGTTTGGCGAGAGGAGGAAGAAGGGCACGGCTCGCTCTCTTCTCCTCCCTATGTGGTGTCTAAAACTAGCATGGATCCACCCTTTGCATGGGTGCCCCAGGGGGTTTATATAGGCCTACCCTACGGGGGTACAATGGTAATCCAGCTGGGCATGGGGCCCAGCCATCTGTGTCTACACTCGCCGGCTTCTGCGCCGGCTGCTGGGGCCCGCCGGCTGGTGGGTCCCGCCGGCTGCCGGCTCCTTGGTCGACAGGCAGGCCCCACTGTCATGGGCCTTGTCGGTGGCTGGTTACTGTTGCTCAATCCTGGTGACGAGGGCTTCGCCGAGGTGGGCGTGGCTACTGTGCCGCCGTCCGGCGGGTGATCGCTGTAGCCTCACCGCGTCTTGTCTCCTTAATGGGGCGTCTCCTTCGAGGGAGGTGGCAAGCCGGCTATGGGGAGCCGGCTCTGTCTTGGGCCGACTGGGGGAGGCCTGGCCGCCTTCGGGTGTCTCTGCCCGAAGGGGCCCACCGCCCGTGGGCCGCGCTGGCAGCCCATTGTGGATGACATCAGGGTCAACATGGCAACAACGCCGCGCCGGACGGGTCATGGCCACCCGTACGGCGCACTGTGCCAGGCGTGCTCCGGGATTCGGGGGTGGCAGGCTTTACTGTAGCCACGCCCCGTCACATCGCCGTTATGTGGATGCAGACTTCGAGGGTACGATCTTGACCGCTTTGTGGGAGCCGGCTTCTTGGAGTCGGCCTTCTCACGGCCGGCTTCTTGGAGCCGGCCCTCCCACGGCTTTCTTCATGAGGGCTAAAGTCGGGCCGCCCTCCGTTAGTCGGCCTGGGAGACAGCCGGCAAGGGGAAGGCGGCCTCACGTCTTGGATTCTTGAGGGCCGGATCGGCTCGTAATTTTTTCAGAAGGGCCAGGGGGAGCCGGCTAGGCTACCCGTGGTCATTTACTCCGACAGTAGTCCCCAAAGCTGATCGAGCTTCGAGGCTGACAAAGGGACGAGAAGCTTGGTCAGCTTCCTATCCTGAGGGGCCGGCTTTGCTTGTGCGCACCTTCTTCGGAAAGCTTTGTTTCTCGTAGGCGGGAACGCGGGTCGGCCTATGAGCTGACCGCACACCATCCCGCGGGCCACGTGGCAAGGAAATCCTGCCAACGCACGCGCGCGATGGGACGCCGCCGTAGGCCCGGGCCCGCCACTCCTAGGCCTCGGCCTGAGTGTGGATCTTCTGCGGCCCACACGGACCGCTCGCCTTCCCGCGGCGGTTTTATTACGCCATCAGGGCGCAATAATCGTGGGACGTGGGGGAGTGGGCACAGTTGATCCCACGTTCCCCCACGCCACGCCTCCTCGGCTCCGACGCGCGGGTCTATAAGTAGGGGGAGGAGGAGGAGCGGCAGAGGCTCGCACGCTCTCCCTTGCTCCGCCCCTTCTCGCTTTCCTTCTTCTTCCCTTCGCCGCCGCAACAACCCATTGCCGCGCCGTTCTGCCATCGGACCTCTCGGTTCCTTTGGTCCCGCCGTAGCGGGGTCGTGCGCGTCTCCACCGTCGCATTGTCTTGCTCCTCGCCACGTCGCTCCCATGGCGTTGTCGAGCTCATGGGATGGCTCCAACGTCCATGAGGACCACATCGAGTTCCTCCACTGGACGCGGCGCCTGCCCGGCGAGAACTTCGTGAGGGTTCGTCAGGCGCCGGCGAGAACTTCGTGAGGGTTCGTCAGGCGCCGGCGAGGGAGATTTCACCGGCACTGGAGGAGGGCGAGCGGGTGATCTTCCGCTCGCACTGCCTGCGCGGCTTCGGCCTTCCAGCGAGCGGATTCCTTCGAGCTTTCCTTGAATTCTACCACCTCCAGCTGCATCACCTCACGCCCAACGCGGTGATGCTGCTATCGGCTTTCGTCACCCTGTGCGAGGGCTTTCTTGGGGTTCTCCCCACTCTCGAGCTCTGGGGGGAATTCTTCCAGAGCAAGCTCGGCACTGTCATCGCGGGCGTGCCCGCCCCCTGCGGAGCCTTCATTGCCATGAGGCGGATGGGCGAGAACAATCCGTTCCCGCCCATCCCGCTGATCCAGTCGGTGAAGCTCTGGCAGAAGTCCTATTTTTACGTGAAGAACGTCGCCCAGCAAGGCGACTACGTCAACCTGCCGGCTTACTTAGCCGGCCCGCCAGCTGGGAGGCAACCCTCGTGGAGCTACCGGGCCAGGTCGTTGTCTTAGGCCGGGAACGCAGCCGTCTCCCGGCTCCGGGTGATGATCCAGTTGGAGGGCCTGACCGGAGCCGACTTGGTGGCCGCCTTCGTGGAGCGCCGAGTACTTCCGCTCCAAGGCCGGCCTCACATGATTTGCCAGATGACCGGCCGCTTCGACCCGTGCCGTCTGAGCACCAGGGAGATGCCTCATGCAGAGGTGTCTTACATGGTGAACTACATCTGCAACTGCAAGCTCGCCGAGGATTGGCGATACGGCAAGGGGCCGTATTCTCGCGCCAACCCTCCGCCTGCCGTAAGTTTTTCTTCTTTTCTTCCTTTTTGTAGACGGCCTCATGATGGCCGACCTCTGATCAGTTGGTTTGCCCTTAGCAGAACCCTCTTCTTCCGCCGACGGCCGGGGCCGCAGGGGTAGAGCGCCAGCTCCTCCCCGACCGCACGATGGACGACGCCGACGATCCGGACCTGGGAGCGGCCGCCATGGAAGATGCCATCATGGGGGAAGGCGACGAGGCAGGAGGCACGGGGCTCGGAGCCGGCTTCGAGGACTGGCCGGACGACGACGAGGTCGAAGCCGTCCCACACCGCCAGCCGGCGCTTGATCATCAAGGCGCGGGCCCGTTTGCCGCGCCGGCTGCCCGTGGTGGCGCGCAGAAGCGCCGGGCCACGTCGACCTTCTTCGGCAGCCGGCCGAAGAAATCCAAGGCTTCCACGGCGGCGACCAAGCGGGATGAGGCGGCCGTGAAGGCGGCCCGCTTCTGCAAGGCGGTGAAGCAGCCGTAGGCGATCTCGGCGTAAGTCATCAAATGTCTTGTATATATATATTATTATTTTTTGTCCTCTTCGATTGAAGCTCTTCTAAACCATTCTTTGCTCGCCGGACAGGGCACCACTTTCCCTTGAGCGAGGTCCTGGCGGCTCCATACTCGGGCCAACTGGAGGGTCCTCAGGCTCCCGTCGCGTGGATCCCCGCGCCGACCTTAGGGAGGCCATGGAGTGGAACGCACGGGAGGCGCGGGAGGAGCGGGAGGCGGCAGAGCGAAGGACCGCCCAGGCGGCGAAGGAGCAGGCCAACGCGGCGGCCAAGGCCCGGGCGGAGGCGGTAGCCGCGGAGACGGAGGCAGAGGCCTCGCACAACCAGCCTCCGCTGCTCGTTGTTCCCCTCCGGGCCGTGGCCCCCGACATCCCCGTGCCCCCGTCGGAGGAGGTCGACCAAGACCCGCCGGTGATGGAGAGGAGGGAGGACCACGTGGTCTTCGTGGAGGGGGCGTCGCAGACGGCGCCGACTGGAGCAGGCCAAAGCGGCCAATCAGCCGCGGCGCCAGAGCAGCCAGCCGGGGGCGAGCCGGAGGCAGGGGCCGGCCTCGAGGTGCAGCCGGCATTGCGCCGGCGCGCAGGGGGAGGCACCTCCGCGTCGGAGCCGCACCGAGCTGCAGGCGCCAGCCAGATGGCGGAGGCCCTGGAGGCGGCCAGCGTCAGCACGTCCGAGTGGACTTCTAGTGGGGGGACGGGCGAGCTGAATGCGGCGGCCCAGGAGGTCCGGAACCGGCTTCAAGCCCAGGCCGCCTCGCTGCAGCGATACACCCAAGAGTTCCTCGCGACGCGGGCCGTCATCCGGGTGAGCCTTCTGGCCTTGGTTATTTTGCTCTTTTGATTTCTTCCGTGGGGGCGCGTCAGCGCACCCACTGGGTGTAGTCCCCGAGTTCCAAGTCGGCTGCTGCACAGGCGGCTTGGAACTTACTAGGTCCTGACAACTATCTTATCCTCGCCTCCTGTCTGATCTTCCAGGAGTATCATAACCTCTGCGCTGCTGCCTTCAACTCCCAGGCTCAGGAGCTGGGCCAAAAAACCGAGGACCTGACCAGCAGCCAGAGTGCGTGCTTTGTTTCGTTCATCTCCTGTGGGGGTGCGTCAGTGCACCCACTGGGTGTAGTCCCCGAGATTCGGGCCGACTGCTGCGCAGTCGGGTCGGATCTTCCTTGATGACTTCTTCCTTATTGATTTTTCCTTTGTCTTCATGCTTGCAGGAGCTAATGCTGACTTGAGGGGGCGGCTCAGCGGGGCCCAGGCCGCCCTTCGCGCCAAGGAAGCCGAGTACAACGCCTTGGTCCTGGAGCGTGACCGCCTGGCCAAGAAGTTGGCCGACCAGGAGGAGAGCCACAAGGCGGCCCTGAAGAAGGCGTAGGACAGCGAGGACGCCCTGAAGACCGAGTTCGAGACCAAAGCGGCGGGCTGGGCTGAGACAAAACAAGCGCTGAGCGAGGGCTTCGGTCGTATTGAGGATCTGATCGATGGTAAGCCGCCTTCCTCACTCCTTGCTTGCCCCTTGCCCCCTGATTTGTGTTCTGACTTGTGCTGCTTTTTGTTCTCTATGCAGACTACTTTCCCGGCTACTCCGTCTTGGCCACCCAAACCATCGAGGCCCATCGAGAGGCGCGCCGGCAGGCGGGGGCTGAAATCGCGCCGGACGCGAGCCGGACGCTTGAGGAGCAACTCTTGGCGGTCCAAGCCCGGCTGCAGCCGGCTCACCGTATGCTCCGCCGCCTCCAGCGCGCCGGGGCGCAGGTGTTGGCCGCCCTCTGGCCAGGCGAGACGATTCCCCGCACCACGAGTCGGACTGCCGATTGGCTGGAGGTTGCGGTTGGCCGCTTCGAGGCCTGGAAGGCATCGGCAGCCCGGCTTGGAGCTGGGCGGGCGCTGGAGTTCGTCCGAGCCTGGTATCCAGGGCTGAGCCTGGACCAGCTGCGCAACTGGCGGCTGGAGGCCGACGAGGAGATGGAGGAGGTGCGGCTGGCTATCACTCAGCGTGCTTCGACGATCGCCGAGTGCACTGACATCAACGTCTTCGCTCCTGAAATAAATGACGACGGCGTTGCCCAGCCGGAGGAGTGGTTCGGGCTGGACCCGGCAGCGGGTGAGGACTTGGCAGAGGAGATCGCCTCCAGCGATGAAGGCGAAGACGACGAAGGAGAGGAAGGTGAAGACGTTGAGCCGGCCGGTGAAGCGGCCAGCCAACCTCAGCCTGACCGTGCCTCCAGCAACGAGGCGCGTGCTAGCGTGCCCTTTGCGGGAGGCGGTGATCATGCCGAGGTTCGCCAGCCGGCCACTCCTCCAGGCGGCACTGCCGTATCCACCGACCTGCCCGACTCGCCAGTCGCTCCCTTGGCTTAATCTGCTGTCCTTGCTTTTCCTGCTTGTTACCCTTTGAACAATTTTTGTTAAACTTGCGCAGTTCCACCCACTGGGGGGTGTATTCGAACTATGTTGGATGCTGGCCTTTTGAAGGTCTTCTGTGTAAATATGATTGTGTGCGTGTTTGGTTTCCATTCGCGTATGCTTTTTATCCTTAGGCTGTTTCCTTTGCCTCCTTCCCCTTTTGGGAAGGCAAGTACTCGAGCTTTCTTAGATTGAAGCGAGGTGAATGGAAGCCGGCCGACCGGCTACTCTAGTAGTCGGTCGGTGGTGGGAGAAAAACCGGCTTTTGTTATATTAGTCCGTTAGTCCCTAGCCGTTTTTCGTGTGGGCATCCTTTCCTGCCTTTAACTCTTGCCAGCCGGACAGCCGGTTCTTCGAACTGCGACTTTTGGCAAGAGAAGGCTTGGGTGCCGGCACACTACTTGTCTGACCGCGGGTAGGACTTCTAATATAACTCCAGGCGGCCAGTCCCCGGGCCGACTAGTCGAACCCGGTGCCGGACGAAAAAAGTGAATGTAATGACAAGGTCATAAGCATGATATTCTTCATTTATAGATAAAAGATGGCAGTCCCCGAGCTCTCCTCGGGGGTCCTATTGTCTCGTACTTAGTACAAAAGTTAGCGTGATACATACTACATTTCAACTGTAAAATCTTCGGAGGAGGTTGGCATTCCATGGTCGTTTCGACTCCTTGCCGGAATCATCTCTCTTGCGTGCCTTCGGCCTATGCGCGTCGATCAGGTAGTAGGAGTCGTTGCCTAAAGCTCTGCTGATGACGAAGGGGCCCTCCCAAGGGGCCAAGAGCTTGTGCTGGCCGGCTGTTCGCTGGATCAGCCGGAGCACAAGATCGCCCTCTTGGAAGGATCTTGGCTTGACCTTCCGGCTGTGCTAGTGGCGCAGGCCCTGCTGATAGATGGCGGACCGGCTGAGGGCTAACAGCTGGCCTTCTTCTAGCAGGTCCACGCCGTCTTCTCGTGCTTCCTTGGCCTCCGCCTCCGTGTACATGGTTACCCGAGGTGAGTCGAACTCGATGTCAGTTGGGATGACCGCCTCAGCACCATACACGAGGAAGAAAGGAGTGAAGCCGGTTGACTTGTTTGGGGTAGTGCGCAGACTCCAGAGGACGGCCGACAGCTCATCGAACCAACAGCCGGCCGAACGCTCCAGTGGTACGAACAGTCGGGGCTTGATGCCGGAAAGGACGAGGCCGTTGGCTCGCTCGACCTGGCCGTTTGACTGCGGGTGGGCAATGGACACTAAGTCCAACTGGATGCCCCGCGTCGCGCAGAAACGTGCCAAGGCTCCCTTGGCGAAATTCGTGCCATTGTCGGTGATGATGCTGTGTGGCACGCCGTACCGAGTTGTTATATCTGCGATAAATGTCACGGCAGTCGGCCCATTTAGCTTCTTGATCGGCTTTGCCTCAATCCATTTTGTGAATTTGTCCACGGCGACAAGCAGATGTGTCATGCCGCCGCGCGCCGTCTTGAATGGGCCCACCATGTCCAGTCCCCAAACAGCGAAGGGCCAAGTGAGGGGAATGGTCTTGAGTGCCGAAGCCGGCATGTGTTGCTTGGAGCTGAAGAGTTGGCACCCTTTGCAATGTTTAACTAACTCCTTGGCGTCATTCAAAGCAGTCGGCCAAAAGAAACCATGGCGGAAAGCTTTGGCGACGAGTGATCTTGAGGCCGCATGGTGGCCGCATTCTCCTTGGTGGATGTCTCTGAGGATTGCAATGCCCTTCTCTTGCTCGACGCATCGCTGGAGGACTCCAGTGACACTGCGCTTGATGAGCTCTCTGTTGACGATTGTGTATGCTTCGGCTCGGCGTTGGACTTGTCTTGCCTCTGTTTCATTAGCCGGCAGATCTTGATTTATTAGGAAGTTGAGGATGGTTTGGGCCCATGACGGGGCTGCGACCTCTTCCATTGCCAACACGGCTACTGCAACCAGGGCGGGCGGGCTGAGTGGTGAAATGCTGGAGTCGGCCGCCGGCTGTTGTGTTAGTGCAGTCCTGGGGCCGACTATCGCAGTCCCCGAACCGGGTGTGGCAGTCCCCGGGTCGGGCGTAACTGCGGAAGTCCCCAAGCCGCCTACTGACGTCCCCGGGCCGACTATCGAAGTCCCCGGGTTACCTGCTTGGTTCTTCGAGCCGGACCTGGCCGCGTCGGGATCAGGCGGCACGAAGATGGAATCGGACTCTGGAGACGGCTTGATAGACGGCTTGAGGAGGCGTTGCAGAGAGACACCGGTTGGTATTGCCTGCCGAGTGGAGCCTATTCGAGCCAGGGTGTCAGCTGGCTCGTTGTCGGCTCGCGGTACGTGGAGGAACTCGCATCCTTCAAAGTACCCGCTGATCTGCTAAACGAGGAAGCGATAGCTTGCCATATTTGCGTCCTTGGCGTCCCAGTCGCCGGATGATTGCAGGACTACCAAGTCCGAGTCACCGTAACATAGGATCCGGCGTATGCTGAGCTCTTTGGCAAGCCGGAGCCCGTGTATGAGCGCCTCGTACTCGGCCACGTTGTTGGAGGCGGCAAAGTGAATTTGCAGCGTGTATCTAAGCTTGTCGCCTTTGGGAGAGGTGAAGACGATGCCGGCTCCCAAGCCGGTGCGCATCTTGGACCCGTCGAAGTGCATGCGCCAATGAGTGGAGTCGGGAGCTGGCGGCAGGTACTGGGTCTCGGCCCAGTCGACGAGGAAGTCGGCCAATGCTTGGGACTTGATGGCGGTGCGAGGCTGGTAGAAGATCGTGTAGGGGGCCAGCTCGATGGCCCATTTCGCCACCCGGCCGGATGCATCCCGGCTGCCTATGATCTCGGCCAGCGGGGCGGTGCATACGACCATGATGGGATGCTCTTGGAAGTAGGGCTTCAGCTTCTTGGCGGCAAAGTACACGCCATAGCACATCTTCTGGTAGTGCGGGTAGTTCTGCTTCGAGGTAGACAGCACCTCGCTCAAATAGTACACCGGCCTCTGGACCGGTTGGGCTCGGCCCTCTTCTGGGCGCTGGACTACGATGACGGTGCTGACCACCCGGCTGGTTGCAGCAATGTAGAGGAGCATGGGCTCTTTCTCAGTCGGCGCCGCCAGGACAGGCGGCGTGGCCAGCATCTTCTTTAGCTCGTGAAAAGCTTGGTCGGCTTGGTTATTCCACTCGAAGTGATTGGTCTTCTTCATGAGGCGGTAGAGGGGGAGAGCTTTCTCTCCGAGCCGGCTGATGAAGCGGTTCAGGGAGGCCAAGCATCCGGTGAACTTCTCGAAGTTTGGTGGGAATCGCCATTCTCTCAATGGCCTTGATCTTTACTAGGTTGCATTCGATGCCGCGTTCGGAGACCAGGAAGCCTAGGAGCTGGCCGGCTGGCACTCCGAACACGCATTTCTCGGGGTTGAGCTTGATTTGGAACCGGCGCAGGTTCTCAAAAGTTTCCTTGAGGTCCTCCAGCAAGGTGCCGCGCTTCTCCGTCTTCACCACAATGTCCTCTACGTAGACGTGGGCATTTCTGCCGAGCTGCTTGAGGAGGCACTTCTGCATGCAACGCTGAAAAGTGGCACCGGCATTTCTCAAGCCGAATGTCATAGTCAGGTAGCAGAAGGCTCCGAATGGCGTGATGAAGACGGTCTTCAGGCGGTCTGCCGGATCTAACTTTATCTGGTGGTATCCTGAGTAAGCATCCAAGAAACTCAACAGCTCGCATCCGGCCGTGGAGTCTATCACTTGATCAATCCTTGGCAGGGCAAAGGGATCTTTGGGGTAGGCCTTGTTGAGGCTCGTGTAGTCTATGCACATGCGCCACTTGTTATTCTTCTTTAACACGAGGACCGGGTTGGCGAGCCATTCTGGAAAGAAAACCTCCATAGTGAAGCCGGCTGCCAGAAGCCGGGCTATCTCCTCTCCCACAATCCTTCTTTTCTCCTCTGACAGTCGGCAGAGGGGTTGTTTGACTGGTTTTGCGTCTTTTCGGACGTGTAGCTTGTGCTCGGCGAGTTCCTTCGGAACACCCGGCATGTCCTTGGGGGACCATGCAAAGATGTCTCGATTCTCACGGAGGAAATTGGCGAGCTCGCCTTCCTATTTGCTGTTTAGGTTTGCCCCGATGATGGCAAACCTCTCTGGGTGCTCGGGGTCAAGAGGTATCTTCTTCGTCTCCTTGGCCGGCTGGAAAGATCCTTGGGCATCGTACTCCTTGGGATCGGGGGACAAGGCCGATTGTTTGCCAACCATGGCCACGACTCGGTCCAACATCTTCTTTTCTTCGGCAATCACAAGGGACTTGGCCAGCCGGCTGCTGGCTGCTGCGCACTCGGAGGACTTCTTGTAATCGCCGGCTATGGTGATGACGCCCTTGGTGCTCGGCATCTTCATCTTGAGGTAAGCATAGTGGGGAACTGCCATGAACCTGGCCAAGGCAGGGCGGCCAAGCAATGCATGGTAGGGGCTCTCCAGGTCCACCACTTCAAACCAGATCGCTTCTCAGTGGAAATGCTCCTTGTCCCCAAAGAGTACATCAATCTTGATCTTGCCAACGGGGGCACAGGACAGGCCGGGTACAATGCCATGGAACACAGTCCGAGTAGGCATGAGTTGCTTCGTCTTGATGTTCAGCTTCTCCAGGGTGTCACGGTACAGGATGTTGATGCTGCTCCCGCCGTCTATCAGCACGCGGGAGAAATGGGCGGCGCGTCTATCCGTTGCAAGGGTGGCATCCAAAACCAACGCATAAGAGCCGGGAGATGGCATCACCTCTGGGTGGTCGGCCCGGCTCCAGCTGATAGGTTTTTCTGACCAGTGCATGTGCTCGGCGGGGTTGGCAGTGACCATGCTGACTTCCTGGTGCTCTCGGCGTCTGCTGCGCCGGTCTTCGGGCTGGCTTGTAAAGATGACATAGGCGGCATGCTCGTCGGGGAACTCATCGTGCATGGCTCCGACTGCAGGCCGAGCGGTCGGCGGCTGCGGAACCGGAGGCGGCGGACCGGCAGGCGGAGGCGGCGCGAGCCCTTCGCCTTTGGAGATTCGGGTGAGCCAGTGGCACTTCCGGGTTGTGTGGTTGGACGGCTTCGCGCCGCTGTGGAACTTGGATGGGGCGTCGAGAGTTTTCTCGTAGGAGAAGGCCGGCTGCCAAGCCGGCTTGCCGCCCCTCTGCTTCTTGGGTGCGGGCCGGCCTTCGGGCTGCTCGTCTTCGACCGTGGCCACCTGCCGACTGGTGGAGGGCGGCACGGGCCCTTGCGCTTGTGGTCGTTCTGGTGTGGGCGTCGGCCGGTGTCCCCAGCCGGCGTCTTGGGCGCCGGGTTGAGTACCTTCCCGGACGCGTCTACCCGGAGTTTGGTCTTCATTGAGGAGTCGGCGGTGGCGTACTTGTCCTCTATGACCAGAAGCTTGTCGAGGGTAGTCGGCTCATTGCAGAGGAGCTTGTGCTTGAGGAGGGTGCCTTCTCGGCACCCGACAGTGAAGTATTCTATGGCTTGCACCTCGTGCACCCCTTCGCAAGAGTTGCGGAGCTCGGCCCAACGCGTGAGGTAGTTGTGAGTGGACTCGGCGGGGCCTTGTACGCACAAGGAGAGCTGTCTGGGCTTGGGAGCTCGCTTGTAGGTGCTGGTGAAGTTGCGGACGAAGGCTTCGGTGAAGTCTAGCCAGCTGTTGATGCTATATGGCTTGAGGCTATTGAGCCAGGTCCGCGCCATGCCTTGCAGCATGAGGGGCACGTACTTCACGGCAATGCGCCTGTTGCCGTTTGCTATGCTAACCGCCATGGAGTAGTTGATGACCAATCTTCCGGCTTCACAGAGCCGTTGTATTTGGGCATGTCTCTTGGGAGCGAGAACCCTTTGGGGAAAGGTTCGTCGCGGATGCGGGGGCCAAAGCAAGGCGGGCCGACATCATCTTCTTCTTCTAGCACCAGGGATCGCACTAGGCGGTCGATCCGATGGCGGGCGTCATTCTCGCTGACTCCTTCGCGGAGACCTAGTCGGCCGCTGAGAGTCGGATGCGCGACAGGAGGCGGGGTGGGATATCTCTCCCTGCGAGGCGGGGGCGGAGGCGGGTTGCCCTGCCGCTCCATGGCCCGGGGACGGCCTTCTGCGTCTCGCTCGATGGAGATTCGGGTTCGGCTTCGGCTGGCAGCCGGCTCTTCTCGTGCCGCGCGCGGGTTTTACCCGTAGTCGGCGTCCGAGACGTCGCACCGTGATCTCGGCGCGTGGGAGGGCTTTCCACGCGGGCGTCGGCTTCGTGCCGCTGCGCGGCCGCATCGATTAGCTGCTGGATGCGTCTGGTCATGTGGGGGAGCTCTTCGGCCCCCAGTCCGTCTAACTCGTCTACGGCCGCCTGGGCGGCGCGCAGATTCTCGAGTGGGGTGGCGTAGACTGGGCGGTCAACTCCTAGCGTGTCGGCGAGGGTAGCGCCGCGCTGTCTGACAACGCCGGCCCGGCTTGGCTCGCCTGGGGGTGGCATGCCAAAGGCGGCGCGGTCGGCTTCGCGCCGGAGGGCCTCGGTGAGGCGTCTCATGGAAGCCAACTTCTGGCCCTCCGCGAGGAGGGCGAGGCGGCGAGCCTCCAGTGCTTCGGCGTCGGCGTCGGCCGGGAGGGGGATGGACAAGTCGTGGGCCGCCGCACGCGGGGCGTCGTGGGCGTTCTCGCCAGAAGCGCCGCCGAGGCCGATGACCATCACCTCGGTGGTGTCAGCGTCGCAGCCATCGGCCCGAGGCAGCGGGTCGTTGAAGATCGCGACGTTGGTGGGGAAAGCGTCGAGCGAGGCCATGTCGGAGTCGACAGGCATCAGATCGGTGGAGCCAACAGACTCCAAGTCCACAGCAGGCTCGCCGGAGACATGAAACTGGCCGAGGAGGTTGACGAGGTGGTCGGTGCCCGCATCAGAGGCGAGCTCGTCGGAGATGAGGGTCTTGTCAAGGAGATCAGCGAGGCCACTCGCTGCGCAGACGTTGGTGACGCCTTGTAGCGTGTCACGACAAGCGCCATCGGGCGTGCCGGGCTGGCTACGCTCACTGGGGAGGAAGCGGGTTCCCGTCCAGAACAGGTCTCCGGACGACGGTGCACCTGGCCCCACGGTGGGCGCCAAATGTCAGGTGGTAGGTGCGACATATGCCAATGGGTGGCTTATCATTGTGGGAGCCAGTAAGACGTCTCCGGTGCCTGGAAACGGGATGAGGTGAAGACATGCACGCCGGTGAATCTTACCCAGCTTCGGGGCTCTCCGTGGAGATAACACCCCTACTGCTGCTCTGCGGGGTCTCCGCATGATCACTAGATGAACAAGTAGCTACACGATGCTCCTTGAGCTGTTTGGCGAGAGGAGGAAGAAGGGCACGGCTCGCTCTCTTCTCCTCCCTATGTGGTGTCTAAAACTAGCATGGATCCACCCTTTGCATGGGTGCCCCGGGGGGTTTATATAGGCCTACCCTTCGGGGGTACAATGGTAATCCGGCTGGGCGTGGGGCCCAGCCGTCTGTGTCTACACTCGCCGGCTTCTGTGCCGGCTGCTGGGGCCCATCGGCTGCCGGCTCCTTGGTCGACAGGCTGGCCCCACTGTCATGGGCCTTGTCGGTGGCTGGTTACTGTTGCTCAATCCTGGTGACGAGAGCTTCGCCGAGGTGGGCGTGGCTATAGTGCCACCGTCCGGCGGGTGATCGCTGTAGCCTCACCGCGTCTTGTATCCTTAATGGGGCGTCTCCTTCGAGGGAGGTGGCAAGCCGGCTGTGGGGAGCCGGCTCTGTCTTGGGCCGACTGGGGGAGGCCTGGCCGCCTTCGGGTGTCTCTCTACCCGAAGGGGCCCACCGCCCGTGGGCCGCGCTGGCAGCCCGTCGTGGATGACATCAGGGTCAACATGGCAACAGTGCCTCGCCGGGCGGGTCATGGCCACCCGTACGGCGCACTGTGCCAGGCGTGCTCCGGGATTCGGGGGTGGCAGGCTTTACTGTAGCCACGCCCCGTCACATCGCCGTTATGTGGATGCAGACTTCGAGGGTACGATCTTGACCGCTTTGTGGGAGCCGGCTTCTTGGAGTCGGCCTTCTCGCGGCCGGCTTCTTGGAGCCGGCCCTCCCACGGCTTTCTTCATGAGGGCTAAAGTCGGGCCGCCCTCCGTTAGTCAGCCTGGGAGACAGCCGACAAGGGGAAGGCGGCCTCACGGCTTGGATTCTTGAGGGCCGGATCGGCTCGTAATTTTTTCAGAAGGGCCAGGGGGAGCTGGCTAGGCTACCCGTGGTCATTTACTCCGACAACACAGGAGGTGGAAAGGTGTATAGTGGATGAGTATATCCTCTGGCACCGTCGAACAAACACATTTAATGCGCTACCGATGTGCCCCTCTTGCTTTATCGGGGACGGCAAGGAAGCTCGTCCCAGCTGTCACCGCCTCGCCCACCTCCGACATGCGTCCAAGCCGACGAAGCGTTGTAGCACCACGTTGGCTGGCTGCTGGGATAGCGTGGTGGCGGAGTCTTCACGAAGATTTGCATGCCACCACGCACGTGCTTGCTGAGTCAGTGTGGAGGCGGCACGCTGCCATGCAGAGGCCTGTCCAGCTAGTTGAGCTAGCAGCTGCATGGGAGCGGCGATGGAGCCTTGGTAGATGTGGGCCTGGCTGCGGCCCCGCAGATGTCCTCGGGAAGGGTCTTGCTGAGGGCCCGACAAGGGTCTTGCCTGGCATCGTGGTCATCCCCAGCAAGGATCTTGCCGGGGGTCACATGGATTTCCTTGGAAAGGATCTTGCCAAGGACCATCGTCTTCTGGTTCTCATCCGATCTCGTGTATTTATGATCTCCACAAAGATATGCATGCCACCATGGAGGTGCCTCCCGAGCCTTGGTTCCAATGTGGTTGATGGCGTCGGTAACCCTTGGGCTCAAGGGTGGCGCTCTCTGCTGGTGTCAGGCAAGTTGCCCCGGCAAGGGTCTTGCCGGGGGAGTCCACCTCGCCCTCTTGCTCTCTTTGCGCCTCTGGTCTTGGCGCTTCTCTGGCTGTCTTGCGCTCTGGCATACCCCCTCTGCCCTGCTCAGTGCGGTCGTGGGTGCGGCTCTGACTGCCCGTGCACAAGTAAAGGGGTGCAAAAGAAGAGCCCCTACTTTTGTACACCGACACTCTATCACGGTCTCGCGGTCGCGCGCCGCCTGCACCGGCGTCTAAGCACGCACGCTGGCCTGGTTCGTCCTACGGGTGGCGCATAGGGCTCTTTCCGCGGCGGTGCCCGGGGGCTCCGGCATCATGGTGTTACTCATCGCGCGCGGCCTGGGAAGGGCGCGACATGGGCGCCAGCTGGGGTGCCGTAGAGGCTGTTGCGCCGCCCGTGGTTAGCGCGGCCCTGCTCGCAGACCCAGCGGCGCGCGGCTCGTCGTCTCGGATTCGGATGACGCCGCTCGCCTGGCTCCGATCGCCAGACTAGCGTGGATGCTCGCGGGCCACGTCTTCGGCCAATCTGTTGGCACCCGGCCGTCTGCTCGCGCTGGCGCGGATGGGCCGGCCCCGGACAAGCGGATCGCTGTGATCCCCTTTCTCTTGGGGGCCATGGTGATGACGAAGTCGGTGTGCTAACCTTCAAACCGGATTTTCATAGCTTGAGCCCCTTACCTAGCGCACCAAAGATGTCGGGGGAAACGACACCTACGGAATCACGAGGAATTCCTTTTTGCTATGGTTGGCGGGCGCGGGGCTGTGGAAAGAGCGGGATTGAGAGATTAACGGGGGGGGGGGGGCGATTATCCAGGTCCGGGCCGCAAGGGATGCGTAAAACCCTACTCCTGCTGGTTTCTGTTTATCTGGTGTTCTTGGACTAGCTACAAGGCGTGCAGGGTCGAAAAAATCTGAATCCCCTCAGTACACCGCGGGCCTCCTTTTATAGTCAAAGGGGCTGCCATAGTGGCACACAGGAGGTGGAAAGCTGTACAGTAGTCGAGTTTATCTCCTGGCACCGTAGGACAAACGCATTTAATGTGCCGCCGACGTGCCCTTCTTGCTTTATCGGGGACGGCAAGGAAGCTCATCCCAGCTGTCGCCGCCTCGCCTGGCTTTGACGCGCGTCCGAACTAACGAGGCGTGTAGCGCTACGCTGGCTGGCTGCTGAGTTGGTGTGGTGGCTAAATCTTCACGAAGATCTGCATGCCACCACGCAGGTGCTTGCCGAGTCGGCCTAGAGGCCGCACGTCGCCACGTAGGCGCCTGCCTAGCTGGTGGGCTAGTAACTGCATGGGAATGACGGTGGGGTCTTGGTAGATGTGGGCCTAGCTGCGGCCCCGCGGATGTTTTCAGCAAGAGTCTTGCCGGGGCCCCGGCAAGGGTCTTGCCGGGGGTCTCGTGGGTATCTTTGGCAAGGATCTTGCCGAGGATTGTCGTCTTCTGGTCATCATCTAGTCTTGTGTGCTTCCGATCTCCACAAAGATCTGCATGCCACTATGGAGTTGCCTCATGAGCCTCGGTTCCAAAGTGGTTGATGGCGTTGGAACTCTTGGGCTCAAGGGTGGCGGCTCTGCTGTTGTTGGGCAAGTTGCCCCAGCAAGGTTCTTGCCTGGGCCGTGGAGGCCACCCCAGCGAGGGCCTTGCCGGGGGGCTCACCTCGCCCTTCTGCTCTTCGTGTTTCTGGCTTGGCGTTGCTCTGGTTGTCTTGTGCCTTTGCTTCCTTCCTCTGCCCCGCTAGTTGTGGCCGCAGGTGCGGCTCCAACTGCCCGCGCACAAGTAAAGGGGTACAAAGTAGGACCCCTCCTTATGTGCACCGACAATGATGGAAAATAGACCCGAGGGCCATAGGTTTCACTAGAGGCTTCTCTCATGAAGGGAAATAATACGGTGGGTGAACAAATTGCTGTCGAGCAATTGATAGAAAAGCGCAAAGTTATGACGATATCCAAGGCAATAATTATGTAATATAGGCATCACGTTCATGTCAAGTAGACCGACTCGTGCCTGCATCTACTACTATTACTCCACACATCGACCGACTCCTGCCTGCATCTAGAGAATTAAGTTCATGAAGAACAAAGTAACGCCTTAAGTAAGATGACATGATGTAGAGGAATAAACTCAAGCAATATGATGTAAACCCCATCTTTTATCCTTGATGGCAACAATACAATATGTGCCTCGCCACCCCTACTTTGTCAGTGGGTGAGGATACCGCAAGATTGAACCCAAAGCTAAGCACTTCTCCCATTGCAAGAAAAATCAATCTAGTTGTCCAAACTAAACCGCTAGTTCAAAGAGAATTACAAAGATATCAAATCATGCATATAAGAATTCAAAGAAGATTCAAATAATATTCATAGATAATATCATCAAAAATACACAATTCATCGGATCTCGACAAACACACCACAAAAGAAGATTACATTAGATAGATCGCCAAGAACATCAAGGAGAACATGGTATTCAGAATCAAAGAGAGTGAAGAAGCCATCTAGCTACTAGCTACGGACCCGTAGGTCTGAGGTAAACTACTCACGCTTCATTGAAAGGGAAATAGAGTTGATTTAGATGCCCTCCGTAATCGAATCCCCCTCTGGCAGGATGCCGGAAAAGGCCCCAAGATGGGATCTCATGGGAACAGAAGGTTGCGGCGGTGGAAAAGTGTTTTCGTGGATGCTTCTGGAGGTTCGGGAATATATGTCAATATATAGGAGGAAGAATTAGGTCAGGGGAGTCACGAGGGGCCCACAAGGTAGGGGGGCCCCTAGGGCGCACCCTCCCCCCTTGTCGCTGCCTCGTGGCTCTTCTGACTTGAACTCCAAGTCTCCTGGGTGTCTTCTGGTCCAAGAAAAATCATCGCGAAAGTTTTATTCCGCTGGACTCTGTTTGATATTCCTTTTCTGCAAAGCTAAAAAACAAGGAAAAACAGAAACTGGCACTAGGCTCTAGGTTAATAGGTTAGTTCCAAAAATAATATAAAATAGCATATCAATGCATATAAAACATCCAAAATAATAATATTATAGCATGGAACAATCAAACATCATAGATACGTTGGAGACGTATCAAGCATCCCCAAGCTTAATTCCTGCTCGTCCTCGAGTAGGTAAATGATAAAAACAATTTTTTTGATGTGGAATGCTACCTAACATATTCATCTATGTAATTTTCTTTATTGTGGCACGAATGTTCAGATCCATAAGAACAATAATACTTCAAGCGTACTAACAAGGCAATTATGTCTTCTCAAAACAACATGGACAAAGAAAGCTATCCCTACAAAATCATATAGTCTGGCTATGCTCCATCTTCATCACACAAAATACTCAAATCATACACAACCTCGATGACAAGCCAAGCAATTTTTTCATACTTTTGGTGTTCTCAAACCTTTTCAACTTTCACACAATACATGAGCGTGAGTCATGGACATAGCACTATAGGTGGTATAGAATATGGTGGTTGTGAAGAAGACAAAAAAGAAGGAGATAGTCTCACATCAACTAGGCGTATCAACGGGCTACGAAGATGTAACGCCCCAGACACACCCGCCGGTGGTCGTTACTCCTGGCGGGATCTAGACTGGCCCCATATATCAATACTAGTCTTTTCTGTGCACTTTGTCCTCACTCGTGCGTACCCGGGAGCAACTTCCGAGACGGTCACCCATCCTGAAACTACTCCAAGCCGAGCACGCTTAACTTTGGTGTTCTATCCGAATGGGCTCCCGGAAAAGAAGGAATTCCTTATTGATATGAGTAGTCTATCATCCCTAATAAGCCAAGCAATCACATACACCCCCACTCACAGGAACCGACGTCCTCGTTGGGTCACAGGAACGTTCCCTCTTGGCACATACGTCCGTGCTTCCAGTCCGGCACATGTGCCATGCCGTGTGGCACGACGGGTCACAAACGTCATGCACAACATGACCGTGCACCTGTCTGCAAACATCCATGTAACCGCGATGGTCGGCTCTAATACTAACTTGTAATGCCCCGGACACACCCGCCGATGGTCGTTACTCCTGGCGGGATCTAGACTGCCCCCACAGATCAATACTAGTCTTTTCTACACACTTTTTCTTCACTCGTGCGCACCCGGGAGCAACTTCCCGGTCGGTCACCCATCCTGAAACTACTCCAAGCTGAGCACGCTTAACATTGGAGTTCTATCCGAATGTGCTCCCAGAAAAGAAGGAATTCCTTATTGATATGAGTAGTCTATCATCCCTAATAAGCCAGGCTATCACAGGAGATGCCCATTATCGGTGTCAAAACCGGTGGATCTCGGGTAGGGGGTCCCGAACTGTGCATCTAAGGCGGATGGTAACAGGAGGCAGGGGACACGATGTTTACCCAGGTTCGGGCCCTCTTGATGGAGGTAATACCCTACGTCCTGCTTGATTGATATTGATGATATGAGTATTACAAGAGTTGATCTACTACGAGATCGTAGAGGCTGAACCCTAGAAGCTAGCCTATGGTATGATTGTATGTTGTCCTACGGACTAAACCCTCCGGTTTATATAGACACCGGAGGTGGCTAGGGTTACGCAGAGTCGGTTACAAGGGAGGAGATCTACATATCCATATTGCCAAGCTTGCCTTCCACGCCAAGGAAAGTCCCATCCGGACACGGGACGAAGTCTTCAATCTTGTATCTTCATAGTCCAACAGTCCGGCCAAAGTATATAGTCCGGCTGTTCGAAGACCCCCTAATCCAGGACTCCCTCAGTAGCCCATGAACCAGGCTTTAATGATGATGAGTCCGGCGCGCAGTTTCGTCTTCGGCATTGCAAGGCGGTTCCTCCTCCGAATACTCCATGGAAGATTTTGAACACAAGGATAGTGTCCGGCTTTGCAAAACAAGTTCCACATACCACTATAGAGAGAATAATATTTCCACAAATCTAATCTGCTGACACGTTTTGACAGCATGCATCACGTCATGGACCGGTCATTATTCGAACCGTTTTTCTCAACCAGCACCGCACATATCGCGAGGCGGTTTTCTTGACACGTCTTGTCAAAGCAGAGATCGTGTCCCCCTTATTACGGGATTCTCATCAATACGGTTGTGGGTAACCCAATCGTGCATGTTAGTATGACTCCTTGATTTTAGGCAAGTCCCAAACGGCCACGAGGAGGACGCTTGATATTCATCCTCTTTATAAAGAGGCCAAGGCCTGTCCTTTTTTCCCTCTCGTGCTCAATCGAATCCTTCCCCCGCCTCGAGTTCCAACACCCAAGGCTCCGGTCAGGCGCTTCGGACCTTCAACCATGTCCGGATCCAACCTCCAAGGTCGGTGGATGACTTCTTCTATCACAGAGGAAGACATCAAGAAGCTGAAAGAGGCCAGGTATCTGACTGTCGAAATCTCGCACAGGCTGCCTGCCCGAGGGCAGGTCATCCCCACTCTCGAACCCAACGAGAGTGTTGTGTTCATCTCTCACTTCCTCCGAGGGCTAGGCCTCGCTCTGGATCCCTTTGTTAGGGGGCTCATGTTCTATTATGGACTAGATTTCCATGATCTGGCCCCGGATTCCCTCCTTCACATCTCGTCGTTCATCTTCGTGTGTGAGGCCTTCCTCCGCATTACCCCACACTTCGGCCTGGGCTCAAGACTATCAATGTGAAGCCAAAGATGATCGAGGGGCGGCATGCAGAGTGCGGAGGTGTCGTAATAAGCAAAAGCGCTGATGCTCCTTAGCCAGAGGGTTCCTTCCCAAAGGTGTCCAGTTTATGGCAGTGGGAGTGATTTTATATCACAGCTCCCCGAAGTGCCAAGTGGGTAGCCGCCCCTGTCTTTCGCTCGGGCCCCCCACCACAACTGATGTCATGGATCAACAAGGGGCTGAACTAGGGGCCAGTAAATGATGTGCCGACACTGTAGAGTCGCATCTGAGATCTCCTTGAGAGAGATGTCAGCCTGGTCAAGGTAATGCAAGTCATGCTAGTTCGTCAAGTCCAGCCTTGCAAACGTCGACCCCTCCGTATGTGGGAATTCAACCCGGAAGAACCACGAACTATTCAGCACTTCCTCGGCATGACGCTCGAAGAGATGTACAAATTGTTCTTCGGACCCCAAATAGAGTGTCCGGACACCACCGAGGATGCGGGTCTGAGCTTTAATTGCCCTGATACCCTAGTAAGTAATCCCATGGCCGAACACGATGTCTTTCTATTATCGTAACATCATTATGAAAAGTCGCTCTTTGACCAGGACTGGATAACAAAGGCGAAGATGATTAGGTCTTCGGCCCCCCTTCCCGAAGGTTTGGCCAATCCAGTACTAGACAGAATGCTTGAGCCGACGCCTTGTCAGGCGCCTTCAGGGGAAGATGAAGGGGGGAATAAAGAGGCTGAAAGCAGGCCTCACACATCATGCATCCAAACCGGGGGAATTAGCGCCTCCGCGAAGGAGGACAACTAGGGAGAAGAATCTGAAATCCCCTCTCCCCAAGGAAGGAAGAGGACCACCTCTGAAGACCCAGAAACAAAGGTTTCCAAACGGGGGAAGAAATCTTCGCCAGAGGGTCCAGCCTCGGAGGGTATCCTTGCCGCACAGTGTCCACAAGGGGACCAGCCCTCTATCGAGATGTAAGTGAAAATGTACTTAATAGTAAAAATATCTTACATTACTTCTGAAGATAATAACCAAAGCATATATCTTGCAGTTCGGATCGTAGCCCTTCTCGACAGAGTTCAGCTTCAGGGAATCTTCTTCCGGAGATGATGGAGAGCGAAACACCTCCCCCTGCCACCCCGCCTCATGAGGCGGGTGACCCTAAAGTGTCGTCACGGAGGGTTTCTCCTGATCCGCCAAGGCCAGAGGATAATCCTTTGGCCACCCGAAGTCCTCAGTATTCGGCTCCTAAAGAGAGCAAAAGAAAGAGTCTGGAACCGTACAGTGTGCGGTCGGACGCACTGAAGGATCTTTTGGAGCAAGCGGCCATCTCAGAAGCACATCGTACGCTAATGGGTACGGTGATTGAAAGGATTTCATCCGCCGAAAGCGGGTTGCACGAAGCTTTTATGAGTCTGCCGAAAGGCTTTGAGGTACGTGAAATAGTGTATGTTTTTGACAGTACCGCACACGTTAGGTGTGCCCTCTGCAGATAGTAGCCCCTGAGACTCTGGTTGCCGTCGAAAACGGCAGCAAACAGAGGATCATATTCCCAGGTAATAACCAGACCGCCTTTATGTGCAGGTGGCTGAAGGTCCGGTGGCTAGCCGGACTGATGAGTTTGCCGAGTTAAAGCGGCAGCTTGATGCGGCCGATGCCGACATCGTGCTTGTCAACAAGCGGCTTGACAAGGAACAGGGTAAGTGATTTCTCCAGTGATAAACAGATAGTAAGAGGAGCATGATGCCAGTATCTTTAATATGTTGTGACTGCAGATGGAGCTGCCACCGTGGAGACCCTTCGGGCGGAACTTGCCCGAGCCAAGGAACAAGCAAGGAATAGCGATGCGGCCACACTAGAGGTGGTCGAAGAGCTGAGGGCCGAACAGGCCGCACATTGCCAGAGCAAGGAAAGAATAGCCAAGATGGCCGTGGAGTTGAAAGATGCCACTGACCGTTACCAGCTTATTGAAAAAGAAAGCCGAGCGAAGGTGATGGACCTGGCGAAGGCCATGGTAGCAGCCAAGGAAGCCCGCTCCAAAATCAGAGCGACGAAGGAGGAGCTACGTCAAGCTGCAGATATCGCGGCTGGGAAGCCCTTTTTGTTGCGGACTAAGTTCGAAGATCCAAAGTATGCTCCTCTTGATCAACTATGGAGTTCTGCAGATGCATACATGGATTTGGTAGCAAGTGCTGCTGATGCGGCCGAGTTCTTCAAGGATCAAAAAGATCGTGAAGTGGAAAAGCTGTTCTGTTCACAGTTCCATGCTACAGTGTGTCTGCTGCTGTTGAATGAGTGAATGACCGAGTGGGCTGAGCTCCATAGGTTGTCCGAACTTGCCATGAGGTCTGTTGTGGATCATCTGTGGCTGAAAGGGCCAAGGCCGACTAGTTACTTTAATTTAATGTAGCAATTCCTTGGTGCTGTGCCGCATATCGACGCTATGAAGAGGTCGGCGTGCATAGAGGGTGCGCGGATGGCACTTGCCCATGTCAAGACATACTAGGCAGAGATGGAGGCCACCACTATTGCAACACAGGGTTCGGCCGTGGGCCGAGTAGCTGCCGAGCACTATTTTGAATTGGTCCTTGAAGGCGCTCGTTCGATCGAGGCGCAGTGCTCGAAGAATATTATGTTCTAGTGACATGTATTCCTATTGTAAAAACAATATTTTATTGAATTATGAAGTCTTTGTTTATACTTTTTCCTGAAAGTTTATGATGGCTCCTGTGCGGCCGTTTATGTATATATGTATATAACCTGAAAGATTGCAGTCGTCGGCTTCAGCCCCCATGCATATAAAGCGGGGGTGTTCGCAAAAAACGCGTATTCACACTTGATCCAACGTCTTGGTCCATGAAGGAGGTGTTAGCACAGTGAACGAGGCAATCAGACTATATTGCTTTAACACTTTCACTTAGCCATAGGAGTTTGATGGTGGGACTACTATATAGCCCCTGGTACTTCTGCGCTCGTCCGAATACGGGGCGCGTACGTACATGACCGAGAAACGGCCCTTCGTTAATGCGGAGGAATCCCGAAGATTCTGCTAAGTCATCGAGTGGTTGACCAGTCTCGTGCTTTATCATGACAGTCAGTTTTCGGCTTTCTCTACTCAGGTTCTCATCCGGATGAACCAGGGCACAATCGCAGTAGTTCTCCCGGTGCCGCCTTAGCCGATAGAGCGAAACGTAAGGTAGCAAAACACGGGAGCCGGGCAAACCCAACATTTGACCAAAGACATGATTTGGAGCTGATGCATATAAGGCCAAACTCGCGACGCCGAACACTCCCTAAGGTATTCGGTCTTTATAATATATGACGGGCTAAATGATGCCCTTAATAATAAACCCCGAGTGTCCAGGTACGTGCGATATCCTGACGTGGCCACATGCCAATAGCGTCAGCATCCTTCTCGGTTGTATTGAGTATCCGGAGGGTGTGAGGAACAAAAGACAGTAAAAAAAGGTTTACGCAGGGTCTTAATCTGAAAAGAAACCTTTGAGCGGGTCCCTGCTGCACGTCTGTGCCTGTGTCTCCGTTGTGCCGTGTCCTGGACGGGTATAGCACCATTGTCATTTGTAAAAAAGAAGAACTTAGGTGAAAGTTGCCGTGCCAGAAAATTGGTTATTATCAATAAACCATTGAAATTCAAGGTAAGTCAAGTTGAGCCGAACTAGCCCTGATTACACGCATGAAGCCCCTGGTACCGTCGATGAGGGTTTAACCATCTAACCAATCTCATGTATATGTAGTGATGCGCCGGACTCGTCTAACCGTGTCCGTGGTCTTGACGACCTGTCATTTATTCTGGTTGGTGAGGCCGTCTAGTGCTCGGCTGTTAATGCCGCCACACATTCTTCCACGCGTAGAGAACGCTCAATATTTCCACTAACTGTGATGGCGCCGCGTGGACCGGGCATCTTAAGCTTGAGAGAAGCGTAATGCGGTACTGCATTAAAACGAGCGAAAGCCGCTCTTCCGAGTAGTGCTTGATAGCCACTTCGGAATGGAGCGATGTAGAAAGTTAATTTTTCGCTTCGGAAGTTGTCGGGAGAACCGAATACAACCTCTAGTAATAGAGAGCCCGTACAGCGGGCCTCTGGGCCTGATATTACTCCCTTGAAGGTAGTATTACTGTGGCTTATTTTTGTCGGGTCTATCCCCATTTTGCGGACTGTGTCCTGATATATCAGATTTAGACAATTGCCGCCGTCCATAAGGACTCGTGTTAGGTGGTATCCGTTTATTATTGGGTCTAACACCAAGGCAGGCAGTCCTTCATGCCGGATGTTTGTCGCGTGATCCCCGCGATCAAAAGTGATCGGGCAGGCCAACCAGGGGTTGAACTTAGGGGTGACGGGCTCTATGGCGCGTATGTCTTGGAGTGCATGTGTGCTTCTCCTCTTCGTCACATGGATCATGTTTACTGTTTTAACCTCTAGTGGGAATTTTTTCTGTCCTCTAGTGCTTTGCTAGCGAGGTTCGTCCTCGTCTTCGCTTGGTGTCTCCCCCCTTGTGTTCGGCGTTTAGCTTACCGGCCTGCTTGAAGACCCAGCATTCTCTGTGGGTGTGATTTGCAAGTTTGTCGGGGGTGCCATGAATCTGACATAGTTTGTCAAGAATCTTGTTTAGGCTAGACGGTCCATCTCTGCTGCCTTTGAAAGGCTTTTTCGGCTGACCTGGTCGAGAGCCCCTGAATCCGGCATTGACTGCCGTATTATCTGGGCTATCTTCTTTATTTCGACGCTTGTTTTTACCGCGTCATGGTTTTCCATTGCCACCCCTGACTTCGGATGTGCTTGGGTCACTGCTGCTACTGCGGGCTAACCAGCTATCTTCGCCTGCGCAAAAGCGGGTCATGAGGCTTGTCAGGGCTGCCATTGTTCTTGGTTTTTCTTGGCCGAGGTGTCTGGCGAGCCATTCGTCTCGGACGCTGTGCTTGAAAGCTGCTAAGGCTTCGGCGTCTGGACAGTCGACGATTTGGTTCTTCTTAGTGAGAAACCTGTTCCAAAGCTTTCGGGCTGACTCTCCAGGCTGTTGAATTATATGACTTAAATCATCTACATCCGGAGGTCAGACATAGGTCCCTTGAAAATTAGCGCGAAAAGCATCCTCGAGCTCCTCCCAACTTCCAATTGAATCTTCGGGGAGGCTTTTCAGCCAGTGCCGAGCAGGTCCTTTAAGCTTGAGGGGCAAGTACTTGATGGCATGGAGATCGTCTCCACGAGCCATATGGATATGGAGGATAAAGTCCTCAATCCAGACCCCAGGGTTTGTGGTCCCGTCGTACGATTCTATGTTCGCTGGTTTGAATCCTTCTAGGAATTCGTGATCCAGCACCTCATCGGTGAAACATAGGGGGTGTGCGGCACCCCTGTATTTGGATGTATCATGGCGTTCGGACGGTTGTAGTATTCGATTTTGATTTTGTGCCGGAGCGTGCTTCTTGGATCCATAGATGGATCTAGTCATACTGGATTTTTGGCGCAAGTCCTCATGTAGATCATGTGTTGACTTATGTGCGACCTTGTTAGCCGCTCTATCACGGTCACACGGTGGTTGATCCGGCCGGTTGGCCGTTTTATTTTTCGGCTGTATGGGCTCTAAGGCGTCATCGTTGAATTCGGGTAATAGCTTACGCTTTGGTTAGCTCTTTGTGTGGTAACCTCCACCATACTTTTCTTCGTTGTCGAGCACTTTGTTCCACCTGCTGTTGAGCATATTCTGTTCGGCCTTAAGCCTTTGCTTCTTCTTCTTCAGACTCCTCGCCGTGGCAATAAGCCTTCTGTGGAGGTTCAATTGCTCCAAGTTCGTTTCCGGGATGATGTGTGCATCTTCGTCCGGACTGTTTTCCTCCCCAGAGGGGGTTTGATGAGGTTTATCCTCGGCATCGCCGTGTTCGGACGTTGGATCTGTACTATGTTCGCCGTTTGCAGCTTCATCGTGCTCTGCCGCCGGGGTAATGTGGTCGTCGTTTCCTTTGGAGTCGACTGGAGTGTTATTTTCTCTTGCGCTGTAATCGTTGTTTTTGCCAAGGCGGGATTTGGAGCGGTGCCTACGCCGACGCTTTGTTTGCTTCTTGGAGGGGTCATCCTCCGCTGTCTCCTCCCGTTCCTCGTCATTGTTTTCTTTGGGTGTATCCACCATATATATGTCATGTGATGAAGTGGTTGTCCAGTGCCCTGTGGGCACTAGTTCCTGTTCCTCTCCTACATCGTCATCCATGCCGTCGATGTTTGCGGAGTCGAGATCGAGCATGTCGGTTAAATAGTCGACACTGGCTACTAAGTGGGTGGGGGGTGGGCAGCGAATTTCTTCGTCGTCTGCATCCCATTCTAGCCAGACATAGTTCGGCTGGGGTTCTCCTGACAAGGAGAGAGACTTTAATGAATTTAGCACATCGCCGAAAGGCGAGTGCTGAAAGATATCTGCGAAGGTGAACTCCATGATCGGCGCCCAATCGGATTCCATAGGCACGGATGTAGGCGGCTCGGAGTTCGTGGCCGGAGACGTTCAGTGGTTTAGCAACACGACTCTCGTAAGGTGTGAAGTCAGTATCCGGCTCCATCACCACTGAGAGTGCGGCCTCCATGGCGAGGTCTATCCCTCCGTCCTCGGATGGCACAATTTGCTCTGGATTGAAGGCCGGAGTATTTGCAGATGCGATCTCCCGAACACTGTCCGATGGCAGAGTTACGTCATGGCCATCGTGATTGTGCGGCGCACCTGACATGGGCTCGAATCCGACGAAGATCAAGTCTCCGCGGATGTCGTTAGTGTAGTTTAAGTTTCCGAACCTCACCTGGTGGCCAGGGGCATAGCTCTCGATCTGCTCCAGATGGCCAAGCGAATTGGCCCGCACTGTGAAGCCGCCAAATACAAAGATCTGTCCGGGGAGGAAAACCTCACCCTGGACCGCATCATTACCGATGATCGAAGGAGCCATCAAGCCTTACGGTGACGGCACAGTGGAACTCTCAATGAAGGCACCAATGTCGGTGTCAAAACCGGCGGATCTCGGGTAGGGGGTCTCGAACTGTGCGTCTAAGGCGGATGGTAACAGGAGGCAAGGGACACGATGTTTACCAAGGTTCGGGCCCTCTTGATGGAGGTAATACCCTACGTCCTGCTTGATTGATATTGATGATATGAGTATTACAAGAGTTGATCTACCACGAGATCGTAGAGGCTGAACCCTAGAAGCTAGCCTATGGTATGATTGTATGTTGTCCTACGGACTAAACGCTCTGGTTTATATAGACACCGGAGGGGGCTAGGGTTACACAGAGTCGGTTACAAGGGAGGAGATCTACATATCCGTATTGCCAAACTTGCCTTCCACGCCAAGGAAAGTCCCATCCGGACACGAGACGAAGTCTTCAATCTTGTATCTTCATAGTCCAACAGTCCGGCCAAAGTATATAGTCCGGCTGTCCGGAGACCCCCTAATCCAGGACTCCCTCACCCATCAATAGATATCAATGTGAGTGAGTAGGTATTGCCATGCAACGGATGCACTATAGCTATAAGTTTATGAAAGCTCAAAAAAACTAAGTGGGTGTGCATCCAACTTGCTTGCTCACAAAGACCTAGGGCAATTTGAGAAAGCCCGTCATTGGAATATACAAGCCAAGTTCTATAATTTTAAATTCCTACTAGTATATGAAAGTGAAAATATAGAAGACTCTCTATCTTGAAGATCATGGTGCTACTTTGAATCACAAGTGTGGATAAAGGATAGTAACATTGCCCCTTCTCTCTTTTCTCTCATTTTTTGTGTGGGCTTCTTTGGCCTATTTTATTTTTTGTAAAGTCCGGAGACTTATCCCAACTTGTGAGGGAATCATAGCTTCCATCATCCTTTCCTCACATGGGACAATGCTCTAATAATGGTGTTCATCACACTTTTGTTTACTTAAAAATCAAGAATTACAACTCGATTATAGAACAAAATATGACTCTATATGAATGCCTCCGGCGGTGTACCGAGATGTGCAATGACTCAAGAGCGACATGTATAAAAAATGATGAACAATGGCTTTGCCACAAATACGATGTCAACTACATGATCATGCAAAGCAATATGACAATGATGAAGTGTGTCATAATAAATGGAACGATGGAAGTTGCATGGCAATATATCTCGGAATGGCTATGGAAATGCCATAATAGGTAGGTATGGTGGCTGTTTTGAGGAAGGTATATGGTGGTTTTAATGCACTGGTGAAAGTTGCGCGGTACTAGAGAAGATAACAATGGTGGAAGGGTGAGAGTGCGTATAATCCATGGACTCAACATTAGTCATAAGAACTCACATACTTATTGCAAAAATTTATTAGTCATCAAAACAAAGTACTACACGCATGCTCCTAGGGGGATAGATTGGTAGGAAAAGACCATCGCTCGTCCCCGACCGCTACTCATAAGGAAGACAATCAATAAATAAATCATGTTCAGACTTCATTGCATAACGGTTCACCATACGTGCATGCTACGGGAATCACAAACTTTAACACAAGTATTTCTACAATCCACAATTACTCACTAGCATAACTCTAATATCACCATCTTTATATCTCAAAACAATCATTAGGAATCAAACTTCTCCTAGTATTAAGGCACTTCATATGAAAGTTTTTTATTATATCCCTCTTGGATGCCTATCATATTAGGACTAAATTCATAACCAAAGAAAATTACCATGTTGTTTAAAAAGACTCTCGAAATAATATAAGTGAGGCACGGGAGTTCAACAATTTCTATAAAATAAAACCACCACCGTGCTCTAAAAAGATATAAGTGAAGTACTAGAGCAAAATTGCCTAGCTCAAAAGTTATAAGTGAAGCACATAGAGTATTCTAATAAATCATGATTCGTGTGTGTCCCTCTCAAAAGGTGTGTAAAGTAAGGTGAAGGAAATATGCCCTAGAGGCAATAATAAAGTTGTTATTTATATGTCCTTATATCATGATAAATGTTTATTATTCATGCTAGAATTGTATTAACCAGAAACTTAGTACATGTGTGAATATATAGACAAACAGAGTGTCACTAGTTCGCCTCTACTTGAATAGCTCATTGAATCAATGATGGTTATGTTTCCTAACCATAGACATGAGTTGTCATTTGATTAATGGGATCACACCATTAGAGAATGATGTGATTAACTTGACCCATCCATTATCTTAGCACGATGATTGTTTAGTGTGTTGCTATTGCTTTCTCCATAACTATACATGTTCCTATGACTATGAGATCATGCAACTCCCGAATACCGGAAGAACACTTTGTGTGCTACCAAATGTCACAACGTAACTGGATGATTATAAAGGTGCTCTCACTACAAAAAAAAGACACATCCATGACATTTTGGGCCGAACGGAATTTTTTTTCTGTCATACATATGATACTTCTATGACGATAATTGTGACAAAACCCGGTATCATCATAGATGTGGTGGGCTCCTACTTCTATGACAAAAAATCATGAAAGAAAATGGGCTTTTCGTCCTGGGCGGGCCGGAGACGCAGCTGCATGACATTCTTTGGGCCGTCCATGACGGAAAAAACCATGGTAGAAGTGAGGGCGAGGAAAATTTCGTGGAGTTCCCGGTTACGGTGGGAGGTCGGGGGCAGAGCGATGCGCGTTTCTCTCGTAGACGTACGCGCGTGTGTGCGAGGCGTTGGCTCTAACTGAACCCGAGCGAGGCATAGGGCTCTAACTGAACCCGAGCGATTGCACTGCAGGCTACGCGTTACTGAACCCGAGCGATCGACCGATGGCTGTTAACTGAACCCGATAGAGCGATTCCTTCGCTAATGCTGCTAACTGAAGCCGATCGATGCTGCCTCTGGATGAACCGTGAGCGTTGCCGGGGGGGGGGGGTTGGATGAACAGTTCCCGATGGGGGTGGATGAACAGGACCCCGTGGTGTTGCCTCTGGATGGACAGGACCCCGATCGATCGAGCTAGTTGGGGCTGGATGAACAGGACCCCGATCGATCGAGCTAGTTGGGGCTGGATGAACAGGACCCCGATCGATCGAGCTAGTTGGGGCTGGATGAACAGGACCCCGTGGAGGGCTAGATGAACAGGACCACCCCGTGGAGGGCAACATGAACAGTAGACGGTGGAGGGTAGGATGAACAGTAGCCCGTGGAGGGGTGGTTGAACAGGAGCCCGTGGAGAGGGCTGGTTGAATAGTAGCCGGTGGAGTAGCGCTCGGTGGAGGCTGGATGAACAGGAGCCCGTGGATGAATAGTCGCAGGTGGAGGCTGGAGGAGGTCGACGGTGGATGAACAGTAGCTTGTGGAGGCTGGAGGGGGTCGACGGTGGAGATGAACAATATCCCGTGGAGTCCCGTTTTGCGGTACGCCACACCCCTCCCGATGAACAGGACCTCCGTTTCGACCGTAGGAGGTCCGTTTCGTCCGTTTTGCGGTACGCCACACCCCTCCCGATGAACAAGACCCCTGTTTCGACCGTAGGAGGTCCGTTTCCTCCATTTTGCGGTACGCCAGACCCCTACCGATCAACAGGACCCCGTTCCGAACGTAGGAGGTCCGTTTCCTCCGTTGTGCGGTACGCCAGGCCTCGTTTCCATCGCCTGTTCCGTCCAAGCCCTCCCGATGAACACGACCACGCATTCCATTCCGACCTAGCCGGTTGGCTCCCATGCGTTCCATTGCCTCCCGATGAACACGACGCATTCTGTTGCCTCCCCATGAACACGACGCATTCCGTTGCCTCCCCATGAACATGACGCATTCCGTTGCCTCCCCATGAACATGACAACGACGTTGTTTCTCCGTTCCGACCCAGCCATGTCAACGAGCCCTCGCCGTACGTATGCGCGAGTAGGCATTCGAGACCCCGCCTGTATGTACACATACATGGCCATATTTTCTTTCTTGCACCCTGGCCGCCTCTACTACGACACGTGCGCGCCTCTACATCCACCAGTATATATGTACATACACGTTCGCGACCAGAATGACAATGCTATGTACGCTTCGACCAGGTGGGTCCCGACTGTCAGGCACTTCCTTGCGTGCGAAGATGTAGCTGGTGGGTCCCAGTAGTCAGGGGGCGAAATACGGTGGCCCGTCCGGTGGGTCCCCGCTGTCATGTGGAGGAATAATTATTTTGCACGTAATAAGGAGGCACTTCCTTGCTGCGGCCATGGACCCAGCTGCCAGCCTCTCCACGTACAGTCCACGTCCGATGGAAGCTGTTCCTTGACCACGTTGACCACGCCGTGCCAAGAGCACCAGGGCGGTGGACGACGGTGAGGCCTAGGAAGGGAACGACACAGATCCAGGGAAGACGCGGCAGTGGATGCCCACGCATAGAGGAGTACGAGGGCACTGGTTCGATGTGGTGTGAGGCTGCCATCGCCGCAGAGTAACATGGGGTGTGGGTGAGTAGAGGGATGGCCTGGACAGCGGTGGGAGTAGTAGGGGGCGGTGAGGCCTCCGCCGCATCGCAGCCGGCCACGGGAGGTAGGAGCACGAGGCACGACCGACGCTGGTTTGGGCGGCTGGAGCAAGAAGACCAGAGGTTGAAGAAGCACTACGGCCGTTGGATGGACATCGTACGGTCACTGGAGCTAGAATCGTGCATATTGACTAAGTTGACAAAGCCCTCCATCCCCGTCAACTTTGTAGGCCCACAGGTCAGCCTGCCACTATACTGGGTCCCAGCTAACAGGGGGAGTATTCATTTTTTTGTGCGTAATAAGGAGGCACTTCCTTGCATGCGAAGATATAGCTGGTGGGTCCGAGCTGTCAGCGGAGGTAACATTTTTTTCGCAAAATACAGAGGCCCTTTGGGTGGGTCCCTGATGTCAGGTGGAGGAATCATTATTTTGTGCGTAATAAGGAGGCATTTCCTTGCGTGCGGCCATGGACCCAGCTGTCGGCCTCTCCACGTACAGTCCACTTCAGATGCATGTTGGTCGTTAACCATGTTGACCAGGCCGCGCCGAGAGCACCAGGGCGGTGGACGACGGCAAGGCCTAGGAAGGGAATGACACGGAGGCAGGGAAGACTCGGCAGATGTTTCCCACACAGAGGGGAGTACGACTGTACGATGGTTTACTGGTTCGTCTGCCGTCGCTGGAGAATAACAACAGGTGTGGGTGAGTATAGGGATGGCTAGGCCAGCGATGGGAGTACGGTGGGGCGGTGAGGCCTGCGCGGCAGCACAGCCGGCCGCGGGGAGGAGGGAGCAGGCAGTCCCGCCGGCGCTTGTTTGAGCGGCTGGAGCAGGAAGACCAGAGATTGAAGAAGCACGACGGCCGTTGGATGGACATCCAACAGTCACTGCTTGTGCGTCAACCTTTTCTAGGAAAGCCTCAAATCTGTGGAAAACAGCATACAACCCATCTTCCATTATTTCTAATAATTTTCAGCCCATTTGCTAATTCTTAAGGTTTGTTTGGAGCCCATATTCTTTTTGTTAGCATTACAGCCCAAATTGTGGCCACGGTTAAAAATTATACGAAATTTTGCATATTTCGATGCGGTCCAAACTATTTTTAATCCCGAAATTTCAACTCACATTCAAACTGATTTTAAAAATAAATGTATATTAATATAAAATCCAACAAATTCTCCACGCATAAAAATTAATGTAATTTAAAATCTTGAAATGAAAAAAGAAGATTTTTGAAACTAATTGCCGGTTTGATGTGTTTTAAAAATGTACAGCCCATTTCTAATTACTGATGTGCCATTTTCTTGGCCAGCCGAATGAAAGCTCTCCTCGTCTTGAAATATTTGCAGCCCAACAGGCCTGACAAAGCGACTTACTTGGCAAATCACAAAAAAACTGGGATGTGGCCGCGGACCCAGCTGTCAGCCTCTCCACGTACAGTACTCTTCCGATGGAAGTCGTTCCTTGACCACGTTGACCACGCCGCGCGGAGAGCACCACGGTGGTGGACGACGGCGAGGCCTAGGAATGGGACGACGCGGAGCCGGGGAAGACGCGGCAGTGGAAGCCCGCGCGGAGAGGAGTACGAGGGTTCACTGGTTCGGCTGTGGTGTGAATAGTAGGGGGCGGTGAGGCCTCGGCGGCAGCACAGCCGGCCATGGGAGGCAGGAGCATGCATCACGACCGGCGCTGCTTTGGGCGGCTGGAGCAAGAAGACCAGAGGTTGAAGAAGCACTACGTCCGTTGGATGGACATCGTACGGTCATTGGAGCTAGAATCGTTCATATTGACTAAGTTGACAAATCCCTCCGCCCCGTCAACTTTGTTGGCCCACAAGTCATCCTCCCACTATGGTGGGCCCCAGCTAGCAGGGGGTAATAAGGAGGCACTTCCTTGCGTGCGAAGATATAGCTGGTGGGTCCAACATGTCAGTGGGGGGAACGTTTTTTTCGCGAAATACAGAGGCCCTTCCGGTGGGTCCCAGCTGTTAGGTGGAGGAATCATTATTTTGCGCGTATAGTCCACGGCCGATGGATGTCGTTCCTTGACCAAGTTGACCAGGCCGCGCCGAGAGCACCATGGCGGTGGACGACGGCGAGGCCTAGGAAGGGAACGACATGGAGCTGGGGAAGACTCGGCAATGGTTGCCCACCCGGTGGGGAGTACGAGGGTTTACTGGTCCGGTTGCCGTCGCCGGAAAATAACAGGAGGTGTGGGTGAGTAGAGGAATGGCCTGGCCAGCAATGAAGTAGGGTGGGGCAGTGCGGCCTGTGCGGCAGCACAGCCGGCCACGGGAGGCGGGAGCATGCAGTCCCACCGGAGCTGGTTTGGGCGGCTGGAGCAAGAAGATCAGATATTGAAGAAGCAGCACGGCCGTTGGATTAACATCCAATGGTCACTGCTGCTAGAATCGTTTGTGGACAAAGTTGACAAAGCCAAAGTACACGTCAACCTAGTAGACCCACAAGTCAGCCTCCAAATCTGTCCCAAACAGCATACAGCCCGAAATTTCTAGCCAGATTCAAATTAATTTTAAATCTAAATATACCTTAATTTAAATTCAATGAAATTTTACCCGCACAAAAACAATGAAATTTAAAATATCAAAATCTAGAAGAAAATAGTATTTTGGAACTAATTGTCTGTTGCTGTATTTTTCCATTTTACAGCCCATTTATTATTACTTATAGCCCATTTCTTATTACTTATAGCCCATTTTCTGGGTAAAATGCATCCCTCCTCGTCTTGAAAGATTTCCGGCCCAACAAGGCATAGAAAAGCAAGTAGGCCTACGTTGGTTATTCTACAAAAAACAAAATAGCTGGCTAGCAATTTTCAGAAAGGAAAAAAACAAACTGGGCTGGTCATGTGCTAAACATATGAAATAAAAGCCTGGGCTAGACGGGCCACAGGTGCCGCACAACCCAGTTGATACCCTTCTCCGTCCCAAAAAAACAAAATTACTGCGCGCGCTGCTGGGTCCCTACTGTCATCCTCACCATGTACAGTCATCTCCTTATTCCTCTTGGTTGTTGACCATGTTGACAACACTGGAGGGCGGCACCGCGGAGAGCGAACCAAGGCGGAGGACGATGGTGAGGCCTCGGGCGGGAACAAACAGGAGCCGGGGCAGATCACAACCAGCCGTGGGAGGCGGGAGCAGGCGGTCCCACCAGCACTGGTTTGGCTTTGGCGGCTCGAGGAAGAAGAGACTGAAGAAACGCGATAGACGTTGAATGTCAATCCAACGGTCAAGGTTGGCACAATCCAACAGTCCAATAGCAAACTATGCCATCAAATTCAAGTTTCACAGCCAAATATGAGTACAACTAAACAACAATGTCATCATGTTTTAGTTGTCATACAATCACCAAACACAAATCAGCATACATAACAAGTGATGTTCTCACAGCAAAATAATAAACAACATGTTCATCAGGTTTCAGTTGTCATAGCAAACACAATTTCACATAGTAGTAAAAAACATCTTCTAATGGGCAAATACGACAAAAGCAATGTAATCATCATCCGCAGCAGCAGCGTCAACATCTTCGCCATGTGTATCAGTCTGAATCGTAATTCCCCATGGTGTCATCTTCTTCTTCGTCCTCAAGTCCTCGAACATTGGCTTCTTCTTGATCAACTCTTGTATGTCCACAGCACGGCAGGCAATCTTTTCGCCAGCGTCATTGACGTGATGGTTCTCAAAGATATTAGGAACATCTGTGTTACCTTGTACATCAGGAGCAGTGTACGAATCATCTTGTTGTGCAACTTCATTAAACGAATGCCTCTGCTCAAACCTTTGCAATACTCTCCAGTCATCACTACATGCAAATGTGTCTTCCAAGAAAAATATCTGTGTTGCTTGATTTGCCAAAATAAAAGGCTCGTTGATCTGGTACGCCGCCTTGACATTGATGGATTTGAAATAATCATTAGCTTTGGGTTTTGCGATCCTGGAAAACAGGTTATACCAACGACAGCACAACAGAACCACACACCGATGATCCTCGAAACTGGAGATATACTGCAACTGAATAATGTCTATGATGTTAGCATACATTTCAATTGTCTCTTTGTCATACGTATCCATGCTCATGATGGCACTGTTTTGTGTCTTCCTGCCTTCGTCTCGTGCAAGGGTGTTGTAACGCACATCTCCAACAATGCAAGATCCATAATGTCTTACCCGAGTATCATGACCAATTGCTAGTGAGTAAAGGGCATCATCAACTGCCTGCCCATCCACCCGCATCTTCTTAACCTATGGTTAGAAAATAGACAAGCTGATCATCTTATGTACTCAATATATTAAAAAAACTGACAGTGCACTTCAAAAGCTTACATGGTTCTTGAACCATTTTGCAAATCCTGCCATAACCAGTTTGTCAATGTTTCTTGGATTTTGCGGCAGTAACTCCTCTTTGTAGATGCTGCACAACATAGTGATCACGTCAAACATCTAAATATATAAGAATGTGCTGCAAGTTTAGTAGATTACGATGTATAAGCTACAGTACTGCACTTACTTGATATAAGGTAGTATCTCAGGACAGTTATTCAACAGATACCAAAACATTTTGTCCAAATCTTTAGGTTTGTCCTCTTGTCGACTCTTCCCGTAACTCGAAAAGAATAATCGAAAACATTGAGCCCGAGATTGTCTTCACCCACCTCTTTGCTAAGCTGATCAGCTGTTTCAATGTATTTTGAGCAGAATGTCAACGCTTCTGTAGCAATGTAGGCCTCTGCAATGGAACCCTCGGGTCTAGCTCTGTTCCTAACATAGCCCTTGAAAGTGCCTAGCTGCCTTTCAATAGGGTACATCCAGCCATACTGTACTGGACCTCTAAGTAGTGCCTCATCAGGTAGATGAACAGCCAAATGCACCATCACATCAAAGAAGGCTGGAGGATATATCTTCTCAAGGTCGCATAGGATAGTTGGTATCTTTTCTCTAAGATGCTTGAAAGCATCTATCCTGATATTCCTACTGCAGAGTTCCCTGAAGAATTGCCCCAACTCGGCAACTGCTCTGTATAAGTCAGGGCGGCCCAATCCTCTAAGGATAATAGGTAAAACCCTTTGAAGTAGGACGTGGCAGTCATGAGTTTTCAACCCTTGTACCTTGTTTCCATCTGCACTGACTCTCCTTTCAGGGTTGGAAGCAAATCCATGTGGGAATCTCACATGTGACAGGACCTCGCATAATTCTTTTATTTTTACCTTGTCCAACACATACACAACTGGTGCCATATCCTGTGGTTTACCTTCATCTTGCACCTGCAAATCCTTTCTGATACCCAGGTGTGTCAAATCAATCCTAGATTTTAAGGTATCTTTCGTCTTGCCTTCAATATTAAGAAGTGTGCCGATAATGTTGTCACATATATTTTTCTCGATGTGCATCACATCAAGATTATGCCGTAGATCCAAATCTTTCCAATACCCCAAGTCCCACAAAGTGGACCTGCGGGTAAACAATAATCTCTCTTCTACCCTGCCACGCTTCCTTTTCCCTCTACCATTACCAGGATGGTTTCCTGGTGTAATATGCCTGAACTTCTCTAATTCCACTTGCAACTCATCGGCGGTGAGCCTCTTTGGCGCATCACGGTTTTCATGCTTTGCATTGAACACATGTCTTCGGTATTTTCTAGGATGCGGCTTGTCCTTGGCAAGGAAACGGCGGTGTCCAATGTAACAGATCTTGCTAAGTATTGCGTATGACAGTAGATTCCTGTCACAGCGAACACATGCATTATAACCATGTGTCGTTCGCCCTGACATAGTGCCCAAAGCCGGATAATCATGGATGCTCCAAATTATAACAGCACGCAGAAAGAAATCAGCTGGTGGGCTGCTATATAGGTCTCGAGTGAGAACACCCTTCCATAGCTGTTGAAGTTCCTCCACAAGAGGCTCCATGAACAAATCAAAATCCTTTCCAGGACTTTTTGGACCTCGGATGAGCAAGGCCATCATGTAGTTTGATTCTTTGGTGCAGACATTTGGAGGCATGTTGTAAGGGATAACAAGCACTGGCCACATGCTATATGTGGCACTCTGGTGGCCAAATGGGTTAAATCCATCTGAAGCTAAGCCAAGTCTAATGTTTCTCGGGTCAGCAACAAACTCTTTATGTTTATCATTGAAGCTTTTCCACTCACTACCATGAGATGGATGGCTCATTACATTCTGATCTCTGTACTCCTGGTTCCTAGAATGCCACAGTACATCCTCTCTTGTTTCAGCATCATGAAACAACCTCTGCAATCTTTGTGTAATTGGAAAATTTCTTAGAACATTATGAGGAATCCTCTTCACAGCATCGCCATCTTTCCATCTTGATGATTTGCATTTCGGGCATTCACTTAAGTTGGCATAATCCTTCCGTAACAGAACACAATTATTCTTACAAACATGGATCATATCATATCAAATTCCAACTGCACGAAGGAAATTCTTCATTTTACTGTGGGTGTGTGGTAGCTCAGATGCATCTGGGAAAGATTCGTGGAAAGCAGACAACATCGCATCGAATGATTTGTTGGTCATCCGCTCAGATGTCTTCACCTGAAGAAAGGTGACCATAGCTGAGAATACTGACAGCTTATTTCCTGGGGTGACAACAACGTTGCATTGTTCCAACATGCGGGCCCACCGTTTTTCTTTTGCAGGTGAAAGTTCACGGAATGCACGAGCATTTCGTAGCATTCTTTCAATGTTGGTTAAACTCACTGGCTCCGCCACCACCACCTCTGTAACGCCCTTGATGCGGCTATATCTCCTACGTGTCGAAGCACGACTTAGAGGCATAACCGCATTGAAAGCAATGTCGCAGGTAAGGTAATCTTCACAACATCCCGTGTAATAGATAATAAGGGAAAAGGTACATAGTTGGCTTACACTCGCCACGTCACACAAAGTACATAAATAGCATTACATCAACCAATACAATCATGGTCCGACTACGGTACCAAAATAAAAGATCAACCCCAACATGCGACATGGTCCCGATCGCCCCAACTGGGCACCACTACTGATCATCAGGGAAAGACACATAGTAACAGCGTGAGTCTTCGTCGAACTCCCACTTGAGCTCAAGCGAATCATCTGGAACGGAGTCATCGGGCCCTGCATCTAGTTTGGAAGTAATCTGTGAGCCACGGGGACTCAGCAATCTCGCACCCTCGCGATCAAGACTATTTAAGCTTATAGGTAAGGCAAGGTAATATGTGGAGCTGCAGCAAGGGACTAGCATATATGGTGGCTAACCTGTTCGCAAAAGAGAGCGAGAAGAGAAGGCAAAGCACGAACGAAGAACTAGAGAACAACCTACGGCAAACATTACTCCAACACCGTGTTCACTTCCCGGACTCTGCCGAGAAGACACCATCACGGTTACACACACAGTTGATTCATTTTAATTAAGTTAAGGTTCAAGTTATCTACAACCGGACATTAACAAATTCCCATCTGCCCATAACCGCGGGCACGGCTTTCGAAAGTTCAAATCCCTGCAGGGGAGTCCCAACTTAGCCCACGACAAGCTCTCACGGTCAACAAAGGATATACCTTCTCCCGAGACATTCCGATCAGACTCAGTATCCCGGTTCTACAAGACATTTCGACAAAGACAAAACAGGTCTAGCAACACTGCCCGAATGTGCCGACAAATCTCGATAGGAGCTGCACATATCTCGTTCTCAGGGCACACTCAGATGAGACTAGCTACGAGTAAAACCAAACCTCAAGTTGCCCCGAGGTAGCCCCGCAGGCAGCTCAGTCGGACCAACACTCAGAGGAGCACTGGCCCAGGGGGGTTTAAATAAGATGACCCTCGGGCTCCGGAAATCCAAGGGAAAAAGAGGCTAGGTGGTGAATGGTAAAACCAAGGTTGGGAATTGCTGGAAGAGTTTTATTCAAGGCGAACTGTCAAGGGGTTCCCATTATTGCCCAACCGCGTAAGGAACGCAAAATCCGGGAACATAACACCGATATGACAGAAACTAGGGCGGCAAGAGTGGAACAAAACACTAGGCAAAAAGGCCGAGCTTTCCACCCTTTACCAAGTATATAGATGCATTAAGATAACCAGATAATATAATGATATCCCAACAAGAAAATAATGTTCCAACAAGGAACAGTCTCCAATCTTCACCTGCAACTAGCAACGCTATAAGAGGGGCTGAGCAAAGTGGTAACATAGCCAATCAACGGTTTGCTAGGACATGGTGGGTTAGAGGTTTGACATGGCAATTTGGGGAGTCATGATAATAAAGTGGTAGGCATCGTAGCATAGGCATAGCAAAAGAGCGAGCATCTAGCAAAGCAAAGATAGAAGTGATTTTGAGGGTATGATCATCTTGCCTGCAAAGTTGTCAGAGTTGACTGGATCCTCGAAAGAAAACTCAACGGGCTCCTCATTAGCGAACTGGTCTCCCGGCTCTACCCAAACAAGACAAACAAGCAAAAGGAACACAATCAACCACGTGCAAATGCTCGAACAACATGATGCAAACATGGTATGCTATGCGGGATGCGGTATGTGATGCACATGCAAGATTTGACAAGGAATGAAAGAACCTGGCCTCAACTTGGAAATCCAAGAGTTCCATTGGAAAGGTGAGGGTATTTTGGTTGAAATCGATATAAAGAACACCGGAATTGGATGCACGGTTTGGAAATGGCAAGCAAAACAAATATGGCACTGGTCTGTGATAAACAGCAAGTAGCCATCTAAATGCAACAAGTTAATTATGCTACAGCACTCAAACATGGCAACAAAATACATGGCAGGGATTCACTCGTGATGCTTGACAAAAGACGAACACTGAGCTACGGCCAATTCATCCATTAACAGGTTCAAACAAGCATGGCAAAAGTGCAATTGGTAAACAGGTTTCAGACTTAGTGAAATTAACACAAGCCTGGAATTTTAGATCAGGTAGCACACTTTGGAGCATGAAAACTAGATGCTACAGGAACTTAACATGGCAAAGCAAGGCATGGCATGGAACTACTCAAATAGCTTAACAAAAGTCCCTTAGTGACCTTGAGCTAAAAGGGATCATAAAATACCATTGCAAGCATGTGAACATGGCAAAAACATAATCAGATTACAGACTTAGTGAAAAACTGGAGCATGCAAATATGATAGCAAGTAGGCATGTTCACGAGCTCGATGCACTCACTACAGAGCAAGGCATGTCAATCTAAGCATACACCCATCAATAATACACATTATATAAGCTAGACATGGCAAGAACAACAACATAGCATGCACGGATCAACAACAACATCCTCGGCAAAATCGCTAACAAGTAGACAATCTGCCCAGATTCACGAAATAGCAAAAGTAGAGCTCGATTAACTCAAGCTAGGGTGCTCCATAATTGCAACAAAAGACATGGATGGATAGAACACCACAATATTAACAAAACATCCTTACTGGTCATCCTCAAAAGAGGCACGGATCACTAGAAAACAACGTGAACATATGGCATATTGATAAAAACAGATCAAGGACTTCTCTAAGTCCCTGAAATCAGCATTAACGAATGCACTACTTTTCTAGCTTGTACTAGTCACCACACACATCACAAAAATACATGGATAGCACCTCTGGAAAGATGGCAAAGAATATAACAAAACTCATGAAGAGCTCAGGAGAATATCATGCACACATTAATCATGGCAAAAATGACAAATAGCTATTTGGTGCAGCAGATCTGACAATTATCTCAAATAGCTCTCTTCCAACAGCATTTCGGGCATCAAGATGAGCTCAAATGAAAATGTTGCAATGAGATGAAATGATGTACTCTCTGAGACGATCATTTCTATATGCCACACGCCCAAAACGGAGCTACGGATGCGGAGATATAGCATGATGAAAAATGCAATTTGTCTAGGGTTTCGGGAGAAAGTCAACAGAGTTTTGGATCTGGATTCGGTTACTGTAGCAGCACGGAAAACGAAGATGAACTCGATCTCGCCGGAGTTCCTGTTCGCCGGAGATGGGGGGTCGCCGGAGTAGCGGAACTTGACGCCGGCGAGGAGGGTCGTCGAGGAGGCGGTGGCGGGCGCGGTGGTGCGGCCGCGGCGAGGTGCGGCGTCCCCGGCGGGCGCGGATGGAGGCGGTGGCCTGCCGGAGTGGCGAGGCGGCGTGGGCGGTCGCCGACGCCAGCGAGGGACGCGGCGGCTAGCGCGGCAGGCGAGGTAGCGGCGCTCGGGCGCGCGCGAACCGGGCGGTTGGCGGCGCTGCGCGGGCCAGGAGGCCTCTCCCGGGGCCCAGGCGGGCTGGCGCGGCGGGGGAGACCCAGCGGGACACGTGGCGTGCCCTTATTGGGCGAGGGCGGCGGCGGCGAGATGTCCGGACGAAACGGACATTGTCCGGTTGCGGAGAGAGGGGATTTTTAGGGTTTCGGGGGAGAGGAACCGTGGATCTCGGAGGGGGGATATTTATAGGCATAGAGGGAGCTAGGAGTGTCCAAATGAGGTGCGGTTTTTCGCCACCCGATCGTGATCGAACGCTCTGGATGATGGAGAGGGTTTTGGTGGGCTTTGGGCCAAATTGGAAGGGTGTTGGGCTGCAACACACACGAGGCCTTCTTGGTCCCTCGGTTAACCGTTGGAGCATCAAACGAAGTCCAAATGGAATGAAACTTGACAGGCGGTCTACCGGTAGTAAACCAAGGACGCTTGGCAAGTCCCGGTCCAATCCAGAAATGTTTAACCCCCACACACGAAAGGAAGGTAGAAAGGACCACCGGAGGAGATAGAAGCGCCGGAATGCAAAACGGACAACGGGGGAAATGCTCGGATGCATGAGACAAACACGTATGCAAATGCAATGCACATGATGACATGATATGAGATGCATGACAAAGGCAACAACACACGAAGACAAAACCCGAACCCAAGGAAATAAAATAACTTAGTGCCGGAAATGGCAAGAGTTGGAGTACATATAAGGTAAATTACATCCGGGGTGTTACAACACTCCACCACTACGAAAGGATCTCGTCCCGAGATCTAGGACTGGAAGAACGCCGGGTACTCAGAACGGAGGTGATCCTCGCGTTCCGAGGTGGCTTCACGGTCGGAATGGTGTGCCCTCGGAATGGTGCGAGTCTTGCGTTCAGTCTCTTCAAGAATAGCAACGGGGTGCTCACGATAAGAGAGATCTTCTTGGAGATCAATGTATTCAAAGTTGACTGTGCGGTCAGGCATCTTGAAGCACTTGCGGAGCTGAGAGACATGGAACACGTCATGCACATTTGCAAAGTTTGAAGGAATCTCGAGTTGATAGGCGAGATCGCCTCTCTTGCTGATGATTTTGAAAGGACCCACGTATCTATGGGCAAGCTTCCCTTTGATACCGAAGTGACGAGTACCTTTCATTGGGGAGACGCGGAGGTAAACATGATCTCCGATCTCGAAAGCCAAATCACGGTGCTTACTATCATAGTAGCTCTTCTGGCGTGATTGCGCTGCTTTGAGATTATCACGAATGACTTTGCACATTTCCTCTGCCTCTGTGATTAAGTCATTTCCAAGAAGTTGACGTTCATCGGTTTCAGACCAGTTGAGTGGAGTACGACACTTCCTGCCATAGAGAATTTCAAATGGGGCCTTGCCTGAACTTTCTTGAAAACTGTTGTTGTAGGAGAATTCGACATATGGAAGACAATCTTCCCACTTCATGCCAAAGGATATAACGCAAGCCCTGAGCATATCTTCTAGAATCTGATTGACACGCTCGACTTGACCGCTAGTTTGAGGATGGAAAGCTGTGCTGAAGCGGATGTTGGTGCCCATGGCCTTCTGAAAAGAATCCCAAAACTTGGAGGTAAAGATGATGCCACGGTCTGAAGAGATCACCTGTGTAATACCGTGCAGCAAGACAATTCGAGAGGTATACAGCTCCGCCAATTGAGCTGCATGGATTGACTCTTTGATAGGCAGAAAGTGAGCCACTTTAGTGAGTTTGTCGATGACAACGAATGTAGCATCATTGCCACGCTTGGACTTTGGAAACCCAGTCACAAAGTCCATCTCAATGTGGTCAAACTTCCACTCTGGAATGGCAAGAGGTTGGAGGAGACCAACTGGCCTTTGGTGTTCTGCCTTCACTCTTCTGCAGACATCACACTCATTCACGAACTGAGCGATCTCGCGCTTCATTCGAGTCCACCAATAAGCCTGCTTGAGGTCCTGATACATCTTCGTGCTCCCAGGGTGGATGGAGAGGAGTGAATTGTGAGCCTCGTTCATGATAACCTTACGAAGCTCACCTTTGGGCACAACAATACGATCCTCGAAGAAGAGAATATCCTTGTCATCAAGGCGGTAGCACTTGTACTTGGGTTGACTCTTGGCAATCCCAATCTTCACCTTCTTCACCATAGCATCAAGAAGTTGAGCCTCGCGAATCTGATCTTCCAAAGTAGGAGAGACTTGAAGGTTGGCGAGGAAACCTTGAGGAACAACTTGCAAATTGAGTTTGCGGAAAGCTTCACAAAGCTCGGGTTGATAAGGCTTGAGAATCAGACTGTTGCAGTACGCCTTCCTGCTCAAAGCGTCAGCAATCACATTGGCCTTGCCTGGAGTATACTCGATACTCGGATTATACTCTTGAATCATTTCGACCCAACGAGTCTGCCTGAGGTTGAGATTAGGCTGAGTGAAGATGTACTTGAGACTCTTGTGGTCAGTGAAGATGTCCACTTTTCTTCCCAATAAGAGATGTCTCCAAGTCAAAAGAGCATGCACAACTGCCGCCAACTCGAGGTCATGAGTGGGGTAGTTCTTCTCGTTGGGCTTCAACTGGCGAGAGGTATAAGCCAAAACTTTCTTCTCTTGCATCAACACTGCACCAAGACCTTGAAGAGAGGCATCGCAGAAGACCTCGAACGGTTTGGATTCATCAGGAGGAGTCAGAACTGGAGCAGTGACCAATTTCTGTTTCAAAGTGTTGAAAGCGATGTCACATTCCAGGGACCAAACGTACTTGACGTGCTTCTGGAGAAGTTTTGAAAGAGGCTTCGCGATCTTTGAAAAGTTCTCAACGAACCTTCGACAGTAGCTTGCGAGACCGAGGAAGCTACGGAGTTGCTTCACGTTCTGAGGTGGTTCCCAATTCACGATTGCAGACACCTTCTCAGGATTCACCGCAATGCCCTTGGCAGAGATGATATGCCCAAGATAAAGAACCTCATCGATTCAAAACTCGCACTTTGAGAACATGGCGTAGAACTGATGTTCCCTGAGCTTATCGAGCACCAAACTCAAGTGCTTGGCATGATCTTCCTTGTTCTTCGAAAAGACCAGAATGTCGTCGAGATAGACCAAAACAAAGTCATTTGTGTAGGCGTTGAAGATGAAGTTCATCATGCGAGAGAAATTCGGAGGAGCGTTGACGAGGCCAAAAGACATGACAGTGTATTCATATGAACCATAGCTTGTTCTAAAAGCCATCTTGGGAATATCTTGCTCACGGATTCGAATCTGGTGATAACCCATACGGAGATCAAGCTTGGAGAATACTTGGGCACCTTTGAGTTGTTCGAAGAGCTCGTTGATGTTGGGAAGTGGGTATTTGTTCTTGATAGTCTTCTTGTTCAATGGACGGTAGTCAACACAAAGTCGGTCCGTTCCATCCTTCTTCTTCACAAAAAGAACTCCACAACCCCACGGAGAAGAACTAGGTCGGATGAGACCCATTCGTTCTTGAATATCGATTTGCTTCTTCAGCTCCTTCAACTCTTCAGGTCCGAGCTTGTAAGGACGCTTGCAAACCGGTTCCGTGCCAGGCTCAAGATCGATGACGAATTCAACTGGCCGGTGCGGAGGCATTCCTGGAAGCTCTTCTGGAAAGACGTCTTGATATTCACAAACGATTGGAATTTGCGAGATGGCATCCAGTTCACCCTTCTCATTGAGAGAAAATAGACGGATTGTGTTATCCCGAGCTGTCGTGGAATTTTCACGGCAGATGTCCTTAGTGTCAGGACTTAGTCGCGAGGCCAACGCATCTATGTGGTAGCTTGAGAGGGGTTGAGCGGGACAAGCGACGCGATATTTTACCCACGTTCGGCCCCTCACGATGGAGGTAAAAGCCTACATCCTGCTTCATTGATATTGATGATGATGATCACGGTTACAAGAGTGCTCTATCTTGAGAGCTATTGTCTAAACCTAACTTGTCCAACTTGTGGAACCTGTGAATCTTGTCCCTTTTGGGGAGCCCTGCCCCTCCTTTTATATGTTGGAGGGGCGGGTTACATGTAGAGTCCTATTAGGATTAGGACTAGTCTATCTCTAATACAAACCGGATACAAGTCCAGGTCTTAACTCCTTGTAAGATAAATGTTCCTCATGCCTTTCCTCTTAAACCGGCCCACCATTAACCTAAACCGGCCTGCTGGTCCTTGGGCCTTGTCATGCATCTGGAATACGCGCCGGGTCACCAATGAATCTTCAGGCTCATGAATCGTCATACCAGTGAACCGCCAGACACGTAAACCGCCAATCCTCTGGCGGTTTACCAATGAAACTCCTAGTCCGACCGGGTTATACTTCCAGCCGGTTTATGCTGCGGGGTATATCCCCGACATTAGCCCCAAAGTTTAGCTTGGATTTATCCATGGTAAACTTATGCTGCAAAATAAACACAAGAACAAATTTGACAGGTTGTGCTCCGGGTTAAAAATTCTTGTAAACCGGTACCTGATCACCCTTAAGTCCTTGTTATTTCCTCCTTCTGGGAAGTCCGGGTCAACAGACCAGCTTCATAATCAATTTGCCAGTTTAATATTACAAAAATGGCCCGTTTATAAATATTGATGGCACCGGGTCATAATTGTTGTCGACACCGGGTCATGTAATTGATCTTCCTGATTTGCTCAAAACTGATAAAATGAAGATGTTCCTCCTTTATATGCATAATACCTGTAGCCCCCAAGTCTTAAGAGGAGAACATAGTGATAACTTAAGACTTGCTCCAATAAGTGTTTCAAACTTGAAGAAATCCGGTTTGTTCATCTCAATCATATAAGCTGAATACTCCATATATGTAGCCCCCAAGTGCCGGGTTGTCATGCTTGCAGCAACCTGGGACTTGTAATTGCTTGGATTGTTGACTTTGCATTAGCCCCCAAGTGTCATGGTGCATGCTTGCAGCGACATGAGACTTGCATGTAATCTCAATTTGAATAATGTAGCCCCCAAGTGCTGGGTTGTAAGCCTGCAGCGACTCGGGACTATCCCTTCCATTGTAGAATAAATCATATCCTTTGATAATATGATAGCCATTGCGCTTAAAGCGACTTTGAAAACCTTAATCATAATACTGGCTATTGATAACCATAATAAAAATCCAGCCATGTTGGCTATTTGAATAATATACCCAATGATTTATAAGCGCATAATTCCAATGGCGCAATCCAAATATATACTGGCGACTTATAGTCCAAAGCCAGGCTGGTTCAATAAACACCGGTGATTTTCAATTATGCTTTATTCAACCTGTTTCTGCATACAAGTTTAAAGTGTCCTAGCAGTTTACCGCCGGACGGGTCATAATGCCCAACATATAACCCGGGTTTATGACCAAGGCTGCACTTAAGAATAATCAAATATGAAATAGATCATACCTGTGACATTGAATCACATCGTTGGTTTACCAACTTTTTTTAGTAAGGGCAACAACCCAAATCTTGAGTATGATAACTCCCGTCATATTTTGCCAGTTTGTAATAAAACCGTGTTGGTTTGTAATAAACACCGGATAATCATCCTGGCAACTTATAGTCAACGCCGACTGGGCTAAGAAAACGCCGGTTTATAATTGAGTTTGTACTAACAATTGATAGTTGAAAGCTTGTGCCGGGTTAAGAATCACCAGACTGATTTGATGACTGAAAGTCATGCCGGGTCAATAGACACCGGTTCAACATAAAACTTAACAAAAGAGAAAAATCTTGACAAAGGCAAATAAAACCATCTAGTCAAGGCTTTTCAAGGGCTGCCAGGCCCAAATTCGAGGCTTTTCATGGGCTGCCAGGCCCCTGAGTTAAACCATTTTGGCAAAGCCTTTTAAGATGGCCCTCCAACTAACCAATCATCGTTTTAACTTTGACAAGTTCAGGGTCTCAATGAGAGTAACTATCAAACGTTCGAAGGGTCGTGCCAGGATTACCTGGATAGGAGTGGCTTACTTGATGAAGGCAGGTTAACCCGGGGTTTTAGGTGAATACACCAGGCTTCCAAGCCGTGGGTCAATAGCCAGCTACAAGGGTCCTTTCAAACTCTTTGGTATTTGACACAAAGAGCCCCCAAGTAACTTTGTGAGCTGTGCTCAATGGGTGCCTATGTTTGAGTTGTGCGTAGCAACAAGACTCTCTTTGGCCCCTTGGGTGTGAAGCTCCCAAGCTTTGTTGTGGCATGATAGCCGCATCAAGAGGGTAGTAATGCTATGTTCTCTTTGGTGAATACACCTATGTTTGAACAGGAAGCCCCCAAGTTTTGTTGTGGCATGATAGCCGCATCAAGGGGCTAGTAACGCTATGTTCTCTTTGGTGAATACACCTATGTTTGAACAGGAAGCCCCCAAATGATATAGTGAGCTGTGCTCAAGAGGCACCTATGTTTGAGTTGTGCTGTGCAACAAACTCTCTTTGGTCCCCTTAATTTCTTCTGAGAACTCGAACTTGCGAGAGAGTATTCTTTTGAACCAGAAATTCTTAAACCGGATTTGAGAGCTTCTGAGCTTTGTGGGAGAACAAATTTCCCTTGAACCGGATTTTAAACAGGCATTCTTTATTTTGAACCGGAAATTTTTTGGCGTCCTTCAAATTGCCATCAATATGGTAGTAGCCTCCGGGATCGGGTTATCTTTCCCTCCAATGTCCTGGGGTTCTTGACTTCACTGAAAACCGACAACATTTGCTGAGTCATATTACTGTAGCCCCCTAGTCTCAAGGTGACTCGAGGAGTTGACTTGAGATTCTCCATTTTTGACCGTGATATAAACCGGTATGAGTCCTTCAACAGCTCAGTGATATAATCTGTCCTATATTGAAGAACTTGCAAGACAAAGTAATTGCTCTTCTTTTTTTAAAAAGAAAGCAAAATATAATATAAAAATATACTGGATGGATTTCACCTGAGATGTTGAGCCAGAAATTATCCATCGCGGAGTTGATGATCACCATGGTGAAGTGTAAATAAATCATGGGTGAATCCGTCGTCGGAGTAGACAGATGAGTCAGCTGCGATATTATAGGCCGGTGCGGACGGGCTAGTTGTCCTCCGCATCGTAAACCGGCACGAACGGGCGAGTTAATCGTGTTTTCCTGCATCAACAATAGTGCGGACCAAGGCAAAGAAAAACTGCTCTTTGACAACAAAATATATGCCAATAAATTTGAATGGATAAATATCACCTGATTGTTCGGATGACGGTTAATCCGTCAACGCAACAGAGGCGACTCAATATGGCAGAGGCGATTCAACACGGCCCCGACGGTTTAACACAGTAATGAAACAGAGGCATCACCATGGCGGTGGCTCAAAAACTGCAGCAACAACGCGTTTGAGACAGCGGCGGCGGCTCACAACGGACGTGCGGTGACCATGAACAAACGCCAGTCGGGGGTGGCTCTGCGTAATGTCATAGCGGCCATAACGAAGGTAGCGGTTTAAGCGTGCGGCGGTTTGCAATGGACACGCGGCGGTTTCCCAATATTTCGGACTTGGTGACGACTCGTGATGCAGCAGCGGAGGGCCAGATCGTGTCAGGCAGTTGAAACAGACCCTGGCGAAACAGCATCCGGCTCAGCGAGTTTTCCTTCTCTGGGTCGCAGTTGATTTGCAGAACCTATGTCCGCATAGCATTAAAATGTCGATAACGATAGATCACTTTTTACCAGCGGCTTGCACAGACATCTACGGAAGAATTACTCCGGCCGCTTGGTTACTTCCTCGATCTGTGCCTAATGAAATTATTGCTATCTTTTCTTTCTTCAGACATTTACAGACACTCGTTTGCTTCCCCACATAGCAGTTTTGGCCCAATAAAAAAATTTAGAGTTGTAGATCAACTTGGCCATCATGTGGCAGAGTACTAATTGGAATAGCACCATTGCTACTTGTTGGCTCTTCCCATTATTGCAGGTTTCACGTGAGGATACGGAAGCTGGCTTGACCCCTTGCATGCACGGGTGCCTAACTTGGTCGATGAGAGGAAAACAAGGACTACGGCGGCTCGTCGGCCTTCGCGTGGACGATCGGCTGCTACTTTCAAGGGGTTGATCCGACCGCGTAATTAGGCGAGCACCCGTGAAGGAAACGGTTTCGATCTCCTTGAACTTCTGTCGGTCTCGGCGATATTTGTGACAGATCGCAGAACGACGGTTGCGCTCCCAGACGTGACCCTCTTTCTAGGGTTTCAACAGATCTTGTTGGGCAGACGCGTTTGGCCGGTCGACGTTGAATTTACCTTTTGACTCTCGTCTGGTTTATACAGCTGCCAAAACTTTTTCAATCTTCACTGATAAACTCAGAATTGATTTAGATCCTTCTGCACCGGTTCTTCTCTACCCGGCAAATCGCGAACTTCTCGATATCTAGGAGAGATCCCTCCAACAACTCATCACCATCGTGCGTAGGCCCCATGGTGGGCGCCAACTGTCGTGGAATTGTCACGGCAGATGTCCTTAGTGTCAGGACTTAGTCGCGAGGCCAACGCATCTATGTGGTAGCTTGAGAGGGGTTGAGCGGGACGAGAGACGCGATATTTTACCCAGGTTCGGCCCCTCATGGTGGAGGTAAAAGCCTACATCCTGCTTCATTCATATTGATGATGATGATCACGGTTACAAGAGTGCTCTATCTTGAGAGCTATTGTCTAAACCTAACTTGTCCAACTTGTGGAACTTGTGAATCTTGTCCCTTTTGGGGAGCCCTGCCCCTCCTTTTATATGTTGGAGGGGCAGGTTACATGTAGAGTCCTATTAGGATTAGGACTTGTCTATCTCTAATACAAACCGGATACAAGTCCAGGTCTTAACTCCTTGTAAGATAAATGTTCCTCATGCCTTTCCTCTTAAACCGGCCCACCATTGACCTAAACCGGCCTGCTGGTCCTTGGGCCTTGTCATGCATCTGGAATACACGCCGGGTCACCAATGAATCTTCAGGCTCGTGAATCGTCATACCAGTGAACCGCCAGACACGTAAACCGCCAGACACGTAAACCGCCAGACACGTAAACCGCCAATCCTCTGGCGGTTTACCAATGAAACGCCTAGTCCGGCCGGGTTATACTTCCGGCCGGTTTATGACGCGGGGTATATCCCCGACACGAGCGGCAAAGACAATTACATCCTCAGACGAATGAGTCAATTGAATCTGCCTGGCTGCACAATCAAGCTGAGCCTTATGCTTAGAAAGCCAATCCATCCCGAGAATAAGATCAATATCCGAGTTACCAAGGACCATTGGAGAAGCCAGAAACTTGAAATCACCCATCATGATAGAAATATCCGGAACCATCATACTAGAACTCAGACGCTTAGCCGGAGAGACGACTTGCAAAGCTCTAGGTAAAGCCTTAGTACTAAAATTGTTCTCCGATGCAAATGGGAATGACATGAAGGAATGCGATGCACCAGAGTCAAAAAGTACTTTAGCTGGAATATCGTTAACAGGAAGGTTACCCATGATGACATCTGACGAGTCCTCTGCCTGAGCTGCATTCACCATGTTGACCTTGGCGTACTTGGGGTTATGCTTGACCATAGCTATACTTGCCGATCTCACAGGAGGAGGAGGGAGACGCCTCTGGTTGAAGCATTTGTTGGCATAGTGACCCTTCTGTTGGCACTTGTTGCACGTGACCTCTGAAAGCGGACGGTGATACGGAGCACTCGATCTTGGAGCTTGAGACGAAGTCTTGTTCTGAAAGCCAGGGTTGGGTGGGTGGGAAGATCCACTGCCACCTTTGCTCTTCTGTTGATATGGCTGACGGAACGGAGGAGGAGGAAGCCAATACTTCTGCTGCTTAGCCACTTGAGTAGAGGAAGAAGGAGTAGCATCTCTGACTCGCTTCTTGGAAGCATCACACTTCAGTTGAGCAGCCTCTTGCTTCAATGCCATGTTGTAAAACTCATCGTACCTCAAGGGCTCGAAGAGAACAAGAGATAGCTGGATTTATTCTCTGAGACCACCCCTGAACTGGTATATCATGATCTTCTTGTCAGGGACGTCCTGCTTAGCAAAGTGGGTGAAACAACTTGTTGTAATCATAGACAGACATAGAGCCTTGCTTCAGGTTGCGGAATTCCTCACGCTTGCTTTCAACCACGCTCTAAGGAATATGATGAGCTTTGAAGTCTTGACGGAATTCATCCCAGGTAATCACACGGCCTCCTCTGGAATCTTTGTACTGCTGAAACAATTCTGCAGCTTGGTCTTTGAGTTGGAAAGAAGCGAACTTGACAATGTCCTTAGGCCTAACGTTACTGCACTCAAAATGCATGCACAAGTCCACGAGCCAATCGTCAGCATCAGTTGCCTCAACACAATTGCTGAAGGTCTTTGGCTGGTTAGCAAGGAACTGGTTGAGTGTAGCAAAGTGATTCTGATTGTTGCCTTGGTTCGCTTGGTTGCGCTCTTGAAGAATTTGCATGATCAACTGCGTGTTTGCATTGGTAGCAGCCATCACAGCTTGCCATGCCTCCGGAGGAGGGGGTGGTGGTGGCGGATCAGGATTCGGAGTCCTGCGCGTTGGAGGTGCCATCCTGAAGAGGATGACATCCATTAGCACATTGATAGACAAAAATTGAAGCTGAATCCAACAGGTAGAAATTGCAACATATAGTCTTCACATCCGAACGAAATGAACAAATGCATTCCAATAGAAATGGTCACATACCCATAAATTGACAAGCCACTTAGAATTTAGGTAGATGAATAAAATCAACAAGGTACGGAGCAAGAACGAATACTCGGTAAGGATCACCCAATCTCAAACCAAATATCCATGGAAGAAGAACTAGAGCTACAAGAATTCCCACCTATGAAACTCCCGAACCTTTCCGGTTATGCAATCAGGTGTTGGGGATACAGGGGAAGCATAATATCTCACCCAAATCTAGCAAATCCTACATCCAGCTGTATCCATCCTTCAACACATAACCGAGAAAAACTTCGGAAATCGTCTACCTCAACCTTCGAAAAGCATCCGTTATACAAGTTATGGCAATACTCCCGAACTCCCGCCCCAGTACTGGGTGGCGTCGAGGTTATCTCACCAACAACTGCATAAAAGAGATTTTCGATGTCAGCGAACTAAACTCAGGTATTCCAGGACTGCAACGATAAAATTGTGACGAAAACACCTCGGAGCTCAACTCCCCGGGACACTGCCACAACCCCTAAATGACAAGAGGCACCAAGAACAATGTTCTCGTCACAAATCCATTAGAACGATTCCAAAATACCCGCGTGATCCTAAATTTTTCTAGTGAAATTTGAGAAGAGAAGAGTCAAAACTCTACGTCAGGATGCCTTACCAGAGCGATGAAGGGACTGGGGAGTAAAAAGAATTCCTAAACTCTCTGATATATAATTGCTAAATGACTCAAAACATTTTTTCTAGACTCAACAACGGCAGCTAATAATGATCAAGCAGTGAGGGCTCCTAAGGTCAGGGAAGGCTCTCATTACCAACTTGTAATGCCCTCGATGCGGCTATATCTCCTACGTGTCGAAGCACGACTTAGAGGCATAACCGCATTGAAATCAATGTCGCAAGTAAGGTAATCTTCACAACATCCCATGTAATAGATAATAAGGGAAAAGGTACATAGTTGGCTTACACTCGCCACGACACACAAAGTACATAAATAGCATTACATCAACCAATACAATCATGGTCCGACTACGGTACCAAAATAAAAGATCAACCCCAACATGCGACATGGTCCCGATCGCCCTAACTGGGCACCACTACTGACCATCAGGGGAAGACACATAGTAACGGCGTGAGTCTTCGTCGAACTACCACTTGAGCTCAAGCGCATCATCTAGAACGGAGTCATCGGGCCCTGCATCTGGTTTGGAAGTAATCTGTGAGCCACGGGGACTCAGCAATCTCGCACCCTCGCGATCAAGACTATTTAAGCTTATAGGTAAGGCAAGGTAATATGTGGAGCTGCAGCAAGCGACTAGCATATATGGTGGCTAACCTGTTCGCAAAAGAGAGCGAGAAGAGAAGGCAAAGCACGAACGAAGAACTAGAGAACAACCTACGGCAAACATTACTCCAACATCGTGTTCACTTCCCGGACTCTGCCGAGAAGAGACCATCACGGTTACACACACAGTTGATTCATTTTAATTAAGTTAAGGTCCAAGTTATCTACAATCGGACATTAACAAATTCCCATCTGCCCATAACCGCGGGCACGGCTTTCAAAAGTTCAAATCCCTACAGGGGAGTCCCAACTTAGCCCATGACAAGCTCTCACAGTCAACGAAGGATATACCTTCTCCCGAGACATTCCGATCAGACTCGGTATCCCGGTTCTACAAGACATTTCGACAAAGACAAAACAAGTCCAGCAACACCGCCCGAATGTGCTGACAAATCCCGATAGGAGCTGCACATATCTCATTCTCAGGGCACACACAGATGAGACTAGTTACGAGTAAAACCAAACCTCAAGTTGCCCCGAGGTGGCCCCACAGGCAGCTTAGTCGGACCAGCACTCAGAGGAGCACTGGCCCAGTGGGGCTTAAATAAGATGACCCTCGGGCTCCGGAAACCCAAGGGAAAAAGAGGCTAGGTGGCGAATGGTAAAACCAAGGTTGGGCATTGCTGGAAGAGTTTTATTCAAGGCGAACTGTCAAGGGGTTCCCATTATTGCCCAACCGCGTATGGAATGCAAAATCCGGGAACATAACACTGATATGACAGAAACTAGGGCAGCAAGAGTGGAACAAAACACTAGGCAAAAAGGCCGAGCCTTCCACCCTTTACCAAGTATATAGACGCATTAAGATAACAGGATAATATAATGATATCCCAACAAGAAAATAATGTTCCAACACGGAACAGTCTCCAATCTTCACTTGCAACTAGCAACGCTATAAGAGGGGCTGAGCAAAGCGGTAACATAGCCAATCAACGGTTTGCTAGGACATGGTGGGTTAGAGGTTTGACATGGAAATTTGGGGAGTCATGATAAGCAAGTGGTAGGCATCGTAGCATAGTCATAGCAAAAGAGCGAGCATCTAGCAAGGCAAAGATAGAAGTGATTTCGAGGGTATGATCATCTTGCCTGTAAAGTTGTCAGAGTTGACTGGATCCTTGAAAGAAAACTCAACGGGCTCCTCGTTAGTGAACTCGTCTCCCGGCTCTACCAAAACAAGACAAACAAGCAAAAGGAACAAAATCGACCACGTGCAAATGCTCGAACAACATGATGCAAACATGGTATGCTATGCGGGATGCGGTATGTGATGCACATGCAAGATTTGACAAGGAACGAAAGAAACTGGGCCCAACTTGGAAATCCAAGAGTGCCATTGGAAAGGTGAGGTTATTTCGGTTGAAATCGATATAAAGAACACCGGAATCGGATGCACGGTTTGGAAATGGCAAGCAAAACAAATATGGCACCGGTCTGTGATAAACAGCAAGTAGCCATCTAAATGCAACAAGTTAATTATGCTACAGCACTCAAACATGGCAACAAAATACATGGCAGGGATTCACTCGTGATGCTTGACAAAATATGAACACTGAGCTACGGCCAATTCATCCACTAACAGGTTCAAACAAGCATGGCAAAAGTGCAATTGGTAAACAGGTTTCAGACTTAGTGAAATTAACACAAGCCTGGAATTTCAGATCAGGTAGCACACTTTGGAGCATGAAAACTAGATGCTACAGGAACTTAACATGGAAAAGCAAGGCATGGCATGGAACTACTCAAATATCTTAACAAAAGTCCCTTAGTGACCTTGAGCCAAAATGGATCATAAAATACCATTGCAAGCATGTGAACATGGCAAAAACATAATCAGATTACAGACTTAGTGAAAAACTGGAGCATGGAAATATGATAGCAAGTAGGCATGTTCACGAGCTCGATGCACTCACTACAGAGCAAGGCATGGCAATCTAAGCATACACCCGTCAATAATACACATTATATAAGCTATAAATGGCAAGAAAAACAACATAGCATGCACGGATCAACAACAACATCCTCGGCAAAATCGCTAACAAGTAGACAATCTGCCCAGATTCACGAAATAGAAAAAGTAGAGCTCGATTGACTCAAGCTAGGGTGCTCCATAATTGCAAACAAAGATATGTATGGATATAGCACCACAATATTAACAAAACAACCTTACTGATTATCCTCAAAAGAGACACGGATCACTAGGAAACAACATGAACATATGGCATATTGATAAAAACAGATCAAGGAGTTAGTGAAATTCTAAGTCCCTAAAATCAGCATTAACGAATGCACTACTTTGCAAGCTTGTGCTAGTCACCACATGCATCACAAAAATACATGGATAGCACCTATGGAAAGATGGCAAAGCATATAACAAAACTCATGAAGAGCTCAGGAGCATATCATGCACACATTAATCATGGCAAAAATGACAATTAGCTATTTGGTGCAGCAGAACTGACAATTATCTCAAATAGCTCTCTTCCAACAGCATTTTGGGCATCAAGATAAGCTCAAATGAAAATGATGCATTGAGATGAAATGATGTAATCTCTGAGACGAACATTTTGATATGCTACACGTCCAAAACGGAGCTACGGATGTGGAGATATAGCATGATGAAAAATGCAATTTGTCTAGGGTTTCGGGAGAAAGTCAACCGAGTTTTGGATCTGGATCTGGATCCGGTTACTGTAGCAGCACGGAAAACGAAGATGAACTCGATCTCGCCGGAGTTCCTGTTCGCCGGAGATGGGGGGTCGCCGGAGTAGCGGAACTTGACGCCGGCGAGGAGGGTCGTCGAGGAGGCGGTGGCGGGCGCGGTGGTGCGGCCGCGGCGAGGTGCGGCGTCCCCGGTGGGCGCGGATGGAGGCGGTGGCCTGCCGGAGTGGCGAGGCGGCGCGGGCGGTCGCCGATGCCGGCGAGGGACGCGGCGGCTGGCGTGGCAGGCGAGGTAGCGGCGCTCGGGCGCGCGCGAACCGGGCGGTTGGCGGCGCTGCGCGGGCCAGGAGGGCTCTCCCGGGGCCCAGGCGGGCTGGCGCGGCGGGGGAGACCCGGCGGGACACGTGGCGTGCCCTTATTGGGCGAGGGCGGCGGCGCCGAGATGTCCGGACGAAACGGACATTGTCCGGTTGCGGAGAGAGGGGATTTTTAGGGTTTCGGGGGAGAGGAACCGTGGATCTCGGAGGGGGGATATTTATAGGCATAGAGGGAGCTAGGAGTGTCCAAATGAGGTGCGGTTTTTGGCCACACGATCGTGATGGAACGCTCTAGATGATGGAGAGGGTTTTGGTTGGTTTTGGGCCAAAATGGAAGGGTGTTGGGCTGGAACACACACAAGGCCTTCTTGGTCCCTCGGTTAACCGTTGGAGCATCAAACGAAGTGCAAATGGTACGAAACTTGACAGGCGGTCTACCGGTAGTAAACCAAGGCCGCTTGGAAAGTCTTGCTCCAATCTGGAAATTTTTAACCCCCACACATGAAAGGAAGGTAGAAAGGACCACCGGAGGAGATAGAAGCGCCGGAATGCAAAACGGACAACGGGGAAAATGCTCGGATGCATGAGGCGAACACGTATGCAAATGCAATGCACATGATGACATGATATGAGATGCATCACAACGACAACAACACAAAGAGACAAAACCCGAACCCGAGGAAATAAAATAACTTAGTGCCAGAAATGGCAAGAGTTGGAGTACATATAAGGTAAATTACATCCGGGGTGTTACAACCTCCTCCTCCTCTTCCACCTGAGCATCAGTCTGATCAAGATGGTGATCTGCTGCTTCCACGTGGTCAATAACATTGATGTTCACAGCTTCACCATGATGAACCCACCTAGTATATGTGACCGATATCCCATACAAGTGTAGATGATTTTGCACAGTTGACTGGGGTATTGTAACTGAATGCATACAACTGCTACACGGGCAGAGCACATCTGATTTCGGACCACCGTACTCAGCTCTGATAAAGCTCATGAAGTTTTCAACCCCCTCGACATATGAAGCGGAGAATCTTCGAGCAGAAGTTATCCAAGTCATGTCCATCTGTTAGACATACAAATTAGTTCTTCTACTAGATATTACAGGAAAAACATATATGCTTTTCTATGATGTCCGGAAAAAAATTACCTAGGTCGATGTCTAAAGCTATGGGAAGATATTTGGACGAGCAGATCTAAGTAATGAAATATATGTAAAGCTAATTCAGCAAACAGATTTGAGTGCCAAATTATGGGAGGTTGTTTTAGCAGTCAATGAGGCCGAGCACGCAGCCATCGAACTATCGAAGGCCATCGCAGCAACATACATCGAGTATAAAACGGTGTAGAGCTATTTCAGCTGACAGATTGGCTACTAGACCATGGCAATCTATGTCACAATAAATATATGGCAGGATATTTTAGCAACTAATCAGCCTTGGCATGCCATCTCAGCTAAGCAGATTGAGTGCAGAACAGGGCAAGGAAGCTTCTTAAGCAGAGCATATTGACAGTAAACTACGGCAAACAGTGAGATTAACAGCATCTATCAGCTAACATTCAGCTTTACACCGACATGAACGGGGCCTCAGTCTAGAATGCGCGTACCATGGGAGAAGCTGACCGCTGTGCGTCTCGACACGAACGTCGCCAGCGGTGGCGGCGCTGACCGCCGTGCGCCTCCACAAGAACGTAGCCAGAGGTGGCGGTGCGGCTAGGGGACGGCAGTCTACGAGAGTGTACTGTGGTAGCGAGAGGATCACCGAACCGCGGCGCCGACGTATCGTCGCGGCGGGGAGGGTGGCTTTGGCTGAGCGAATGGAGTGGAGGGGGACATGGGGGAGGGGGGTTTGGGGAATATTATTGGCTAGTTGGCCGAAGGGCGGTTGAATCGGATTTGGGGGGAATTTATGGGTGTGGGGGGGGGGAGTTTGGCGCATGGTCAGTTTCTCCAAGTGCAGTCCCATGTGTCAGTGAAGAGGCAAGTCGAAGCGCGTTCCGCTTGCGTGAGCCGTGTGCAGGACCATACGTGTGTGGGGTGCAATGCGACCATGACAGGAGTGCTGTGAGTGTACCGCATTTTTTCCTTTTAAACTAGATGCTTCGCCCCCTCAAAAAAAAATATGTTGCTTCGCGCGATCCATCGATACTACTACTAGTAATCCGGTAATCCCGACTAAAACGGTGCGGCCGGGTCTTTTCCCGCGCGATATGCTGGGAGGTTGGCTTAGTTGGGTTTTTTAGGACGAGTAATGCTACACCTAGGTAATCCCAGTTACATAATTAACGTAATGTGAAACGTGTGAGCTGTTGATTTTAGATTGGGGGGAGCGAGGGGCCCACCACCATGAAAATCAGGGGAGGAGAGAGAGAGAGGCAATTTACATTAACCCTTTCGTAGGTTCCTGTAGATGTAGAAAGATGTGTCCGATCCTGCAATATAGGCCGTCCGATCTATATCTAATGGATAGGAAGGAAACTATGACAATTTACCCGCACTCCTCTCCACATTTGAAGATAAGGCTTTCCCTCGTTCATCCTTTTCTCCCACAAGATCTTGATCTTCCGTGCAACGCACGGGCATCTTGCTAGTACTCCTACAATATGTATATTATTGTGAAAGTTCATATACACCGGCCGAGATTAATGCAAACATGGCATATTTTCATTACATTTTGAACTTTTATAGGACAAAAAAATAGAAGAAACCCGACCCTAAACCTATTCTACGACGGCGACCGATGTCCTCCATCTGTGATCTCCATGTACGGGGGCGGGGTTCAAGACCCGTGAAGTGAAGGTGCGGTGTCCGGCGAGGAAAAGTAGAACAAGGGAGACGGACCGGCCAGTTGGCACACCATGCCCTGCCGCCTCCCATGCCCTACTCATCCTAGGAGGAGTCCCCAACCTCGGCGGTGCCGAACGTTGGACGTCGGCAAGTAGGACGCGTGGCTGACAGTGCTCCCGTCATCGGCCGCCAGCGTGGCCACCGCTTGTGCGGCGACTTGAGCAAGGGCGGCGACCTCGAGCTCCATCCCTGAAGACAAGCTCTCCCGCAGAGCGTTCGCGCTTGCGGTCATGGCGGATGTGGTTCCAGGTAGGAGGACGATGCACTATGGTGTGGAGGTTAGCTGGGCGTTGCCGCTTTAAGTAGCGCATTCAGGTGAGGCCAAGCGTCCGGGTGCGTCATTAAGTCGCCGGAGTTGGTTCCGCGGGCCCCGAGCCTCTTAATGATGACATACGAACAGACGACATGAATGCGGGCAGCTGGCGCCGGCTGGGAACGCACCGCGCGACGGCGCGAGAGACGAGGGTTTTGGTGTGCCAGGGTAGTCAGCTGCGGTCGTGGCAACGTTGGAGATGCCCTTTGCTCACATGCGATCCCCGCGTGTCATTGAAAAAGCAAGACGACCCAGCATGGTCTCAGGTCCAGAGGATGCGGTTGGCCGCGCTACGCAACTCCGCGGACGTGTCGCGGCGCCCCGTGCATCCTCGACGAGCCGGGTGTTGGGGTGTGTTTGGATTGTGGCCAAAGTGCACCTTGCCAAAATTTTGGTCATGACCAAAAGATTGGTCTTTGTTTGGATGGTTGCCATTTTTTTGGCATGCCAATGAACTCTAGCCAACTCTAGTTCATTTTTCTTGCCAATGTCGGCCAAATCATGGGCAACCAATACCTCAACCAAAATTTTGGCTACCCAATGCTTTGATGGGGCAACCTTGGGCACAAACCGAACATACCGTTGGTCGTGCCACAACACTAACTCCACCCTCGGCAAATTGAAACCGGCCGTGTCTAGCGACAATATGAGCGTGGCGCTCACCGCGGTCGCCGTGTCTAGAGGCAGTGCTGGAGCTGCGCCCCGTTGTTGGCCCCAATGACCCACATGAATGGTTGTCGGTGGCGAGGAGGTCGTGGGCCAGCTCCTCCATTGGACTAGTCTGCGCTACATCGTCCCATCGGGTGTGCCCCACATGTCTGTTTCCATGTTCTCCCGGCCATATTCGAGCGTCAGTGCTCCGCATTACGCATTAGGCCTTTTAGTATGTAGGCCAAGCGAGACAACTTATTGTTATTTGAGCCGTTCAAGTATAATCATGTGGCGTTTGCTTATTTCTCATTCCTCTCCAACCCTCTTCTCCATCGATCATGTCGCCCTCCAGTCGAGTCCATCCTCCCGCATGCCTCATTTGAACATTCCGCCGAGTATCATTCGCATGTACCCACCCTAGTCCTCTCTCAATAGATCTCCGGACCCCGAGATGAAATCGAGAGGGAACGAGTGGGGGCACGTGATACCTAAGGCAGATTCAAAATTTTGAACCGGTGATCATAGCATCCGCAAATCATATATAAAGGGTATTCAATGTTCGTTTCGTTTTTGAATGTACAATATACTCCCTCCTATCCTTTCTAGTTTACCTATAAGTTTTATGTGTAAGGTATCAACATTCAACAATGCCCAATCAATATTGTTAGATTCGTACGTACTCCTAGATTTGTACTCGAGATGGTTTCCAATTTGACTATTGACAAGATTAATAGTACATGAGATGTATAATGTGAAAATTATATCATTGGAAACTCCTTTCACATACGAATTTGAGGTATGATTTATGTAAGTTGCATGTCATATATTATTACTCTAACATTTGGTCAAAGTTAGCCTCGAAAAACGCATTAGACCCTGTATGCTTTGTGTAAGTTGCATGTCATATATTATTACTCTAACATTTGTGTAAGTTGCATGTCATATATTATTACTCTAACATTTGGTCAAAGTAGTATAGTGGAAGTGGATCCTCTGACGTAGGTATCCCTGCCTTACCCTCCCTTTCGGTCACTTACTGGCGGACCCCATGCTTGCTAGGCCCCGCATGTCAGTTACTCAATGGGTTCGGCCATGTCAGGGGATCCTCATCCATAGTATACTCCCTCTGTTTTTATTTACTCCGCATAAAACGGAGGGAGTGGTGGTATAATAAATGACGCGAGCGGGGTAGGGGGAGGGACATCGGTTTGCTCTCAACTGCGGTCCCACAAGCGAGCAAAAATGCAAGACGAAGTGCGTTCCATTTGGTGAGCGACGTGGAGAGTCTAGCATGCCGGGCTGCAACACGAACGCGACAAGAGCGATGTACAGTCAAAACCGATTGACCGTTCATCACCGGAACCACTATTCACACCAGAACCTTCGCTGCTCGACCTGCGCCAGCCACTACCCTAAAACAACACCAAATCTCCAGCCCATTCCCCCACCTTTCGATCCCCTAGCCCGCATAAAGCGTCCCCTAGTTCGCCGGAAAGCCATGGTGCGCCGGAAGATCACTTACTACAAGATGCTGATGCCAGAGCGCCGCACAGAAATCGCGGCGGCGGTCGGCGCCACAGACCTCCGTTCCCAAGCTCGCTTTGCGGTGGGCCAATCCCCGAGTTCTCTAGAGCCAAGCTACGAGGAGGAGGAAGCCGATCCAATGTTCATGGCGGAGGTCGCTGCGCAGAAGGCCCCCGATGGGTACGAGACGATGGACGTCGACTTCGTGCCGGCGTCCGAGTCCCCCATGGTGCAGGCGGACCAGCGGTTCAACATGGCGATACTAAAGGAGGACCGGGAGGCAGAGGCTCAACTCAACGCGGAGCGCGTGCATGCCGCTGCCATCGAGGCTCTCCTGCAGACGGAACCAGATGTCGTGGATGTGAACTGGGTGGTAGAGACTCAACTTGAGGTGGAGCGCGCGGATGCCGCTGCCATCGAGGCCCTCCTGCAGGCGGAACCGGACGTCCTGGACTTGAACCGGGCGGCAGAGGCTTGACTCGACGCAGAGCGCACGGATGCCGCTCTCATCGACGCCCTCCTGCAGGCGGAACCGGATGTCCTGGACTTGAACCGGGCGGTGGAGGCTCGACTCGACGCGGAGCGCGCGGATGCCGCTGCCATCGAGGCCCTCCTGCAGGCGGAACCGGACATCCTCGATTTGAACCGGGCTGTGCTCTCGTCCGTGCAGAGCGCCTACACGCTCCGCTTGAACGAGTAGCTGGAGGCCGAGGACAACCACGGTGCAGAGACACACGTCGGCAGCGACGGCTGGTTCATGCCGGCAGCCAAAGACGGTGAGGTCATCTCTTTCCGCGAGCAGTGATAATTTTTCTTTATGTCATTGTTTTTATGGATCTTTTGCTGTGTAAAGACATATATTTGTTATGCAAGTCGCCTGACTTGGGTCAGTCTACCATTTCAGGCGGTTGGATGAATATCCTACGTCTCCTAACCCTTCTTTCCTTCTTCCTCACCTCTTCTTCTTCCCCAACAGACCACCGCACGGGCCGTACGGATACTCCCCAACATGCGGTTGGATAAACATACTCTATGAAATGAAAGTTATGTGTCAGCGATAGGATGGCTGAGTTTGGTGTGTTCACATGTGACAACATGTGTCAGTGAGGGCGCGTTCCCTTGGTTGGGTTTGCGGCATGCAGGAGCGACTGTGTGAGGGTGCAGTGCGACCGCGGCGTGCAGGAGCGACCGTGTGAGGGTGCAGTGCGACCGCGATAGCCGTGCGCAAGTGGACCTCCTTCTCATTTTGAAAACTTTAGGCAAGCTTTGCAAAAATGTGTGGCGAAGTTTGGCAATGCAAGGCCTAGACCCAAATAGGATAAGTACGTACGTACTTGGAGTACTAGTGTTAAAAAAGAAAGGCTGGGTTTTCCTTCATGGGATTTAATCGATACAAATCCTCGTTTCACGTGTCAATTAATGCATATTTTTTCTCCAAAGACCAAAGAGCTAACCATCTCACTCCTCATCGCTTGATTAATGCAGCGCCATGCAAACCAACCTTCTCACTTCTGCATGCATGTAGGGGATATTAATGTCCTTGGTTGCTAACCCCATCAATTTTGCCTCGATTAATCTTAGTGGCCCTTTGCAAATTGTAATTTTGATATACTGGCCTTGTGTACAGAAAAAATGGAGGTAGTAACTATATTTGACTTCCTTCCCCATTGCGGTGACGTCGATGATATTTTTTTTGGTGGTTTGGCGAAGTGCGTTCGACGGAGAACACCATTGAGGGAGACCACGGTAAGTCATTCGCGAGTGCCACCTGCAAGCCGAGACAACCGCCTTATTTGCATCCAGGAAGTCCTTTACTAGTACTACTAGGAGTAACTAATGCAGTGAGATGGCTTCTCGAAGAAGACGATGGAGAAGCGGAGTCACCGAAGAGTGAAATGATGGTTGCTTTGTCCGTGCTTTTGTGATTTGAAGCCTCACTGCTTTGTGATTTGTGATAGAAGGGACAGGGGAGTAGACTCTGTGCTCTATACTGTACTACATGCGTCCAAGCATGGGAGAAAGAGGAGAGAAGTTGCATTTTTCTATTCCTTCAATCAATCAATCAGGGAGCTTCGGTTCCATCTTTTTGGCTTTGGCAACACCGTCCACAATGGTTCCCACGATGCCAAAAGCTATTTTCACATTTGGCTACACATTGTGGATGCCCTTAACCATACCACTTGGTTTTTCTCCTGTGTGCTATCTATACAAATCTCAATTATATTGATCTAAAAAATTATAGAATCGAGATTAGTAAAAAGGAGGTGATTTTTCCGCGCGGATGGCGGGGTAGGTTTGTTTTTTGAGCAATGCTACATCCACGTAATGGTTTACGTAAAGTTACGAACTAATGTGATGTGGGACTATTTGATTGGATTAAAGGAGAGGATTAGGCCCACCCCACCTGAAAATCAGGGGGCATATATAGATTAGATGGAAAGTATACGTAGCAGCTACGTAGCCCTTTGTAAGTCTAGGATTAGGCTTCTTATTTTCAGAGGATGTTGTCCTGGCGGTTTTCTAACATGCGGTCCCACATGTCAGTGCTTTACCAACCCGATCCGCGTCCCACATGAGGCAGAACAACCGCAGAAGCAACACGTGGTTAAGTTGAAGAAGATGAGGGAGAAGCGGATTCAGCAACGAGTGAAATGATGGTTGCTTTGTCCCTCCAACTTAACTACGGGAAAGGTGTAGCTTTGTGATTTGACGCCTCATTGCTCATTACTACGCCGACGCCATGACTAGGGTGCTTCACCCTGGCTGCTCTGCACTGTATTCCGGTATGGCACGTGGACCTGGTAGCTTGATGTCCCACATGTCGGTGAAAGGGACTAGAAGATTTATGAAAGTGAGTGCTCCACTCTTACGACGGAGGAGTAGACGACATGACGGCCCAGTGAACTGTCACTTGTACTGTATAGTACTATAGTTTTATTGTTTCGCACAATCCATCGATACAAACCCGATTAAACAGGAAAGGGCGGGATTTTTCCCATGCGGTAGATGATACTGGCCATACATTTCAAAGGCAATTTTAATGTATGGAAACTTAATAATTATAAGTAACAATATGATATCTAGTAAAACTAAAAACACATATGATTTATTGTGTTAGAGTGTAGTAGTAGTGTTGTATTGCATAGTTGTTAGATGTAACATGTGAGAACGTGTAGAGATGTAGTTTTGGAGGGCCTATAGAGAGAAAAGCGTAATACGGTCACCGAACTTCAGAATAAGCTGATTACGGTCACTATATACGTTTTGCAGTGATTATACGGTCACTTGCTCACAGCTCAGCATCGGATTGCACTCTGTTGACCGGCCAAATAGTCTGCGTGGCGCCATGTTGACTAGTTAAATTGACCATGTTCGTTGTGGGTCCCACCTGTCAGTTCGCATAGGAAAAAGGTCAGATAAACACAAATTTACGCAGGCGCGACAAGGCTCCAACCCGTGCGCGGGAATCACCTGGTTGTGTATGTGTCTGTCAGGGCCTGATGTGTGCGCATGCACGTGTAGGTTGAGCACTTGAGCGTGAGAGTGTGTGTTGGTCGTGTGGTGTACTGGTGTGTGCATGCATGCGTGCGTGTGTGCGTGTGAGTGTTGCATGCGTGCGTGTGAGTGTTGCATGCGTGTGTGGCTACGTGTGTACGTGTGAGTGTTGCGTGCATGCGTGGGTGCATGTGTTTGTGTGAGTGTTGAGTGGATGCAGTTCGTGTGCATGCGTGCGTGTGTGTATAATCACCACACCAGCTCCTGTGTGTTAAAACAGACGACTCGGCATACCAATACAAGGCCACCTTGTCCGCTGTGCCCGCGGTCATGACTTCGAACCATCGTCCAAATATTTTTTGTCGTTTGTTTTCATTCTTACTAGCAAGATGCCCATGCGTTGCATGTAACATCAAGATGCATTTGTATGACTTGTTTATCTTGTGAGAGAAAAGGATGAACGAGGGAAGGCCTTATTTGCAAATGTGGAGAGGTGCGTGGGTACCTTTTTGCAAAATTGCCATGTTTCTTTCCTATCCGTCAGATATAAATCGAACGGCCTATATTGCAGGATGGCAGGCACACCATCATCACCAACTCTATTTTTTATAAGAGTGTATTTTATGTATTTTATAAGAGTGTAGATGTAGAGTAGATACAAGTCGACAGGTGGGCACGATGGTAGTGAGATAATGTGATGCAACACTAGAGGTGCCACGTGGAGCGTTTAACTGGTCAACTAGTCATGTCATGAGCAAATACAGAGTTGTACGGTGAGCTCGTGACTGCATAATAACCACTAAACGTAAATGGTGACCGTAATGAGTGGATTCTGAGGTCGAATGTACGTATCTTGCTTTCGCTTCAAATACAATGATCATCATTGCATATATCGCGATAGAAAGATGAAACATGCGTGAATTTTCTGGGGGCTTACTTTTAGAGGACCTGGAGATAGTTTGGTGTGCATACGTGAAAGGGGCGTACAGGGGGGTATGCGATGGAGAGAGAGATGCTCTTAATTTCTCTTTATTATGACTAACTTTGTATATAGTATAAAAATATACAAATTCACAGTGCGGAATAAATATCATTATGGGCACCATGCAATGCAAATTAGCGTTCGTACTCCTCCATATAACTTTGTAATGTTGTATATATGTAGAAACTCTAAAATTATTTTTTGGCCACACTTTATTCAAAAGGAATGTTGTATGCGAAATAAACGTGAAGAGAGGGCTTTTTAGATCAATGGGGTACGTGATGTAACATGTGTGAATGTGTAGTTGATGCATTTGGCGGGGCCTAGAGAGGTATGTGTGTGTATTACGTATTCGAGAGAGGCGTGGATAGAGGGGCCGACGGGGGGGGCATGGGAGAGATAGCACGAGAAATGAGAGTGGTCTAGAGAGAGAGAGAGACGAATATGACGTCACGACAAGAGATTCCATTCCCTTGAAAGTGTATATGCAAGGGGGGGAATGGAGGCATTGGGAGAAATTTTCTGTGTGTGTGGTGTTTGTGTTGGTATGTGTGGGTGTGAGAAGATAATGAGACGTGGGGGCAGAGGGTGTGTCACCGCGTGAGGTCCGGTGGGTCGAGGTGAGGCCCTTCGTTCTGTTCCGTCCTGCACCACATTGGTTGGCCCGTGATGCATTTAGGAAGACCCATGGATGACTAGTCGTACAAGACAAAGATAGAAGAATTGTGAAGGACTCTGTGTCCACTGACAGAGCCGGCTAGGATTTGTAACCCTAGGTTCTCGGACTAAGGTAACCCCTTTACCTCTGATATTACTATTCATCCAACCTAACTTTAAGGGGCATCCTACAGAATGCTCTGCTAGAATCATACTCGTCGATTAGGAAGAGAGGTGTGAGACAATGCGTGAGAGACAGGCGTAAAGATAATGTGCATACATGAGACACGTAGGCAGGTCCATGTATATAGAAAGGGTCGATGAGGATTGTGCGTGTGTATGTTTGCGAGAGGAAGAGTGCTTGTGATAAAGGTTATTGAAAACAGTTGTAAATGGTTACGAGAGGGAGGGAGGGTTATATCTAGAGCATGTGTGCGAGAAAGACACCTCGGGAGAGAGTGTGTGAGCATGTGTGAGAGACCACCGATGGAGAGTGAAACTACACGTAAAAGACTGCTCTACACATTGATTAAAGATATAAATTGTATCCAAATATTAGGATGGGATCATGATATTTGCAATTCGTGTAAGTAGCGGTCATTGATCCATCAGACATCCAGATTCTATCAAATTTGTGCATGTCTATGTTATTATTCGACACAATTGATCCACATAGTTAGTATTTTGAACTCCAGTCAATGCATCGCTTTAGCAATCGAATATAAACATGAGTATAGTTCATGTTGTGTGTGTAAAGCACATTATACATACGAAAGTTACACAATGGACATTATGAATAGCTACTACCTATGAACTAGCATACATTTGAATTCAACTTCGGGTGGTTTAAAAAAACTGAATTCAACATGAAGTAAATTCAATTATTTGAATTTGATATCATGGCATTTGTAAACCATACCTAAATTATGGGGGCACCAATCTTTGCTCTGGTTTTGTACATAATAGCATATGTAGTCGTGTACAAAATAGATTCAAATTTAGCTCCTCCATTCCAAAATAATCATAGTTATAGGATTTTCAAGTGTCAAAAATTCAAAAAGAAGCGGATAATTTAATGTGGTTTTGAAACATACAAGGTCAAATATAACATTGTATATTTAGGTCAATCCTCATAGTTCAAGAGTACTCTAAACGTGAATGCTTGTGTTTCAAAATTTCGAACGAAGCGCCAAAAGAGCCTCTACTCGCTCGAAACCGCGTGAGACCAATGTTTGGTAGTATAAGGAAATTACTTTTCTAATAACTCCGACCCGTGAAACCTACCGGCCCGACGTCCAAAGGTCTAAACCGGGGTAGGTTTGTAGCTTCATCTAGACGCCACGCAACCGCGTCCGAAAAACATTCATACACAATGGCCGCCTAAGCACACATGCGCGCGGCCGAAATCGCTCCCGCCCACTATTTGGGACACCTGGGATTACCATCCTACCCCCGACCCGTAGTAGGTCCGAAATTTAAGAGGGGGACACCTGGGATTGCCAGTTCAACCACGCCGTCCTGCGCCTCACCGCTGCCGCTCCAACTTCGCCACCCTCCACTGCACCGGAGCTGTTCCTGCTACGCCGTCCTTCGCCACCTCAGATCTGCTTCCCCTTCGCCGACATATGGCCACGGCAACACAGTCAACAATTTGGCCATGGGTTCGTCCAAGCCTGCACCCTCTACAACATCGGTTTCCCCGGTAAAAAGAAGAAAATTGGCGCGACATGTGGAGGTGACCACACCGGCAACCGAAAAAGGTACTCCTCTTCCCTTATTCATGCAAATCTTACGTCTCTGCTTGCACGGTATTCATCCCTCAGAAGACACTAGTTGACCGCTTCTTCTTGATACTAGATGTTCCTAGTAACTCGCGATGCACAAGGTTTCTCCTCATATACTATTTCACCTTAGCTAGAGGTCCGTCGCCCCCCTGAATTTCAATTTTTGGCCACTTGATTCCCAATTAACGGAAGCATTCCCTTGCATAATAGGCGCTAGTACGCCAATTACGCTGGGGAAGCAGCGCCTTGGTGTTTATCTTAGGGACGTGTGCGGCCTATAGCCACTGGAGTCTGACCTGGAGGTCGGCCGGGATTAAAGGGATGGCCTGGGGGCGCTACCAAACACGGCGGTGGTGTGAGGTCGATGGGAGGGCGGGGCGGCGGAGGCAGGGGTCTGGGCCGGTGGTCGCTGGCAGTTCGAGAAAGATCGTCAACAGTGACTGGCGGGAGGTAGAGAAGGCCATCTGCCCGTTCCTTATAGATCGGACGGTTCATTAAAAAAATTGACTGACCTATTTATTTTCAGTCTACTGTTATCTTAGATATGACCACATGTGGTGGTGTGCTGGAGGAGTACCCGCATTTCCTGTGCTCATATATTACAAAATCATATAGAGTAGAATCTAATTTTGTTTGCCATGCAATGTTGTAGAGCTATCATATGTCTCCTGTCATTTATATTTCAGCCACCTGCTATCTCCTACTTTTACAGTGCACTAGTTCTGCACACACTTCACCCTTACTCTCACTGTTGTGTTTTTATGCAAGGGTATTTCAGACTCTGCTGCCATGAGAGAAGCCCAAAAGAAAAGAGAGAAGTCGCTCCAGTTTGGTATGTGGCTAGGCAAGACACGTTTCAACGCTTTAAAGGGTGTAGTGTCAGCAGATGGAGACGGGGAACGTAGCTCTGGAGTTGATGACCTCGCTCGCAATGAACCACCATCCCAGGTGCTTGCTTTAACTTCGTGGTGTCATATGTGGTTGCATGTTCCATATAGTGTCTAGCTTGTATTCGAAAGGCCGAAGTCGGTAATATAAGGAAAGATATTTTTTACATGAACCACCATCCCGTGAGCACCAGAAGACAAATAGCTAGTCAGGGCACTGGCCGAGCCAGTGACAAGCCCAACAAAGATAGGCATCACCTGGAACCCAACTAAAAAGCTGCGATGGTGGCGAAGCAGCCCGCCTCCCACCAGGCTCTCAGGTCCTAGATGATCATGCTCACCACTCCAGCCGGATGTCTAGCTTGTATTGCTTCCAATTTGGTTAAATTGCATCTGCTTAGCTTACACATTATACCTTTGAATATGACATGCCTTTCTGTTTTTGGTACATACTAGTACATCTGTGTATTAATCATGTTCTTACATCAAACTAATGTTCTTGTGTATCCCTCATCAATCACTTATGACGAGGCAGGCAGGCAAGGGGACTACTCCTCATTTAAAGAATGCAGCGTCAGCCTCCCGACATGATTCTCAAGAAACAGTAATGCTAGATGAAGATAGTGAACGTAGCTCTGTAGTTGATTATAGCATTTCCCCTACACTAGCATCGCAGGTGCTTGCTCTAACTTGGCAGCATGATATGTGGTTGCATGTTGCATATGGTGTCTAGATTGTAATTCTTCCAATCTGGTTAAACTGCATGTGCTAGTCTACTTAGCTTATACATTATACCTGTTAATGTGACATGCCTTCCTGTATTTAGTACATAGTACATCTGTCTATTAAGCATGTCCTTACATAAAACTATTATTTTTTTGTATCCCGCATCAATCAACATGACGAGACACCTTTAGTATATGCAGTGCGATACTAGTTGCATCTTTCATATGATTTATAGCATGCGCTGCTTCTAATTTGTTGAAATTCCATTTATGATGGGACGCTTTTAACTTGGCAGAGTCATATTGGTTGCATCTTTCATGTGGTGTCTAGCTTGCATTGCTTCTTATTTGCTGGAATGGTTTCTGCTTAGTTTACACAAACAGTTGTGAACATGCCATGTCGTCCTGTTTTTCATACATATTCCATCCTGGTATCATGTGTTTGCCTTACATCAAAGTAGTGATTGTCAGTATCATGCATGAATGAGTTCTGAAGAGAGAATTTTATTGCTTTTTCTTGTCAGTTTTACTTGACAATTCAAAATCAATAAAGTGGAAGGAAGTTAGCAAGGCAGCGGATAAAGGTGCTCCTTCCGAATGGAGGGCCTCTACAGTTTCTACTCCTCCACACCCCCAAGATGATTTCCAAGACAACACATGCATAGACACTCAACAAAGCTGTGTTTATGATGAGCACGTCTCCCCTAGTGCAGCATCACCGGTGCTCCCTCTAACTTGGCACTGTTATATGTGGTTGCATGTTATGTGTGATGTCTAGCTTGTATTGCTTCTAATTTTGTTGAATTCCATCTACTTACTTTACACATTATACTTGAATAAGACACGTGTTCCTGTTTCTAGAACATACAATATCTGTCTATCACACCATGTTCTTACATCAAATTACTACTGTTGTGTAACCTGCAACAACCACTTATCATAAGACACGTTTGACTTCGGAGTGTGATATAGGTTACATCTCACATTCTTTTCTAGCTTGTATTACTAATTTGTTGAAATGGCACTTATGACGAGACAGTTTTAACTTGGTAGAGTGATATTCGTTGCATCTTTCATATCGTGTCTAGCTTTCATTGCTTCTAATTTTTTGAAATGCCTTCTCCTTAGTTTACACATCATAAGTTGTGAATATGCAATGTTGTGAATATGCAAAGGCACTAATGATGAGAGACCTCTAACATGGTAGTATGATGTTGTTTGCATCTTGCATATGATTTATTTCCTGTACTGCTTCACATTTGTTTAAACGCCATTTATGATGAGACACTGTTAACTTGGCATAGCGATATTTGTAGCATCTTACATATGGTGTCTACCTTCAATTGCATTGCTTCTAATTTGGTGAAATGTCTTCTTCTTAGTTTACACATCATAGTTCTGGTTATCTCTTCTGTCCTGTTTTTCATACATATTACATCCTCCTATCATGTGATTGTCTAACATCAAAGTTCAGTTCATCTGCATCACGCAACAATTTGTTCTGAAGAACTAAATTGTTATTCGTTTTTCTTGTCGGCTTGACTTAAGATGGCACAGAGAAAGAGGAAGAAACACAGAATGGCAGGGAATGAGAAGCGGATGAATCCTTCAGATTCTGCTAGTACTGATGGTGCAATAGAAGGTCAAAGTCCAGTAGAAAATTCTACAAACACGGCATCCCATGCTACACGAGTTGCAAAAAAAGACAAACAGAAACAAATAGCTGCCACCAAACAAGCAGAGACAGCCCTAGTTCTTGCAACACCTACCACAGTACTACCAGCTGCACGACGTACTTGTGCATCAACTGAGCTAGCAGCACGTTCCCAAGCTCCCTTGCCACCTGACAGTACTTCCCAAGCACTCTTGACACAAGACGAGTTGGCAATATCAGATGAACCTTGTGAGCTTCAACAACAAGAAGGTAGTTGTTGGAGTTAAGTTACAGTTGCATGCTTCTTTATATGTAGTCTCACAGTTTGATGTACACTAACACTTCCTATGTTTGTTGTTGGACTAGCACCTAGGCGCAAGAGGAAACAAAAATCAGGGATAATGCTCGATAGGTTAACTAAATCTAGAGGAGGAAGAATGGAGATCCATTTTGAGGCAGGTTTAAAAAGGCCACGTGATGCTACAGAGTCAGCCAAGTTAGTATCAGAGGCAGCGGTTGCTGTTAGGTGTCATGTACGTATCCTCCCAACATGGATTTAGTACAGGAATGACAAAGACAAAACCCAGTTCAACATCTTCCTCAACCATTTATCTGTAAGTATGGTTATGTATGGAAACTAGTAATATCGTCTTGCTCTGTCCAATACTTTCTAGGTTGCTGATAATGAGACTCCCATAATTTTCAACAGATGAGGTTCAAGTTGGATAGCCAAGATGATGCAACCAGACAAGCTTGCACTCATGTTTTCAAGTCTGCTCTGCGACAGTATCGGTATAACTTGAGGAAAACTCACTTTGAAGGCAAGGCTAACAGTGAAGTTGCCCAAACATCTCCAGTGGAAAATATATCTGATGAAGACTGGAGAGGCCTCGTTAAACACTGGTCCGATCCGAAGTATCAGGTACATTATATATATGTCATCAGATCACATGTTGAAGTCCTATTTACGCATGTGCTACACAAATCTATCTTCCTGTAGGTGAACTATTCAAAGAACAAGGCCAACCGTACGAAAGTGAAATTCCAACAGACGACAGGATCTCGTAGCTATATTGCCACTGCGAGGCTCTTGTAATTAGCTGTTGTTTCACTCTTTTCGTTGTACCATATTATCAAATCTATATTTACTTGTTCCAAATGCAGAGGAAAGCCCGCGAGGACCAAAAAGTACCTGAACCAAATGCTGTGGAAATATTCAAGGATTGTCGCACCAGCAAGAAGAAGGGCATGACTACACCAGTCAAAGCCGCTGTTGTAAGTCCTTAATCCTCATGCCTTTTAACTACTACTTACACTAACTTGTGCCTTGAACTGCATGGTTTGCAGCCAATGTCTATTACTATTTTCAATTTTATACACAATTGTCTTAGCGTATCATTGCAATTTACAAGGTTTAAATGAGAGGAGTGATGTTCCTTTGATCTTGACCTGTAATCTAGTTCCGTGCTGGACTTTCCCACACAACGTTACAATTGCCTGTTTGTCTGTTCTCAGTTGTTTTGTGATATGAATGACGTCATACTATGCTTACTGTATTATAAACTTCGTCTCTTTATCCTTAGCCCTCAATACAATGTGAAGAAATAGACAATACATTTGTGATGGTACATGGTCATATCTTTGGAACCTGGTTTTATTATGTACTTTCCAATAAAATACAACTAATATTTTACATGGGTTCACCAGAATAAGTTCTGTATATAGACCAAAGCTATTTTGTTTGGTTTTGCTGCCTCCTTAATATCTTCTGTTCTGGTACTACTAATGTAAAACCTCAACTTTTCAGTGAGCTATGGAAAAAATGGTGGAACCGCCACCTTCTGGAGGTGGCGAGGCAACTATAACCGCAATGTCAGCTCTTGCTGCAGTGGGTCAGTACCTGTCCACTAACAGTGGCAAAAGCACGTTCCTGCGTAATACTGGGTTGGTTGTTAAGGCAATATCGTCCAAACTGCCTCATGATCAAGATATGCAAGCTCAAAGCAATGTTGTATCTGCGCTCCAGGAACAAGTCCATTCCCTAACAGAGACCCTTTGTGAAACAAGGAGAAACATTGCTCAATGTCATCAAGATATGCATGGTTTTGAAACCAGACTATCAGACATTTGCTATGTTGTTCAGGAGCCTAGGGGAAATGAAGGCGAGGGTTATGGTGCTCCATCGGACAATACAACATGAAAACGTAACAGTCAGGTCAAATGAACTGAGCTTCTGAACTTCTGGTGGTGCATTTATCTGCTAGACTATTAAGTTTTATGCCAACCTTCCTTTTGTTATATAGTTGTAATTTGTTTTGGTGTGATACAAAATTTATTCTTAACGTGCAGCCACCGCCTGAAGAAAACAACAAGCCATTTTTGTATAGTGTAGGGTGTTCCCTATATTTGCACTGGTGGCGATCTTTGATGTCGAGCGGATGTAATCTATGCAATCGCCTTAATAGCCTAGCGTTAGTTTCGGCCTTATTTATTTCCTAGTCTTTTTTTCCTGGTTTGCTAGTGGCCGCAACTACCATGGGCCATATACGGGTCGTAGGATCCATGGGTCTCCTACGGGCCGTCGATAAATGGGCCTGTAATCGGTGGGCCTCGGGCCGTCGGATAAATGGGTCTACATGGGCCATAATCGGGCGTAATTGGTATCGGCCCAGCACGGTAACAGGTTGTTAACAGGCCGTAGGACAGCAAAGGCTTAATTGTGTCACAGGCATAACGGGTCGTTAATGGGCCAGAATATAGGACGGGCTTGAAACGGCGCAATGGGTTAATAGGCCAGAAATGGGCCGACTCTTGCCATGGGCCGAATTTGGCCCATTAGTGGAACAGGCCAGTAACGGGCCGACTCTTGCCATGGGCCGAATTTGGCCCATTAGGGGAACAGGCCAGTAACAGGCCGGAAGTAATCGAGGGCCGAAAAGGAGCCCAAGAACGTATGGGCCGTCAATAGGCCGAAGGCTAACACGGGCTGGAAACGGCCCATGTAAATCACGGGCCATTAACGGGTATAAAGAAAATTATTGTTCATTTGGGCCAGAGTCACCGTGGGCCTGTAATGGGCCGAAAGATACGAATGCCTCATATGGGCCAAAAGACGTCGTTGGCCATACATGGGCCGAAAGTTAAATGGGCTGGTATTATACTCGACGGCCCACATGACATTGTTGGGCCGATTTCCTTTAGGGCCTAACGGGCCGTAAAATGGGCTATTTGCGAAGAGACCGTTAACAGGCTTTTCATGGGCCAGCCCGTTAACTTTTGACCAAGTCAAACGGGCCGGCTTTGTAAGCTAAATGGGCCACTGTTGGGCCGTGCCATGTGTCGACATATCATAGGCGCCTATCTGACCCACTGACGAGTTGACACGTGTTTCCTCTAGCCAATGATGATTTTACACATGGAAAATCCCCATTGGTCAGGGCTGTTAACGGGTTATCGGATCCAAAACCCGACCCGATAGCTTAACAGCGTTCCGTTACGGTGGATACCACGTGTCGGTCACCCTTGATGAAAGCACTTCTGTGACGCGCGATTTATCGTCATGGAAGTGGACACTTCTGTGATGATAATTTTGGTAATGTCATGAAACACTTCTACGACAGCACATGTATGACTATCTTGATTCTGTCATAAATTTTTCATGGATGTACATGCATGACAAAAAAAGTGACCTACTGTGACAAACACGTATCATCACGGAAGTGTATTTTTTGTAGTGTCTACAGTTGTCTCCGATGGTGTTTGTTGAGTTGGCATGGATCAAGATTAGGATTTGTCACTCCGATTGTCGGAGAGGTATCTCTGGCCCTCTCGGTAATGTACATCACTATAAGCCTTGCGAGCAATGTAGCTAATGAGTTAGTTATGGGATGTAGCATTATGGAACGAGTAAAGAGACTTGCCGGTAACAATATTGAACTAGGTATTGAGATACCGACGATCGAGCAAGTAACATACCGATGACAAAGGGAACAACATATATCGTTATGCGGGTTGACCGATAAAGATATTTGCAGAATATCTAGGAACCAAAATGAACATCCAGGTTCCGCTATTGGTTATTTACCGGAGACATGTCTCGGTCATGTCTACATAGTTCTCGAACCCGTAGGGTCCGCATGCTTAACATTCGGTGACGATCGGTATTACGAGTTTATGTGTTTTGATGTACCGAAGGTAGTTCGGAGTCTCGGATTTGATCATGGACATGATGAGGAGTGTCGAAATGGTCGAGACGTAAAGATCAATATATTGGAAGCCTATGTTTGGACATCGGAATGGTTCCGAGTGAAATCGGGAGTATACCGGAGTACCGGGAGGTTACCGGAACCCCCTGGGAGGTATATGGGCCTTATTGGGCCTTAGTGGAAGAGAGGGGAAAGAAGCAAAGGAGGGGGCATCTCCCCAAGCCCAACCCGAATTGGGAAGGCCCCCTTTCCTTCCTTCTTCCCTCTCCTTCCTTCTCTCTAGAACCAACAAAGGGAAGGGGGGAATCCTACTCCCCGTGGGAGTAGGACTCCTTGGGGCACGCCTAGAGAGGCCGGCCCCCTCCCCCTCCTCCACTCCTTTTTATACGGGGGAGGGGGCACCCCATAGATACACAAGTTGATCATTGATCTTTAGCCGTGTGCGGTGCCCCCCTCCACTATAATCCACCTCGGTAATATTGTAGCGTGCTTAGGCGAAGCCCTGTTCCGGTAGCAACGTCATCACCGTCATAAGCGGTCGTGCTGATGAAGCTCTCCCTCGAAGCTCTACTAGATTGTGAGTTTGCAGGACGTCACTGAGCCGAACGTGTGCAGATCGCCGAGGTGCCGTATCTTCGGTACTAGATCGGTCGATCATGAAGACGTCGACTACATCAACCGCATTGTCATAAAGCTTCCGCTTATGGTCTACGAGGGTACGTTGACGATACTCTCCCCTCTCGTTGCTATGCATCACCATGATCTTGCGTGTGCGTAGGAATTTTTTTGAAATTACTGCGTTCCCCAACATAAGGATGATTGTGGCAAACTAAAAAGCAAAGACTCATATCATACAAGACGCTTGATACGTCTCCAACGTATCTGCTTTTCCTAATGCTTTTCCTCTTGTTTTGGACACTAATTTGCATGATTTGAATGAAACTAACCCCGGACTGACACTGTTTTCAGCAGAACTACCATGGTGTTGTTTTTGTGCAGAAATAGAAGTTCTTGTAATGGAACGAAACTTTGCGAGGAATTTTTATACAATAGACAAGAATTTCTGGAGCCAAGACCTACCGGAGTGGAGCACCTGGGTGGGCACAACCCACTAGGGCGCACCCACCTCTCCTGGTGCGCCCAGGTGGGTTGTCCCCACCTGGTGGCCCCGCAGACCCTGAAACTATGGCTATAAAACCCTATTTTCCAGAAAAAAATCTGGGAGAAAGAATTATCGGGATCCACAAGATGGAGCCACCGTCACCTCCTGTTCTTCATCGGGAGGCCAGGTCTGGAGTCCGTTTGGGGCTCTGGAGAGGGGGGTCTTCGTTCTTCGTCATCACCGACCCTTCTCCATCGCCAATTCCATGATGCTCCCCGCCGGGAGTGAGTAATTCCCTCATAGGCTCGCTGGTCGGTGAGGAGTTGGATGGGATTCATCATGTAATCGAGTTAGCTTTGTTAGGGCTTGATCTCTAGTATCCACTATGTTCTGAGATTGATGTTGCTATGACTTTGCCATGCTTAATGCTTATCACTTTGGGCCCGGGTGCCATGATTTCAGATATGAACTGTTTATGGTATCACCATTATATCCATGTTTTAGATCCGATCTTGCAAGTTATAGTCACCTACTACGTGTTATGATCCGGCAGCCTGGACTAACAATAGTCGTGATCACTCCCGGTGATGACCATAGTTTGAGGAGTTCATGTATTCACCGTGTGTTAATGCTTTGTTCTGGTTCTCTATTAAAAGGAGGCCTTAATATCCCCTAGTTTCCAATAGGACCCTGCTGCCACGGGAGGGTAGGACAAAAGATGTCATGCAAGTTCTTTCCATAAGCATGTATGACTATTTACGGAATAGATGCCTACATTATATTAATGAACTAGAGCTAGTGCCGTACCGCACTAGGTTTATAACTGTCTCATGATGAATATCATCCAACAAGTCACCGATCCAATGCCTACGAATTTGTCCTATATTGTTCTTGCTAAGTTACTACTGCTATCGTTACTATTCCACTTGTTACAAAACTATTGCTATCACTGTTACTGTTACCGTTGCTGCTGCTACTATTATCAAAACTATCATACTACTTTTCTACTGATCACTTTGCTGCAGATAATTAATATCTAGGTGTGGTTGAATTGACAACTCAGCTGCTAATACCTTCAAATATTCTTTGGCTCCCCTTGTGTCGAATCTATAAATTTGGGTTGAATACTCTACCCTTGAAAACTATTGCGATCACCTATACTTGTGGGTTATCAAGACCTTTTTCTGGCGCCGTTGCCGGGGAGCATAGCTATGTTTGTTGAGTCCCTTGGGATTATTATCAATTTATCACTATGAAGAATCTGAAGGATGCAAATACTAAGATTTTCCCTCAAAGATGAGGGGAGGTAAGGAACTGCCGTCCAGTTCTGCTTCAGATTCACCTTTTGTTATAAGTAAACTTGCAACACCACCACATGCTATTAATTATGATATGTTGCAAGTTATTGATGATGCTACTTCTGTTATGGATAATGCTTATGATGATGCTAGTACCTTGCTTGATAATGATGACGTGCCACTTGATGAATTTCTTGATGAACAAATTGCTAGAGTAATACAACATGATGTTGTTGAATCTAATGATGAGCTTGAAACTGAAACTCCCGAAACACCTGGTAGAACTAGCCTTCCTAGATATGAATTGCCTAAGGTATCGGAAGGTTATGTTATGAATGAGGAGACAACTAGAGATATTCTTGCTTGCAGAGATAGATATGATCTAGAGAAATTATTATGCAAGTATAAAGAAAAATCTCTGAATGCTAGAAAGAAATGTGATCCTAAGTTTGCTACTTCACCTATCTTTATTGATCATAAGGATTATGAATTCTCGGTCGACCCAGAGTTAATTACTTTGGTTGAATCTGATCCTTTCCATGGTTATGAAACTGAAACTATTATGGCACATGTTACTAAGTTGAATGACATAGCCACCCTTTTTACTCATGATGAGAAAACTCCCTATTACTTTATTCTCAAATTATTTCATTTCTTATTAAAGGGTGGTGCTAAATCTTGGTACTATACTCTTGCTCCTGGTTGTGAGTGTAGTCCCCAGGATATGATTTATTACTTCTCTGAAAAATATTTCCCTGTTCATAAGAAACAATTTGCCTTACAGGAAATATTTAACTTTGTGCAAGTTAAAGAAGAGAGTCTCCCAAAAGCTTGGGGGAGGCTTTGCCAATTACTTAATGCTTTGCCTGATCATCCTCTTAAGAAAAATGAAATACTTGATATCTTCTATAATGGACTAACTGATGCTTCTATGGATTTCCTAGATAGTTGTGCTGGTTGTGTTTTCAGGGAACAAACTGTTGGACAAGCTAAGGAATTATTGAATAATATATTGAAAAATTATGATGATTGGACTCTTCCTGAACCACCGGCTAAACCCATTCCGAAGAAGAGGGGTATATTATATCTCAGTCCTAAAGATATGGAAGAGGCAAAGAAATCTATGAAGGAAAAGAGTATTAAAGCCGAGTATTTTAAAAATTTACCTCCTATTGAAGAAATACATGGGCTTAATACACCACCACTGCTTAAGGTGGTAGAGGTAAATTCTCTTATGAAGTTCGATGATAATGACAATCCTCACAATATGCATCCTAGTCAATGCCTTTATGAGTTTGAAAACTACATTAGAAAACAAGATCACTTCAATGCAAATGTTATGAAACAATTGAAATACAATTCTGATATGATTGCTCGCTTGAGTGACTTGTTATTTAGAATCTCAAATGATGTTAGATGTGTTGGAAATCATGCTTCTATGGTTGAAACTCAGTTAGAACAAGTTGCTAAATCTCAAAGAGAGTTCCTAGATGAAATGAATAATAATATACATGACTTTGCTGTTAGAGTTGCAACTAGAGGATGTAAAATGACTCAGGAACCACTTTATCCTAAGGGACACCCAAAAAGAATTGAACATGATTCACAAAGGAACAACACCACTGCACCTAGTTCTTCTAAAAATAAAAAGAAGAAGAAAAATGATAGGACTTTGCATACTTCTAGTGAACCGGAAATAGAAAAACCTCCTGACAATGATAGTGAAACTTCTATCTCTGATGCTGAAACTCAGTCTGGTAATGAACATTCACCTAGTGATAATGAAAAAGATAATGCATATGTTCATGAAGACTCTCAACCAAATAATAAAGAACTAGACAATGATGTTGAGATAGAACCACCTATTGAATAAAAGGTATGATAAAAATGACTTGGTTGCTAGAAAACACAGTAAAGAAAGAGAACCGTGGGTTCAAAAACCTATGCCTTTTCCACCTAAGTTAACTAAAAAGAAAGATGATGAAGAATTTGAATGCTCTGCTGAAATGCTGAGCCCAGTCTTTTTGCGTACTCGCTTGACTGATATCTTTAAAATGCCTCCTTATGAAAAGTATATGAAAGACATCATCACTAATAAAAGAAAAATACCGGAAGCTGAAATCTCCAATATGCTTGCTAATTATACTTTTAAGGATGGAGTACCTAAAGAACTTGGAGATCCGGGAATACCAACTATACCTTGCTCTAGCAAAAAGAATTATGTGAAAACTGCTTTGTGTGATTTAGGAGCTGGTGTTAGTGTGATGCCTTTTTCTTTATATAAAAGACTTGATTTGAATAAACTCACACCTACTAAAATATCTTTGCAAATGGGTGACAAATCAACTACCATACCTGTTGGTATCCGTGAGGATGTGCCTGTTGTTGTTGCTAATGTTACTATTTTGACTGACTTTGTTATACTTGAGATGCCCGACGGCGACATCATGTCAATTATCCTTGGTAGACCCTTCTTGAATACTGCAGGGGCTGTTATTGATTGCAATAAGAGCAAAGTCACTTTTCATATCAATGGTAATGAGCATACGGTGCATTTTCCGAAGAAACAGTTCCAAGTGAATGGTATTAATGTTATTGAAAAATCTCCGACAATCACTATTGGAAGTTTTCAAATACCTCTACCTACCGCCAAAAAGAAATATGAAATGCTTATTGTTGGGGACATTCATATCCCTGTTGAGGTAACTTAGTGATTTACGAAAGTTCTTCGGTTTCATGCTAATTGAGAGTGGTTGTTAATAAGACTTGATCAACCTTATTAATGGATCATTTTTGAGCGGTATGTAGTTGATGAATTTAGTAAGCACTACCTTATGTCCCTACTTTTTGTTTTCTGTTTTTATTAGTTAAATAAAAAATAATGCCATGTTTTGTGTGTTTTCTGAATTTCCTGTTCAATAAAAAATGACCCAAAAATAAAAGTTCTCGGAATGCCCTGAAAATTTAATACGATTTTTTTCTTAATATTTCTGAATTTCTGGTGCAAATAATATCAGAGGGAGGTGCACCAGGTGGGCACAACCCACCTAGGCGCGCCAGGACCCCCAGCGCGCCCTGGTGGGTAGTGGTCCCCACGTGGGCCCCTCACTTATCTCTTTACACCACTTCATCACCTACCTCCAGAAAAAATTCCCCATAGCTCTCTCTCTCGTGTTCTTGCTCTCTAGCCCGCGGATTTCGATATCTTTGCTCGAAGCTCCATTTCCGAAACTGTTTTGGGGGATTGTTGCTTGGTATGTGACTCCACCATTTTCCAATTATTTTTTGTTTTAGTGGTTTATATTTTGAATAATTAGCTACTCTTGGTGCTGCTATAGATGAGCTTGCATGTTGAATTCTTAGAGTTCTAGGTAGTTTGAATGCTTGCTATGGCCTCTATGTATCCCTATGAGTAGTTGGTATCATTCTTGTGAAAATTTTGTTGAGAAAATTTGTGGGCTAATAAATTTTATAATTTTTGTTCATAGGAAAACCATGAATATCTTTAGGAAGTTTGGATCCAAGAAGAACTACAAGGGTGTTATTGGGGAGTCATCTGACAGTGATTTCCATCCTCGGAGGTTGGCGGAAGTACGGTCGTGCGAATGGCCGCACACCCCATTCATGGAAGAGGGTGGAATCCTTCAGGAGTTCACACAATATGTTGCTAATCCCTGCCTCACCGACTTCATTGCAGCTGAATGCGAACAATATCATCTCCTCACAAACTCCTTTGTTCAAAGCTTTACTTTCCTCTCTAGGAATAATCCTCCTGAAGTACGGTTTGATTTATATGCTGAAACCCATCAGATACCACTTACTAAATTTTGTAACATGTGCATGATCCCTTCTGATGGGAGTTTAGTTGAGCCTAGGCCGGCAGAGTTTGAGGCCTTTTATCATACTTCGACAGTCGGAGATGAGAGAGGGGTGTTGGCCGTCACTGCCACTAGCTTACACTTTCCTACAGTGCATTGTTTTACTTTATTTATTGCTAAGCGTTGGCTTGCTAGGGAAAAGGTGGGTGCGCTCAGCACACCAGACTTTACTATTTTACGTCGTGCACTAGAGGGCAACAACACTTATATCTTGGGAGCTATTGTGGCATGTCGCCTCCACATTAATAGGTCCAAGGTTAAAATACATGGTGGGATTTTCGCTACTCGTTTGGCGGCTCACTTTGAGGTTGAGATACGCCTTCATGATTACCCTCTGACCAAGGTTTACCTAGACCGTGCGGCCATGGATCACCACCATTTTACTGATATCGAATCCCCTAACATCCCTATTCCATATAACCTAGTTTTTAGCGTCATCACTCGTGATATTATTCCATTGCCTACTCCTGCTTTGTTTGATCCTGTTGCCAGGGCGGATATAGGATTATGCCTACGGACATCATTGCCTACCGGAATGATCAAGCTGTTGCAGAGGAGGAGGAAAAGCCTCAGCAGTGGGACCAGTTGATGCCCGCTCCTCAGTACCCCAATTACTATCCAGGCTTCTGACTGTTTACCAAGTTAGGCCAAAAGCCTAAGCTTCGGGGAATACGTGTTTCTCACCGACATTACATTCATGTCCATTTCATTCCAGTTGTCAGTGTTCACACTTTTTCATTGTACCATCGATGCTTAATTTTATTTTTCTTGCTTTCTTCTGGTGTGTTTGAAAACCCATAGAAAAACCAAAAAAATTAGTTGTAGTTAGTTTACTTTCTATGCATGCTTAGTGTAATACTAAAAAGAAAACCCAAAAAGATTTCCTTGTTCTTATTTTGCTTGTTGGGAGCTTTCCCATGTAAATAGTTTTTCTCGTTTTTGCTTTTCCCTTTTATTTGCTTGTTCAAGAAAACAAAAAAAAACTCCAAAAATATTTTAGTGTGTTTATCTGAACTACTTCTATTTTTTATTCAAGTTGTATCAAGGAGAAGACCACGATGAAAATGTTGAGTGGCTCTCACATGAATAACTGTTGAACTAATAAAGAGCCCATTTTACCTTGTCTTCTCCTGTTGAATATTTTTTTCTAGATTCCAGATTAGTCCACGGCACTCTTGCACTATTATTATTTTCACATCGTTCGATCATGCAAGTTAAAGGCAATAATGACGATATTCAATGAACTGGCCGTGGCAGAGAGAAACGGGTATGAACTCGACTTGTTCTGTTTGTGTAAATAAGTTTAACCTAGTATCCATGCTTCACCCCATTATGATTAAACATGCTTGCAATGACAATTAGAGATTATAGTTTCTCATACCATGCATAAGTAGCTAGGAGTGGATGATGATTTATCTTGGATATCAACATTGCATTAAAATGATTGTGATGTAGTATGATGATATGGTATCCTCCTCTGAATGTCAAGTGGCTTGACTTGGCACATGTTCATGCATGTAGTTGAATCAAAACCAACATAGCCTCTATGATATTTATGTTCATGGTGTTCATATACTACTCATGATAGTGTCCAATGTTACTTATGCATAATGCATGTTCATGACCGTTGTTGCTCTCTAGCTAGCCGCTTCTCAATCTAATTTGCTAGCCTTCGCCTGTACTAAGTGGGAATTCTGCTTGTGCATCAAAAACCTTGAACCCAAAGTTATTCCAGATGAGTCCACCATACCTACCTATATGCGGTATTACCCTGCTGTCCCAAGTAAATTTGCATGTGCCACCTCTAAACACTACTAAAAATATCCTTTTGTGTGCCTGGATCGTTCATGGAATGACGGGAGGTGGTCGGTATCTTCCATGCTAAGCGGGTTATTCTTAGGTCAAGTGTTTATTCACTCACCATCGCACGAGAAAGGGGCGGTAATAGGGATGCCCAGTCCCAAACTGCAAACAGAAAAAAGCTTACAAATAATCAAACAAAAACTCCCAATGGAGTCAAAACCTTTACTTTTATCGCTTGGGAACCGCCACTAGCATGCTTAGCATGGAAGATATTGGTAACTGATGGTCGTGAAGTAAATGAGAAGGGTGCATGTCTCAAAATATCATTTACCTCTGTCTTAAAAACTTGTGCTCTGGCACCTCTGTAAATCACTGCTTCCCTCTGCGAAAGGACTATTTGTTTACTTTTATGTTATGTCATCACCTTCTAAAACAAGCGCTAGAACCTGAGAGCACTGCTGTCATGACTTATGCATTGTGTGTAGCTAATGTTGGGTGCATCATGACTGGATCTTTTCTACCATGAATTACATGTTTAGTCGCTGCTTGAACTTTGGAGGTGCTCTGCATTTATGTTTTGCTGTCTCAGAAAGGGCTAGCGAGATACCACTATTGTCATATTATATCATGGTTGTTTTGACAACGTGTTGCCGTTTGAGATACCTTATTATTGCTCACTAGCTGACTACGTCATTGATATGAGTTAATATAATCTTTAAGAGTTATTGTCGGCATGGTTAGTTATAAGGTTGGCTGAAAAACAGGGTGCTATTTAAGCTTATTTATGAAAACAAGAGCAAAAGAGTTCGTAAAAGTTTTTCTTTTTCACTTTCAGTTTATCAACTAAATTTCTTGAGGACAAGCAAAGGTTTAAGCTTGGGGAGTTGATACGTCTCCAACGTATCTACATTTCCTAATGCTTTTCCTCTTGTTTTGGACTCTTATTTGCATGATTTGAATGAAACTAACCCTGGACTGACGTTGTTTCCAGCAAAACTACCATGGTGTTGTTTTTGTGCAGAAATAAAAGTTCTCGGAATGGAACGAAACTTTGCGAGGAATTTTTATACAATAAACAAGAATTTCTGGAGCCAAGACCTAGCGGAGAGGGGCACCTGGCTGGGCACAACCCACCAGGGCGCGTCCCCCTCTCCTGGCGCGCCCAGGTGGGTTGTCCCCACCTGGTAGCCCCGCAGACCCTGAAACCGACGCTATAAAATCCTATTTTTCTAGATAAAATCAGGGAGAAAGAATCATCGCATTCCATGAGAAGGAGCCGCCGTCACCTCCTGCTCTTCATCGCGAGGCCAGATCTGGAGTCCGTTTGGGGCTTCGGAGATGGGGATCTTCGTTCTTTGTCATCACCAACCCTTCTCCATCGCCAATTCCATGATGCTCCCCACTAGGAGTGAGTATTCCTTCGTAGGCTCACTGGTCGGTGAGGAGTTGGATGAGATTCATCATGTAATCGAGTTAGTTTTGTTAGGGCTTGATCCGTAGTATCCCCTATGTTCTAAGATTGATGTTGCTATGACTTTGCCATGCTTAATGCTTGTCACTTTGGGCCTGGGTGCCATGATTTCAGATCTGAACCGTTTATGTTATCACCATTATATCCATGTTCTAGATCCGATCTTGCAAGTTATAGTCACCTACTATGTGTTATGATCCGGCAACCCCGGAGTGACAATAGTCGGGACCACACCCGATGATGACCGTAGTTTGAGGAGTTCATGTATTCACCGTGTGTTAATGCTTTGTTCCGGTTCTCTATTAAAAGGAGGCCTTAATATCCCTTAGTTTCCAATGGGACGCTGTTGCCACGGGAGGGTAGGACAAAAGATGCCATGCAAGTTCTTTCCATAAGCACGTATGACTATTTACGAAATGCATGCCTACATTATATTGATGGACTGAGCTAGTTTCGTATCACCCTAGGTTATAACTGTCTCATGATGAATATCATCCAACAAGTCACCGATCCAATGCCTACAAATTTATCCTATATTGTTCTTGCTAAGTTATTACTACTATCGTTACTGTTGCACTTGTTACAAAACTATTGATATCACTGTTACTATTACCGTTGCTGGTGCTACTATTATCAAAACTATCATACTACTTTGCTACTGATCACTTTGCTGCAGATAATTAATCTCCAGGTATGGTTGAATTGACAACTCAGCTACTAATACCTTCAAATATTCTTTGGCTCCCCTTGTGTCGAATCTATAAATTTGGGTTGAATACTCTACCCTCGAAAACTGTTGCGATCCCCTATAGTTGTGGGTTATCAACGCTCCAAGCAAAACACATATCATGTGGTGAATAAAAATATAGCCTGAAGTAAAGTTACCGATAGATGAAGACAAAAGAGGGGATGCCTTATGGGGCATCCTCAAGCTTAGGATCTTGGTTGTTCTTGAATATTACCTTGGGGTGCCTTGGTCATCCCCAAGCTTAGGCTCTTGCCACTCCTTATTCAATAGTCTATCAAATCTTTACCCAAAACTTGAAAACTTCACAACAGAAAACTCATGAGATCCGTTACTATAAGAAAATAAATCACCACTTTTGGTACTGTTGTGAACTCATTCTTTATTTATATTGGTGTAATATCTAATGTATTCCAACTTATCCATGGTTCATACCCCCGATACTATCCATAGATTCATCAAAATAAGCAAACAACACAAAGAAAACATAATCTATCAAAAACAGAACAATCTGTAGCAATCTGTGACTCTCGAATATTTCTGTAACTCCAAAAATTCTAAAAAATTAGGATAGCAGAGGAAATTTGTATCTTAATCTTATGAAAAAGGAATAAGTATTTTATCACACTTTTGCTAAAAACAAGAATTGTTTTCCTGAGTGCAAAAGTTTCTATTTTTCAGCTAGATCAAATCAACTATCGACGTAAGCTATCCCAAAGGTCTTACTTGGCACAAACACTAATTAAAACACAATAACACATCTAACCAGAGGCTATATGAATTATTTATTGCAAAACAGGACCAAAAAGCAAGAAAAAAATAAAATTGGGTTGCCTCCCAACGATCGCTATTGTTTAACGCCCTTAGCTAGGCATAAAAACATAGATCTAGGTGTTGTCATCTTTAGTATGAAATCCATAAGTAGCTCTCATAATAGATTCATCTAGCAACTTAATTTTCTTTCTAGGAAAGTGTCCCATGCCTTTACTTAATGGAAATTGAAATCTAATGTTTCCTTCTTTCATATCAATAATTGCACCAATCGTTCTAAGGAAAGGTCTACCAAGAATAATAGGACATGTTGGATTGCAATCTATATCAAGAACAATGAAATCTACGGGCACATACTTCCTATTTGCAACAATAAGAACATCATTAATCCTTCCCATAGGTTTCTTAATAGTGGAGTCCGCAAGATGCAAATTTAAAGAACAATCATCAAATTCACGGAAACCTAACACATCACATAAAGTTTTTGGAATCGTGGAAACGCTAGCACTCAAATCACACACAGGATGGCAGTCATAATCTTTAATCTTAATCTTAATAGTAGGTTCCCATCCATCATAAAGTTTTCTAGGAATAGAAACTTCCAATTCAAGTTTTTCTTCAAAAGATTTCATCATAACATCAACAATATGCTTAGTAAAAGCTTTATTTTGATTATAAGCATGAGGATAATTCAACATGGATTGCAACAAGGAAATACAATATATTAAAGAACAATTATCATAATTAAATTCTTTGAAATCCAAAATAGTGGGTTCACTGCTACTTAAAGTTTTGACCACTCCAATCCCACTTTTATCAATTTTTACATCAAGATCTATAAACTCTGAATCATTGGGACGCCTTCTAGCTAAAGTTGACTCATCTCAAGTCTCATATTTATCAATATTTATTTTAGAAAACAAATATTCAATAGGAGTCATATCAATCACATTAAGATCTTCATCATTATTTTCACAAAAACTAGAAGAACATGATTTTACAAACCCATCTCTCTTAGCACGTATCTTAGCGGTTCTTTCTTTACAATCGTCAATGGAAATTATCATAGCTTTAAGAGACTCATTGATATCATGCTTGGGTGGAATAGATCTATGTTTCAAAGAATCAACCTCAAGAGAAATTCTATCCACGTTCCTAGCCAAATCATCAATCTTAAGCAAATTTTCTTCAACCAAAGCATTGAAATTCTTTTGTGAACTCATAAATTCTTTAACACTATTCTCAAAAATCAGAGGGCATCTTATTATAATTTCCAATAGAATTGTTGTAGGAATTACCATAATTATTAGAGGAATTACTACGAAACAACATATGATTAAAATTTCCTCTATACGCGTTGTTACCAAAATTATTCCTACCAACAAAATTCACATCCATAGATTCATTATTATTCTAAATCAAAGTGGACAAAGGCATATCATTAGGATCAATAGAAGCATTATTGCTAGCAAATAATTTCATAAGTTCATCCATCTTTCCACTCAAAACATTAATCTCTTCAATCACATGCACTTTTTAAATAGTGGAAGATCTTTCGGTATGCCATTGAGAATAATTAGCCATGATATTATATAGGATTTTAGTAGCTTATCCTAAAGTAATTTCCATAAAAGTACCCCCCGCGGCTGAATCTAAAAGATTTCTAGAAGCAAAATTCAATCCGGCATAATTTTTTTGTATAATCATCCACAAATTCAAACCATGAGTAGGGCAATAATGTATCATCAATTTCATCCTCTCCCAAGATTGTGCAACATGTTCATGATCAAGTTGCTTAAAATTCATAATATCGTTCCTAAGGGAGATGATTTTAGTGGGAGGAAAATACTTGGAAATAAAAGCATCTGTACACTTATTCCATGAATCAATACTATTTTTAGGTAAAGATGAAAACCAAGTTTTAGCACGATCTCGAAGTGAAAACGGAGATAGCTTCAATTTAACAATATCATTATCCACATGTTTCTTCTTTTGCATATCACACAACTCAACGAAATTATTCAGATGGGATGCGGCATCTTCACTAGGAAGGTCGAAAAATTGATCTTTCGTTACAAGATTCAGCAAAGTGACATTAATTTCATAAGATTCTGCACTAGTGGCGGGAGCAATCGGAGTACTAATAAAATCATTATTATTACTATTGGAAAAGCCACACAATTTGGAATTCTCTTGAGCCATCGTGACAAAGCAAGCAATCCAACACACAAGCAAGAAAAACGCAGACGAAAAGACGAATGGAAGAAGGGCGAAGAAAAGGGCAAATCTTTTTGAAAATCTTTTAAGAAGTGGGGGAGAGGAAAATGAGAGGGAAATAGCAAATAATGTAATGTAAGATATGAGAGTTTATGATGGGTACTTTGTAGGCTTGACTTTTCGTAGATCTCCCCGGTAACGGTGCTAGAACTTCTTACTGGTACTTCTTGAGTTTGCATTGGTTTTTCCCTTGAAGAGGAAAGGGTGATGCAGCATAGTAGAGATAAGTATTTCCCTCAGTTAAGAACCAAGGTATCAATCAAGTAGGAGAAGAACGCACAAATCACCAACACCTACACAAACAATCAAACACTTGCACCCAACGCGATAAAGGGGTTATCAATCCATTCAGGGTAACTTGCAAAAGTGAGATCTGGTAGAGATAGATAATCAAAGCTTAAATGAAAGATAAACTATTTTTGAGTTTTTTTGGTTTATAGATCTGAAAATAAAATATTGCAAAATAGTAGATAGGAAACTAATATGATGGAAAATAGACCCGGTGGCAATAGGTTTCACTAGATGCTTCTCTCATGAAGGGAAATAATACGGTGGATGAACAAATTACTATCGAGCAATTGATAGAAAAGCACAAAGTTATGACGATATCCAAGGCAATGATTATGTAATATAGGCATCATGTCCATGTCAAGTAGACCGACTCGTGCCTGCATCTACTACTATTACTCCACACATCGACCGACTCCTGCCTGCATCTAGAGTACTAAGTTCATGAAGAACAGAGTAATGCTTTAAGTAACATGACATGATGTAGAGGAATAAACTCAAGCAATATGATGTAAACCCCATCTTTTTATCCTCGATGGCAACAATACAATATGTGCCTCGCTGCCCCTACTTTTTCACTTGGTGAGGACACCGCAATATTGAACCCAAAGCTAAGCACTTCTCCCATTGCAAGAAAAACCAATCTAGTTGGCCAAACTAAACCAATAGTTCAAAGAAAATTACAAAGATATCAAATCATGCATATAAGAATTCAGAGAAGATACAAAAAATATTCATAGATAATCTGATCACAAATCTACAATTAATCGGGTCACGACAAACACACCGCAAAAGAATATTACCTCAGATAGATATCTAAGAACATCGAGGAGAACATGGTATTGAGAATCAAAGAGAGAGAAGAAGCCATCTAGCTACTAGCTATGGACCCGTAGGTCTGAGGTAAACTACTCACGCTTCATCGGAAAGGCAATAGATTTGATGTAGATGCCCTCCGTGATCGAATCCCCCTCCGGTAGGTGATAACCCACAAGCATAAGGGATCGCAACAGCTTTCGAGGGTAGAGTATTCAACCCAAATTTATTGATTCGACACAAGGGGAGCCAAAGAATATTCTCAAGTATTAGCAGCTGAGTTTTCAATTCAACCACACCTGGAAACTTAGTATCTGCAGCAAAGTGTTTAGTAGCAAAGTAATATGATAGTGATGGTAACGGTAATAAAAGACTAATGAAAGCAAAGTAATATTTTTGGTATTATGTAGTGATTGTAACAGTAACAACGGGAAAGTAAATAAGCATAAACCAGTATATGGAAAGCTCATAGGCATCGGATCAGTGATGGATAATTATGCCGAATGTGGTTCATCATGTAACAGCCATAACATAGGGTGACACAGAACTAGCTCCAATTCATCAATGTAATGTAGGCATGTATTCCGAATATAGTCATACGTGCTTATGGAAAAGAACTTGCATGGCATCTTTTGTCCTACCCTCCCGTGGCAGCGGGGTCCTAATGGAAACTAAGGGATATTAAGGCCTCCTTTTAATAGAGAACTAAAACAAAGCATTAGCACACAGTGAATACATGAACTCCTCAAACTACGGTCATCACCGGTAAGTATCCCGATTATTGTCACTTCGGGGTTAACGGATCATAACACATAATAAGTGACTATAGACTTGCAAGATAGGATCAAGAACTCTCATATATTGATGAAAACATAATAGGTTCAGATCTGAAATCATGGCACTCGGGCCCTAGTGACAAGCATTAAGCATAGCAAAGTCATACAACATCAATCTCAGAACATAGTGGATACTAGGGATCAAACCCTAACAAAACTAACTCGATTACATGATAAATCTCATCCAACCCATCACCGTACAACAAGCCTACGATGGAATTACTCACGCACGGCGGCGAGCATCATGAAATTGGTGATGGAGGATGGTTGACGATGACGACGGCGCCGAATCCCCCTCTCCGGAGCCCCGAACGGACTCCAGATCAGCCCTCCCGAGAGGTTTTAGGGCTTGGCGGCGGCTCTGTATCGTAAAACGCGATGATTTCTTCTCTCCTATTTTTTTCTCCCCGAAAGCAGATATATAGAGTTGGAGTTGGAGTCGGGAGGTCTCCAGGGGGCCCACGAGGTTGGGGGCGGGCCCTAGGGGGGCGCGCCCCCCACCCTCGTGGCAAGGGTGTGGGCCCCCTGGTCTTCATCTTTGGCGTGGATTTTTTATTATTTATTGTAAGATATTCCATGGAGTTTTAGGTCATTCTGAGAACTTCTGTTTTCTACACATAAAACAACATCATGGCAATTCTGCTGAAAACAACGTCAGTTCGGGTTAGTTCCAATCAAATCATACAAGTTAGAGTCCAAAACAAGGGCAAAAGTGTTTGGAAAAGTAGATACGACGGAGACGTATCAACTCCCCCAAGCTTAAACCCTTGCTTGTCCTCAAGCAATTCAGTTGACAAACTGAAAGAAATAAAGAAAACTTTTACAAACTCTGTTTGCACTTGTTGTAAATATGTCAAGCTAGCATTCAAGTTTTCAGCAAAGATTATAACTAACCACATTTGCAATAATTCTCAGGTCTCATGATTACTCATATCAATAGAATAATCAACTAGCAAGCCATAATAATAAATCTCGGATGAAAACACTTTCTCAAAACAATCATAATATGATATAACAAGATGGTATCTCGCTAGCCCTTTCTGAGACCGCAAAACATAAATGCAGAGCACCTTTAAAGATCAAGGACTGACTAGACATTGTAATTCATGGTAAAAGAGATCCAATCATAGTCACACCCAATATAAATTAACAATAATGAAATGTAAATGACAGTTGCGCTCTCCAGCTAGTGCTTTTTAATAAGAGGGTGATGACTCAACATAAAAGTAAATAGATAGGCCCTTCGCAGAGGGAAGCAGGGATTTATAGAGGTGCCAGAGCTCGGTTTTGAAATAGAGGTGAATAATATTTTGAGTGGTATACTTTCATTGTCAACATAACAACCAATAGATGGCGATATCTTCCATGCTACACACATTATAGGCGGTTCCCAAACAGAATGGTAAAGTTTATACTCCCCCTCCACCAACAAACATCAATCCATGTCTTGCTCGAAACAACGAGTGCCTCCAACATACATCATGTCCCAAGGGGAGTTTTGTTTTGTAATTATTTTGTTTTAGTTTGCATAAAGCATGGGACTGGGCATCCCAGTGACCAGCCATTTTCTCGTGAGTGAGGAGCGGAGTCCACTCCTCTTGAGAATAACCCGCCTAGCATGGAAGATACAGATAGCCCTAGTTGATACATGAGCTATTCGAGCATACAAAACAGGATGATTATTTGAAGGTTTAGAGTTTGGCACATACAAATTTACTTGGAACGGCAGGTAGATACCGCATATAGGAAGGTATAGTGGACTCATCTGGAATAACTTTGGGGTTTAAGGGATTGGATGCACAAGCGGTATTCCCGCTTAGTACAGGTGAAGGCTAGCAAAAGGCTGGGAAGCGACCAACTAGAGTGACAATAGCCATGTACATGCATTAAAATTAATAAACATTGGATGCAAGCATGACTAGGATATAATCCACCATGAACATAAATATCGTGAAGGCTATGTTGATTTGTTTCAACTACATGCGTGAACATGTGCCAAGTCAAGTCACTTAAATCATTCAGAAGAGGATACCACCCTATCATACCACATCATAACCATTTTAATAGCATGTTGGCACGCAAGGTAAACCATTATAACTCATAGCTAATCAAGTATGGCACAAGCAACTATGATCTCTAATTGTCATTGCAAACATGTTTATTCATAACAAGCTGAATCAAGAACGATGAACTCATCATATTTACAAAAACAAAAGAGGTTGAGTTCGTACCAGCTTTTCTCATCTCAGTCAGTCCATCATATATCATCATAATTGCCTTTCACTTGCACGACCGAACGATGTGAATAATAATAAGAGTGCACGTGCATTGGACTAAGCTGGAATCTGCGAGCATTCAATAAACAGGAGAAGACAAAGCAATATGGGCTCTTGGTTAAATCAACAATAAAGCATATAAGAGCCACTTCAACAATTTAATCATGGTCTTCTCCTACTGACCCCCAAAGAGAAGAAAAGAAATAAAACTATTTACACGGGAAAGCTCCCAACAAGCAAAAGAAGAGCATGAAATATTTTTGGGTTTTCTTTTTAATTACTACTACAAGCATGGAAATTAAATTAATTAAAAGCTACAACTAATTTTTTTTGGTTTTTCTTAAGGTTTATTAAACACACAAGAAGAAAGCATAAAATGAAATAAACTAGCATGGATGATACAATGAAAAAGTACGATCACCGATATCTAGCAATGAGTGTGTGTGAACATAAATGTAATGTCAGTGAGAAATGCGTACTCCCCCAAGCTTAGGTTTTTGGCCTAAGTTGGTCTATGGCCATGGCTGGCCTGGCTGATATCCATAATAATAGTTGGGGTCGTACTGCGATGAGGAAGAAGAAGGCTCCGATTGCCACTGGCTGGCAATCATCTCCGGATCCCACTGATAGTTAGACTGTCGTGAAGGATCAAGTTGTGGTTACGGTTCTGGCTCCTCGGCTGGTGCAGGGTTCTGGTAGGCGTGGATAGCCGTCAACGGAACAAGGTGCGTGCCTACAGTCAAATCAAACAAAGAAGGAGCAGGCAAGGTAATAGTCTCAGGATGATGTTTATTAAAGAACAATTGATATTTAAGCTCTCCTGCCCTATTCTTAATAATAAAATCATGTGCCACCATACTTTTATAATCTAGATAAACACAAGGCAACACTTTTTCTTCCTTCTCAGCATGCCTAATAGGTATGTTAAAATGTGCAGCTAGGCGTGTAGCATAGATGCCTCCAAAGATGGGGCCCTTTGTACAGTTCAGACTTAACCGTTTAGCAATAATACCGCCCATACTAAAAGTGTTATCACTGTATAAACCATGGAGCAGAATAATTATATCAGGGATACTAAGGTTTCCATAGTTTCCGCATCCAATTAAGCAACGACTAGAAAATAATGCAAAGTAACGTAAAACAGGAAAATGTATGCTAGTGATTCGTGCATCGGAAACCTTCCTAGTTTCTCCTATAGTGATAGTATCAATAAACCCCTCCACATCATCATGATGTGGTTCTTCTGTCTTGCCCCCAAAAGGGACTAAACAAATCCGATAGAAATCATAAAGTGACATCTCCTTATGCTCATCGTATAAATGAAACTCCATCGTAGGTGGTGAGTTCCTAGAATGAAAATGAAAATTTTGCACAAATGTATTTGTGAGTAAGAGATACTGATCGCATTGGTCGTGGAGGAAAGCGGCGAGGCCTGCATTATGAGCCAATTCATGAAAATCTTCTTAAATCCCGGCTGCTCTCAAGAAATCCTCAGAAGGCCATTCACACGCCCAAACCTCCGCGGTGCGCGGCAAATTATACTTAGGCTTCGGTGCCTTTTCCTTCGAGCTTTGGCTCGATGAGCCCCTCAATAATCTCCTCATCGTTTTCTGAAAAATTCTGAAATTTTTAGTAACTTCTAAACAAAAGTAAACCAAACTCAATAATATTGATAGCAACCACTCCTACAAGTGCCTAGGGCCTATATCATGCATCAAAATTACTTTTGACCATATAAATTTGACATGCAAGCTCAAGAACAGGGTCACCTAAGCAGCAAAATTTTGCAATGAATAAAGCACTAGAACAAAAACTAATTGGACCAATGGAGGAGTCACATACCAAGGAACAATCTCCCCAAGCAGTTTTGTGAGAGGTGCTTTGAGCAAGGAGATCAAAAATGGCAGCAAAGAGGGCTGGAACTCGTGCTTGAGTTGGTTTTTCATGTTTGTGGGAGGAAGAAGAAGAGGATGGGTGCAGGAATAAGTGGAGGAGGGCCACCGTGGGCCCACAAGGCAGGGGGCGCCCTAGGGGGGTGGGCGCGATCTCCACCCTCGTGGTAAGGTGGTTGGCCCCCCTGGTGTGTTCTTTGTTCCATAAATCCTCAAATATTCTATAAAAAATCATATTTAATTTTCAGGGCATTTGGAGAACTTTTATTTTCGAGGTATTTTTATATTGCACGGATAATCAGATAACAGACAGAAAATTATTTAGTTTTACTTTATTTCAACTGAATAACAGAAAGTATAGAGAGGGTACAGAAGGTTGTGCTTCTAGTTTCATCCATCTCATGCTCGTCAAAAGGAATCCACTAACAAGGTTGATCAATTCTTGTTAACAAAGTCATTCCGATTAACATGAAACCGGAGAAATTTCTAATAACACTAGGTTACCTCAACGGGGATATGCACATCCCCAATAATAAGTATATCGTATTTCTTCTTAACAGTAGGAAGAGGAAATTCAAAACCTCCAAATATAATCGATGGAATTTTTCCGATAGAATTGATACTATGAACTTGAGGTTGTTTCCTCAGAAAGTGTACCGTATGCTCATCATTAACATGAAAAGTGACATTGCCTTTGTTGCAATCAATAACGGCCCCTGCAGTATTAAGAAAAGGTCTTCGAAGAATAATAGACATACTATCGTCCTCGGGAATATCAAGAATAACAAAGTCCGTTAAAATAGTAACGTTTGGAACCACAACGGGCACATCCTCACAAATGCCGACAGGTATAGCAGTTGATTTATCAGCCATTTGCAAAGATATTTCAATATGTGTCAACTTATTCAAATCAAGTCTACGATATAAAGAGAGAGGCATAACACTAACACCGGCTTCAAGATCACATAAAACAGTTTTAACATAGTTTCTTTTAATGGAGGATGGTATAGTGGGTACTCCTGGATCTCCAAGTTTCTTAGGTATTCCACCCTTAAAAGTATAATTAGCAAGCATGGTGGAAATTTCAGCTTCTGGTATCTTTCTTTTATTTGTAACAATATCTTTCATGTACTTAGCACAAGGATTCATTTTAAGCATATCAGTCAATCGCATACGCAAAAAGATAGGTCTAATCATTTCAGCAAAGCGCTCAAAATCCTCATCATCCTTTTTCTTGGATGGTTTGGGAGGAAAAGGCATAAGTTTTTGAACCCAAGGCTCTCTTTCTTTACCATGTTTCCTAGCAACAAAGTCTTTCTTATCATAATGTTGATTCTTTGATTGTGTGTTATCAAGATCAACAGCAGGTTCAATTTCTACATCATTATCATTACTAGGTTGAGCATCATTATGAACATCATCATTATCATTTTCATTAGGTTCATGTTCATTGCCAGATTGTGTTTCAGCATCAGACATAGAGATATCATTTGGATTATCAGGTGGTTCAGCAATAGGTTCACTAGAAGTTTGCACAGTTCTATCATTTTTCTTTTTCTTCTTTTTAGAAGAACTAGGTGCATCAATTTTATTTCTCTGAGAATCTTGCTCAATTCTCTTAGGGTGGCCTTCAGGATACAAAGGTTCCTGAGTCATTCTACCAGTTATAGTAGCCACTTTAACAGCATATTCATTTTTCCTACTATTCATCTCATTGAGCAATTCCTTTTGAGCTTTAAGTACTTGTTCTACTTGAGTGGTAACCATAGAAGCATGTTTGCTAACAAGTTTAAGTTCACCTCTAATATTATCCATATAATGACCCAAGTATTTAATCATATCAGCATCTTGTTTTAATTGTCTACCAAAATAAGCATTGAAGTCTTCTTGCTTAAACATAAAATTATCAAACTCATCCAAGCATTGACTAGCAATTTTAGCAGGAGGGGTTTCAGCTTTATCATATCTATAGAGAGAATTTACCTTTACTACCCGTGTCGGGTTATCGAGGTCTGGAGGTTCTTCAATAAATAAAGGATTAAGATCATATGTTTCTTCAATAGGCGGTAAATTAAGACCATGTATTTCTTCAATAGGAGGTAAATTCTTAGCATCTTCAGCTTTAATACCTTTTTCTTTCATAGATTTCTTTACCTCTTGCATATCTTCGGGACTGAGAAATAGAACACCTCTCTTATTCGGAGTTGGTTTAGGAATAGAATCATTAATTGGAGCAGGAGATGGCTCAGGAGGTGCCCAATTATTTTCATTTTTCATCATATTATTCAATAAGATTTCAGCTTCATCTGGTGTTCTTTCCCTGAAAAGAGAACCAGCGCAACTTTCCAGGTAATCTCTGGAAGCATCGGTTAGTCCATTATGAAAGATATCAAGTATTTCATTTTTCTTAAGAGGATGATCAGGCAAAGCATTAAGTAACTTGAGAAGCCTCCCCCAAGCTTGTGGGAGACTCTCTTCTTTAATTGGCACAAAGTTGTATATTTCCTTTAACGCAGCTTGTTTCTTATGAGCGGGAAAATATTTAGCAGAGAAGTAGTAAATCATATCCTGGGGACTACGCACACAACCATGATCAAGAGAATTAAACCATATCTTAGCATCACCCTTTAATGAGAACGGAAATATTTTAAGGATATAAAAGTATCGAGATCTCTCATCATTAGTGAACAGGGTGGCTATATCATTTAATTTAGTAAGATGTGCCACAACAGTTTCAGATTCATAGCCATGAAAAGGATCAGATTCAACCAAAGTAATTATATCAGGATCAACAGAGAATTCATAATCCTTATCAGTAACACAGATAGGTGAAGTAGCAAAAGCAGGGTCAGGTCTCATCCTAGCATTTAGAGATTGCTTATTCCATTTAGCTAATAACCTTTTGAGTTCATACCTATCTTTGCAAGCTAAAATAGCCAAAGAAGCTTCTTGATCAAATAAATAATCCTCAGGAATAACAAGTGATTCTTCATCATCACTTTTATCATCATAATCAGATTCAATATTTTCAATCTCTCTAGCCCTAGCAAGTCATTCCTCGAGAAAATCACCAAGTGGCACAGTAGTATCAAGCATAGAAGTAGTTTCATCATAAGTATCATGTATAGCAGAAGTAGCATCATCAATACACATGCAACATATCAGAACGAATAGCAGAAGTAGGTTTAGGTGTCGCAAGCTTACTCATAACAGAAGGTGAATCAAGTGCAGAGCTAGATGGCAGTTCCTTACCTCCCCTCGTAGTTGAGGGATAAATTGTTGTCTCAACGTCTTTCAAATTATTCATAGTGTCCAGCAGATATAAATCCCAAGTGACTCAAAGAATAGAGCTATGCTCCCCCGCAACGGCGCCAGGAATTGGTCTTGATAACCCACAAGTATAGGGGATCGCAACAGCTTTCGAGGGTAGAGTATTCAACCCAAATTTATTGATTCGACACAAGGGGAGCCAAAGAATATTCTCAAGTATTAGCAGCTGAGTTGTCAATTCAACCACACCTGGAAACTTAGTATCTGCAGCAAAGTGTTTAGTAGCAAAGTAATATGATAGTGATGGTAACGGTAACAAAAGAGTAATGAAAGCAAAGTAATATTTTTGGTATTATGTAGAAATTGTAACAATAACAACGGGAAAGTAAATAAGCGTAAACCAGTAAATGGAAAGCTCGTAGGCATCGGATCAGTAATGGATAATTATGTCGGATGTGGTTCATCATGTAACAGTCATAACTAGCTCCAATTCATCAATGTAATGTCGGCATGTACTCCAAATATAGTCATACGTGCTTATGGAAAAGAACTTGCATGACATCTTTTGTCCTACCCTCCCGTGGCAGCGGGGTCCTAATGGAAACTAAGGGATATTAAGGCCTCCTTTTAATAGAGAATCGGAACAAAGCATTAGCACATATGTATACATGAACTCCTCAAACTACGGTCATCACCGGTAAGTATCCCGATTATTGTCACTTCGGGGTTAACGGATCATAACACATAATAGGTGACTATAGACTTGCAATATAGGATCAAGAACTCCCATATATTGATGAAAACATAATAGGTTCAGATCTGAAATCATGGCACTCGGGCCCTAGTGACAAGCATTAAGCATAGCAAAGTCATAGCAACATCAATCTCAGAACATAGTGGATACTAGGGATCAAACCCTAACAAAACTAACTCGATTACATGATAAATCTCATCCAACCCATCACCGTCCAGCAAGCCTACAATGGAATTACTCACGCACAGCAGTGAGCATCATGAAATTGGTGATGGAGGATGGTTGACGATGACGACGGCGACGAATCCCCCTCTCCGGAGCCCCGAACGGACTCCGGATCATCCCTCCCGAGAGGTTTTAGGGCTTGGCGGCGGCTCCGTATCGTAAAACGCAATGATTTCTTCTCTCCTATTTTTTTCTCCCCGAAACCAGATATATAGAGTTGGAGTTGGAGTCGGGAGGTCTCTAGGGGGCCCACGAGGTAGGGGGCGCGCCATAGGGGGGGGGCACCCCCCACCCTCGTGGCAAGGGTGTGAGCCCCCTGGTCTTCATCTTTGGCGAGGATTTTTATTATTTATTGTAAGATATTCCGTGGAGTTTCAGGTCATTCTGAGAACTTTTGTTTTCTGCACATAAAACAACATCATGGCAATTCTGCTGAAAACATCGTCAGTTCGGGTTAGTTCCATTCAAATCATACAAGTTAGAGTCCAAAACAAGGGAAAAAGTGTTTGGAAAAGTAGATATGACGGAGACGTATTAGTAGGATGCCTGAAAAGGCCCCAAGATGGGATCTCACGGGAATGGAAGGTTGCGGCGGTGGAAAAGTGTTTTCGTGGATGCTTCGGGAGGTTCGGGAATATATGTGAATATATAGGAGGAAGAACTTGGTCAGGAGAATCACGAGGGGCCCACAAGGTAGGGGCGCCCCCCCTAGGGCGCGCTGTCCACCCTTGTCGTCGCCTTGTGGCTCTTCTAACATGAACTCCATGTCTCCTAGGTGTCTTTTGGTCCAAGAAAAATCATCGCGAAAGTTTTATTCCATTTGGACTCCGTTTGATATTCCTTTTCTACGAAGCTAAAAAACTAGGAAAAAATAGAAACTGCCACTGGGCTCTAGGTTAATAGGTTAGTCCCAAAAATAATATAAAATAGCATATTAATGCATATAAAACATCCAAAACAGATAATATAATAGAATGGAACAATAAAAAATTATAGATACGTTGGAGACGTGTCATTTCTTCCCCCTCTTCTCTCCGGTAGAGACCGAGACTGACGCTGATGCCGAGTATGATTACGCCCCTGACATTCAGCCCCTTGCAGCAGAGCTTCCAGGCAAGCAAAACCCCCTTGATCATTCATATATCGCCTAGTTCTTTCTCTCTCATGCTTGCATTAGAATTTGCTACTATATTTGATTGCTTCTATTCTGATGCATAGCCTGATTTTGTAACCTGCAATTTTTATCTGCCTACTTATCTTATATGCTTAGTATAGGTTGGTTAGTGATCCACCAGTGACCGACATCCAGGACCCGACACATCACCTCACCCCCCTTAGTTGTACGACTTTGCAGAATTACAATCGAGTGCCGAGGGTGATACCTCGTATAGCACTTTTGATGAGATCTCTGTAGTGTAGCTAATTGGTTGTGGTCTACGGAGGGTGATTCCTCCTTCACCACTCCCGATAACAACTCTGTCGTGCAACACCTCAAGTGTGAACCCTCGAGGGTGATTCCTCCAAGTTCACCTTGATGGTTACATCAACTGGAATCCATCGAGGGTGTTTCCTCAGATTCCACCTTGGTGTTATGGACACACGGTTACTTTTACTTTACCCAAGAACCATGATGAAGTCGAGTCATCCCCGAGGGGTACCCGTGAGACAATGTGAAGTCGGGTTGACCTGGAGGGTACCCACGGGATAACTACACGGCATGGCCACGCATTCGTAGCCCTTGCCGTAAGTCTGTGAGATGGGGCGACAGGACCATAGATCGTGGGTCATTAATCGTCTTTGTGTGCTCCCAAGACACTAACATTTTGGAAATGTGATCTGAGTAGTCCTTTGACCTTTTCGCACGGATCACCACACGGGAATAAGTATGGGCACTCTACGTCATATGGTTCTCTGAAAGCTCTTCAGACATCAGCGATTGAGCAGCACGCGCCCGAGTGGTCCATGTAAGCACCTGCTTTGTATAAAGAGGTGGCCAGGACTGATCCTGGCCAACAATGCAACATGTAGGAGTGCAAAGGGCGATGGGCCCAAGACCCTTGAGCGCTTAGGAGATAGACCGGTGTGCCTGGCCTCTTTGTTGAGCCTATGTAGGACTACGGCGTGTCGATCAGCTGAGGCAGGCATGACCCAATGTGTTCGTCCGGATTTAATCGTGCGTGTTGGGTAAGTTTTTGCAGTCCTGCAAGGAAGTTAATCTATTCGAATAGCCGTGTCCACGGTAACAGACGCTCGGAATTGTATACCGATTGATACAACTAGAACTGGATACTGAAGATGTAAAATTGGTATGATGGCTCCGGGATTGCTTTCTCGCAGGGAGTCGAGAAAGGATCTCTGGGTGTGGATGCTACGACATACGTACTACTTATGTTATGTTACTCTACTCTCTTCTGTTGCGACAAGATGCTTCAAGATGATAGTATTCGATAGGCTATGCTTTCCTTTCTCTTTTGGCATTTCTGCAGTCTAGGCCAAAGATATAGCCCCATTCCTTTGATATTGCTACTTCTTGAGCTTGCATTGGTTTTTCCCTTGAAGAGGAAAGGGTGATGCAACAAAGTAGAGATAAGTATTTCCCTCAGTTAAGAACCAAGGTATCAATCCACTAGGAGATACAAGCAAGTCCCCAATCTATGCACCTTCACAAACAATCAAACACTTACACCCAACACGAAAAAGGGGTTGTCAATCCCTTCATGGTCACTTGCAAAGGTGAGATCTGATAGAGATACATATAAAAGATTACTAAAATGTAAAACAAAATAAAAGTAAATAAATTTCAGCTAGATATTTTTGGGTTTTTTGGTTTATAGATCTGAAGATATATGATGGGAAATAGACCCGGGGGCCATAGGTTTCACTAGAGGCTTCTCTCTTGAAGGAAAATAATACGGTGGGTGAACAAATTACCGTCGAGCAATAGATAGAAAAGTGCAAAGTTATGACGATATCCAAGGCAATGATTATGCATATAGGCATCACGTCCGTGTCAAGTAGACCAAATCATGCTTGCATCTACTACTATTACTCCATGATGTCTACTATGCAACCTTATTCTTGTAGACTCATGTTGGGCCTCCAAGCACAGAGTTTTGTAGGGCAGTGGCAAATTCCCCTCAAGTGGATGACCTAAGGTTTATCAATCCATGGGAGGCGTAGGATGAAGATGGTCTCTCTCAAACAACCTTGCAACCAAATAACAAAGAGTCTCTTGTGTCCCCAACGCACCGAATACAATGCTAAATTGTATAGGTGCACTAGTTCGGCGAAGAGATGGTGATACAAGTGTAATATGGATGGTAGTTATAGGTTTTTGTAATCTGAAAATATAAAAACATCAAGGTAACTAGTAACAAAAGTGAGCAAAAACGGTATTGCAATTCTTGAAAACAAGGCCTAGGGTTCATACTTTCACTAGTGCAAGTTCTCTCAACAATGATAACATAATTAAATCATATGGCAATCCCTCAACGTGCGACAAAAGTCACTCCAAAGTTCCTATGGAGGAGAACATAAGATGAAATTGCTTGTAGGGTACGAAACCACCTCAAGGTTATTCTTTCCGATCAATCCATTGGGCTATTCCTATAAGTGTCACAAACAGCCCTAGAGTTCGTAGTAAAATAATACCATATGATACACATCAATCAACCCTAATTTCACCTAGATACTCCAATGTCACCATAAGTATTCGTGGGTCAATTATACGATATGCATCAAACAACTTTAGATTCATCATATTCAATCCAACACAAAGAACCTCAAAGAGTGCCCCAAGATTCCTACCAGAGAAAAAATGAAGAAAACATGCACCAACCCCTATGCATAGATTACCCCAATGTCACCTCGGGAATCCGTGAGTTGAGTGCCAAAACATACATCAAGTGAATCAATAGAACATCCCATTGTCACCACAGGTATCCCACTCAAGGCATACATCAAGTGTTCTAAAATCCACAATAGTATTCAATCCGATAAGAGTGAAACCTCAAAGGTAAAACTCAATTCATCACAAGAAGATAGAGGGGAAGAAACACCATATGATCCAACTATAATAACAAAGCTCACGGTACATCAAGATCTTGACAAAGCAAGAACACGAGAGAGAGAGAGAGATGAAACACATAGCTACTGGTACATAGCCTCAGCCCCGAGGGTGAACTACGTCGTCCTCGTCATGGATACCGCTGGGATGATGAAGATGGGCACTGGTGATGGTTTCCCCCTCAGGCAGGGTGCCGGAATGGGCTCCTGATTGGTTTTTCGTGGCTACAGAGCCTTGCAGCGGCGGAACTCTCAATCTAGGTTTCTTTCTGGGGGTTTTTGCTGGGGAACGTAGCATGCAATTTCAAAAAAAATCCTATGATCATGCAAGATCTATCTAGGAGATGCATAGCAACGAGAGGAGGAGAGTGTGTCCACGTACCCTCGTAGACCAAAATCAGAAGCGTTAGGTTAACAAGGTTGATGTAGTTGAACGTCCTCATGATCCAACCGATCTTAGTACTGAACGTACGGCACCTCCGTGTTCAGCACACGTTCATCTCGATGATGCCCCTCGAACTCTTGATCCAGCAGAGGGTCGAGGGAGAGTTCCGTCAGCACGATGGCGTGGTGACGGTGATGGTGATGTGATCCGCGCAGGGTTTCGCCTAAGCACTATGACCCTATGACCGAAGGAGTAAACTGTGGAGGGGGCACCGCACACGGCTAAGACAACAATTTATGTGCCTTTGGGGTGCCTCTCGCCCCCGTATATAAAGGAGGAGAGGGGAGGACGGTCGTCCCTAGGGGCGCGCCAAGTGGGGGAGTCCCACTAGGACTCCTAGTCCTAGTCGGCTCCCGCCTTCCTTCCAACGGAGAGGGGGAAAGGGGAATGAGGTGGAGAGGGAGAAGGAAAGGCGGGCCGCCCCCCCACCCTTTGTCCAATTTGGACTGCTAGGGGGGCACCACCTCCTGTGGCCTGCCTCCTCCTCTCCACTATGGCCCATGAGGCCCATTTACTTTCCCGGGGGGCGGGGGTTCCGGTAACCTCCCAATACTCTGAAAAATCCCCGAACCTCTTCGGAAACATTCCGGTGTCCGTACATAACCTTCCAATATATGAATCTTTACCTCTCGACCATTTTGAGACTCCTCATGTCCGTGATTTCATCCGGGACTCCGAACAAACTTCGGTCACCAAAACACATAACTCATAATACAAATCGTCATCGAACATTAAGTGTGCGGACCCTACGAGTTCTAGAACTATGTAGACATGACCGAGACACATCTCCGGTCAACAACCAATAGCGGAACCTGGATGCTCATATTGGTTCCTACATCTTCTACGAAGATCTTTATCGGTCAAACCGCAATAATAACATACGTTATTCCCTTTGTCATCGGTATGTTACTTGCCCGAGATTCGATCGTCGGTATCATCATACCTAGTTCAATCTCGTTATCGGCAAGTCTCTTTACTCGTTCCATAATGCATCATCCCGTAACTAACTCATTAGTCACATTGCTTGCAAGGCTTATAGTGATGTGCGTTACCAAGAAGGCCCAGAGATACCTTTCCGATACTTAGAGTGACAAATCCTAATCTTGATCTATGCCAACCCAACAAACACCTTCGGAGACACCTATAGAGCATCTTTATAATCACCCAGTTACATTGTGACGTTTGATAGCACACAAGGTGTTCCTCTGGTATTTGGGAGTTGCATAATCTCATAGTTAGTGGAATATGTATAAGTCATGAAGAAAGCAATAGCAATAAAACTTAACGATCATTATGCTAAGCTAACGGATGGGTCTTGTCCATCACATCATTCTCTAATGATGTGATCCCGTTCATCAACTGACAACACATGTCTATGGTTAGGAAACTTAACCATCTTTGATTAACGAGCTAGTCAAGTAGAGGCATACTAGGGACACTCTGTTTTGTCTATTGTATTCGCACATGTACTAAGTTTCTGATTAATACAATTCTAGCATGAATAATAAACATTTATCATGATATAACGAAATATAAATAACAACTTTATTATTTCCTCGAGGGCATATTTCCTTCAGTCTCCCACTTGCACTAGAGTCAATAATCTAGATTACATAGTAATGATTCTAACACCCATGGAGTCTTGGTGTTGATCATGTTTTGCTCGTGGAAGAGTCTTAGTCAACGGGTCTGCAACATTCAGATCCGTATGTATCTTGCAAATCCCTATGTCTCCCTCCTTGTCTTGAAATCGGATGGAATTGAAGCATCTCTTGATGTGTTTGGTTCTCTTGTGAAATCTGGATTCCTTTGCCAAGGGAATTGCTCCAGTATTGTCACAAAAGATTTTCATTGGACCCGATGCACTAGGTATTACACCTAGATAGGATATGAACTCCTTCATTCAGACTCCTTCATTTGCTTCTTCTGAAGCAGCTATGTACTCCGCTTCACACGTAGATCCTGCCACGACGCTTTGATAGGAACAGCACCAACTTACAGCTCCACCATTCAATATAAATACGTATCCGGTTTGTGACTTTGAGTCATCTGGATCGGTGTCAAAGCTTGCATCGATGTAACAATTTACGACAAGCGCTTTGTCACCTCCATAAACGAGAAACATATCCTTAGTCCTTTTTAGGTATTTCAGGATGTTCTTGACCGCTGTCAGTGATCCACTCCTGGATTACATTGGTACCTCCCTGCTAAACTAATAGCAAGGCACACATCCGGTCTGTACACATCATTGCATACATGATAGAACCTATGGCTGAGGCATAGGGAATGACTTTCATTTTCTCTCTATCTTCTGCAGTGGTCGGACATTGAGTCTGACTCAACTTCACACCTTATAACACACGCAAGAACCCTTTCTTTGACTGATCCATCTTGAACTTCTTCAAAACTTTATCAAGGTATGTGCTTTGTGAAAGTCCAATTAAGCGTCTTGATCTCTCTCTATAGATCTTGATGCCCAATATATAAGGAGCTTCACCGAGGTCTTTCATAGAACAATTCATGTTCAAATATCCTTTTATGCTATCCAGAAATTCTATATTATTTCCAATCAACAATATGTCATCCACATATAATATTAGAGATGATACAGAGCTCCCACTCACTTTCTTGTAAATACAGGCTTCTCCAAAAGTCTGTATAAAACCATATGCTTTGATGCACTATCAAAGCGTATATTCCAACTCCGAGAGGCTTGCACCAGTCCATAAATGGATCGCTAGGGCTTGCACACTTTGTTAGTACTTAGAATCGACAAAACCTTCTGGTTGCATCATATACAACTCTTCTTTAAGAAATCCAAGGAATGCAGTTTTGACATCCATTTGCCAAGTTTCATAATCAAAATGCGACAATTGCTAACATGATTCAGACAGACTTAAGCATCTTTACGGGTGAGAAGGTCTCATCGTAGTCAACTCCTTAAACTTGTCGAAAACCCTTCACAACAAGTCAAGCTTTGTAGACAGTAACATTACCATCAACGCCAGTCTTCTTCTTGAAGATCCATTTATTCTCTATGGCTTGCCGATCATCGGGCAAGTCAACCAAAGTCCACACTTTGTTCTCATACATGGATCCCATCTCAGATTTCATGGCCTCAAGCCATTTCACGGAATCTGGGCTCATCATTGCTTCCTCATAGTTCGTAGTTCGTCATGGTCTAGTAACATGACCTCCAGAATAGGATTACCGTACCACTCTGGTGCAGACCGTACTCTGCTTGACCTACGAGGTTCGGTAGTAACTTGATCTAAAGTTTCATGATCATCATCATTAGCTACCTCACTAATTGGTGTAGGAATCACCGGAACTGATTTCTGTGATGAACTACTTTCCAATTCAGGAGAAGGTACAATTACCTCATCAAGTTCTACTTTCCTCCCACTCACTTCTTTCAAGAGAAACTCCTTCTCTAGAAAGGATCCATTTTTAGCAACGAATATCTTGCCTTCGGATCTATGATAGAAGGTGTACCCAACAATTTCCTTTGGGTATCCTATGAAGACGCATTTCTCCGATTTGGGTTCGAGCTTATCAGGTTGAAGCTTTTTCACATAAGCATCGCAACCCCAAACTTTAAGAATTGATAGTTTAGGTTTCTTGCCATACCACAGTTCATATGGTGTCGTCTCAATGGATTTAGATGGTTCCCTATTTCACGTGAATGCAGCTGTCTCTAAAGGATAACCCCAAAACGATAGTGGTAAATCGGTAAGAGACATCATAGATCGCACCATATCTAATAAAGTACGGTTACGACGTTCAGACACACCATTACGCTGTGGTGTTCCAGGTGGCGTGAGTTGGGAAACTATTCCACATTGTTTCAAATGAAGACTAAACTCATAACTTAAATTTTCACCTCCACGGTCAGATTGTAGAAACTTTATTTTCTTGTTACAATGATTGTCTACTTCACTCTGAAATTCTTTGAACTTTCCAAATGTTTTAGACTTATGATTTATTAAGTAGATATACCCATATCTTCTCAAATCATTTGTGAAGGTAAAAAAATAACGATACCCGCCGCGAGCCTCAACACTCATCGAACCGCATACATCAGTATGTATTATTTCCAATAAGTCAGTGGCTCGCTCCATTGTTCCGAAGAACGGAGTCTTAGTCATCTTGCCCATGAGGCATGGTTCGCAAGTATCAAGTGATTCCAAAAGTCCATCAGCATGGAGTTTCTTCATGCGCTTTACACCAATATGACCTAAACGGCAGTGCCACAAATAAGTTGCACTATCATTATTAACTTTGGATCTTTTGGCTTCAATGTTATGTATATGTTTATCACTACGATCAAGATTCAACAAAAATAGACCACTCCTCAAGGGTGCATGACCATAAAAGATATTACTCAGGTAAATAGAACAACAATTATTCTCTGATTTAAATGAATAACCGTCTCGCATCAAAAAAGATCCAGATATAATGTTTATGCTCAATGCTAGCACCAAATAACAATTATTCAGGTCTAAAACTAATCCCGGCGGTATATGTAGAGGTAGCGTGCCGATGGCGATCACATCAACCTTGGAACCATTTATGGCACGCATCGTCACCTCGTCCTTAGCAAATCTTCGTTTAATCCGTAGCCCCTGTTTCGAGTTGCAAATATGAGCAACAGAACTAGTATCAAATACCCAGGCGCTACTATGAGCATCAGTAAGGTACACATCAATAACATGTATATCAAATATACCTTTCACTTTGCCATCCTTCTTATCTGCAAAAAACTTGGGGCAGTTCCACTTCCAGTGACCAATCCCTTTGCAGTAGAAGCAATCAATTTTAGGCTTAGGTCCAGACTTGGGCTTCTTCCCTTGAGCAGCAACTTGTTTGCTATTCTTCTTGAAGTTCCCTTTCTTCCCTTTGCCCTTTTCTTGAAACTAGTGGTCTTGTTAACCATCAACACTTGATAATCCTTCTTGATTTCTACCTTTGCAGCCTTTAGCATCGTGAAGAGCTCAGGAATTGTCTTTTCCATACCTTGCATATTATAGTTCATCACGAAGCCTTTATAGCTTGGTGGCAATGATTGAAGAACTCTGTCAATGACACTATCATTAGGAAGATTAACTCTCATCTGAGTCAAGTGGTTATGTTACCCAGACATTCTGAGTATGTGTTCACTGACAGAACTGTTCTCCTCCATCTTGCAGCTATAGAACTTGTTGGAGACTTCATATCTCTCAACTTGGGCATTTGCTTGAAATATTAACTTCAACTCCTGGAACATCTCATATGCTCCATGACATTCATAATGTCTTTGAAGTCCCAATTCTAAGCCGTAAAGCATGGCACACTGAACTATCGAGTAGTCATCAACTTTAGTCTGCCAAACGTTCATAGCGTCCGGAGTTGTCCTGCAACGGGTCTTGCACCTAGCGGTGCTCCCAGTACGTAATTCTTCTATGCAGCAATGAGGATAATCCTCAAGTTACGGACCCAGTCCGTGTAGTTTCTACCATCATCTTTCAACTTAGCTTTCTCTAGGACACATTAAAATTCAAGGGAACGGTAGCACAGGCCATTGATCTACAACAACATAGATATGCAAAAACTATCAGGACTAAGTTCATGATAAATTAAAGTTTAATTAATCATATTACTTAAGAACTCCTAGTTAGATAGACATCCCTCTAGTCATCTAAATGATCATGTGATCCATATCAACTAAACCATATCCGATCATCACGTGAGATGCAGTAGTTTTCAATGGTGAACATCTCTAAGTTGATCATATCTACTATATGATTCACGTTCGACCTTTCGGTCTTAGTGTATCGAGGCCATATCTGCATATGCTAGGCTTGTCAAGTTTAACCCGAGTATTTTGCACGCGCAAAACTGGCTTGCACCCGTTGTATGTGAACATAGAGCTTATCACACCCAATCATCACGTGGTGTCTCGGCACAATGAACTGTAGCAATGGTGCATACTCAGGGAGAACACTTACACCTTCAAATTTAGTGAGGGATCATCTTATAATGCTACTGTCGTACTAAGAAAAACAAGATGCATAAAAGATAAACATCACATGCAATCAAAATATGTGACATGATATGGCCATCATCATCTTGTGCCTTTGATCTCCATCTCCAAAGCACCATCATGATCTCCATCGTCACTGGCTTGACACCTTGATCTCCATCATAGTGTCGTTGTCGTCTCGCCAACTATTGCTTCTATGACTATCGCTACCGCTTAGTGATAAAGTAAATCAATTACATGGTGGTTGCATTTCGTACAATAAAGCGACAACCATAAGGCTCCTGCCAGTTGCCGATAACTTTTACGAAACATGATCATCTCATACAACAATTTATATATCATCACGTCTTTACCATATCACATCACAAGATGCCCTGCAAAAACAAGTTAGACATCCTCTACTTTGTTGTTGCAAGTTTCACGTGGCTGCTACAGGCTTCTAGAAAGAACCGTTCTTACCTATGCATCAAAACCACAATGATTTTTCGCCAAGTGTGCTGTTTTAACCTTCAACAAGGACCGGCCGTAGTCAAATTCGATTCAACTAAAGTTGGAGAAACAGACACCCGCCAGCCACCTGTGTGCAAATAACATCGGTAGAACTGGTCTCATGAATGTGGTCTTGTAATGCTGGTTGGGCCGCTTCGTCCAACACTACCGCCGAATCAAAATAAGACGCTGGTGGTAAGCAGTATGACTATTATCGCCCACAACTCATTGTGTTCTACTTGTGCATATCATCTACGCATACACCTAGCCCGGATGCCACTTTTGGGGAACATAGCATGCAATTTCAAAGAAATTCCTATGATCACGCAAGATCTATCTAGGAGATACATAGCAACGATAGTAGGAGAGTGTGTCCACGTATCCTCGTAGACCGAAAGCGGAAGCATTAGGTTAACACGGTTGATGTAATGGAACGTCTTCACGATCCAACCAATATTAGTACCGAACGTACGGCACCTCCGTGTTCAGCACGCATTTAGCTTGATGATGTCCCTCGAACTCTTGATCCAGCAGAGGGTTGAGAGAGAGTTCTATCAGCACGACGGCATGGTGACGGTGATGGTGATGTGATCCGCGCAGGGCTTCGCCTAAGCACTACGACGCTATGACCGGAGGAGTAAACTATGGAGTGGGGCACCGCACACGGCTAAGAGAACAATTGATGTGCCTTTGGGGTGCCCCCGCCCCCATATATAAAGGACGAGAGGAGAGGCCGGTCGGCCCTACCGGCGCACCAATTGGGGGGAGTCCCACTAGGACTCCTAGTCCTAGTCGGCTCCCCCTTCCTTCCAATGGAGAGGGGGAAAGGGGAAAGAGGTGGAGAGGGAGAAGGAAAGGCAGGCCGCCCCCCCACCCCTTGTCCAATTCGGACTGCTAGGGGGGTGCCACCTCCTGTGGCCTGCCTCCTCCTCTCCACTATGGCCCATGAGGCCCATTAACTTTCCCGGGGGGTTCCGGTAACCTCCTCATACTCCGGAAAATCCTCGAACCTCTTCGGAACCATTCCAGTGTCCGTACATAACCTTCTAATATATGATTCTTTACCTCTCGACCATTTTGAGACTCCACATCATGTCTGTGATCTCATCCGGGACTCCGAACAAACTTAGGTCAGCAAAACACATAACTCATAATACAAATCATCATCGAACGTTAAGCGTGCGGACCCTACGGGTTCGAGAACAATGTAGACATGATCGAGACACATCTCCGGTCAATAACCAATAGCGGAACCTGGATGCTCATATTGGTTCCTACATATTCTACGAAGATCTTTATCGGTCAAACCACAATAACAACATACGTTATTCCCTTTGTCATCGGTATGTTACTTGCCCAAGATTCGATCGTCGGTATCATCATACCTAGTAAAATCACGTTACCGGCAAGTCTCTTTACTTGTTCTGTAATGCATCATTCCATAACTAACTCATCAGTCACATTGCTTGCAAGGCTTATAGTGATGTGCATTACCGAGAGGGCCCAGACATACCTCTCGGATACTCGGAGTGGCAAATCCTAATCTTGATCTATGCCAACCCAACAAACACCTTCGGAGACACCTGTAGAGCATCTTTATAATCACCCAGTTACGTTGTGATGTTTGATAGCACACAAGGTGTTCCTCTGGTATTTGGGAGTTGCATAATATCATAGTCAGACGAATATGTATAAGTCATGAAGAAAGCAATAGCAATAAAACTTAATGATCATTATGTTAAGCTAACGGATGGGTCTTGTCCATCACATCATTCTCTAATGATGTGATCCCATTCATCAAATGACAACACATGTCTATGGTTAGGAAACTTAACCATCTTTGATTAACGAGCTAATCAAGTAGAAGCATAGTAGGAACACTTTGTTTTGTCTATTGTATTCACACATGTACTAAGTTTCTGGTTAATACAATTCTAGCATGAATAATAAACATTTATCATGATATAAGGAAATATAAATAACAACTTTATTATTGCCTCTAGGGCATATTTCCTTCAGTTTCTTGATTTATAGGAATTTTTGGCATCGGTCTCATGTTAGGGGGGTCCACGAGGCAGCAGCAAGACATGGGGCGTGCCCTCCATCCTTGTTGTTGCCTTAAGACTCTTCTGGCCCAACTCTTGTGCTTCGTGGGCTTCTTCTTGTCCATAAAAAATCACCATAAAGTTTCAGCTTGTTTGAACTCCGTTTGATATTCCTTTTATGTAAAACTCAAAAACAAGGAAAAAACAGAAACTGGCACTAGGCTCTAGGTTAATAGGTTAGTCCAAAAAATAATATAAAATAGCATAATAATGCATATCAAACATCCGAGATAGATAATATAATAGCATGTAACAATCAAAAATTATAGATACGTTGGAGACATATCAAGCATCCCCAACCTTAATTCATGCTCGTCCTCGAGTAGGTAAATGATAAAAACAAAATTTTTGATGTGGAATGCTACCTAACATATGTATCAATATAATCTTCTTTATTGTGGCATGAATATTCAAAAAAAAAGTTTAATATTGACATAAAACCAATAATACTTCAAGCATACTAACAAAGCAATCATGTCTTCTCAAAATAATATGGCCAAAGAAAGTTATCCCTACAAAATCATATAGTCTGGCTATGCTCCATCTTCATCACACAAAATATTTAGTCAAGCAATCGTTTCACACTTTAGTTTTCTTAAACTTTTTCAACCTCCACGCAATACATGAGCGTGAGCCATGGATATAGCACTATAGGTGGAACATAATATGTTGGTTTTAGAGAAGACAAAAAGGAGATAGTCTCACATCAACTAGGCATATCAACGGGCTATGGAGATGCCCATCTATAGATATCAATGTGAGTGAGTAGGGATTGCCATGCAATGGATGCACTAGAGCTATAAGTGTATGACAGCCCAAAAAGAAACGAAGTGGTTGTGCATCCAACTCGCTTGCTCACGAAGACCTAGGGCACTTTGAGGAAGCCCATCACGAAGACCTTGCACTCCAGAAAATCTATCGTGAACAAACAATAGCATACATAAGCACCCAAGCATAAGATGCAAAGGTAAAACTCAAATGAAAAGATCCAAACTGAAAACACAAGAGAAGAGTTTCGATTTGCACAAAGAATCAATCGAAGTGGAGCTACGAAACTCAAACTACGATCAGAAGAAAATTCGAATTCAAAACTGCTTAAAACCAAATTTTAAATTGTCAAAACCATGTTCAAGTTGACTATCTGAACAGAGGGAATAGAGACGGAGCTTTTGGCGTTGGTTTCATTGGATTTGGACAAACGAGCAAAAAGTAGCAGAGGTTTGAAGTTGAGGGACTAATCTGCAAGAAAAAGTTATTACGGATAGGTCCCTGGCCGAAAATAAAACAAAAAGAAAAAACTATCGAACGAACGTTCGCTAAAAGAGTCTAACAAAAGAAAATCGTTCGTTAAAATGATCTAACCAGTGAAAGTTTACTAATTAGAGTAAAACAAAAACGAAAAACCGATCTAAAAAATAAACCGAGAAAACCGAATGGTTTTTTACCATTTAACCGGAGAAGACTGGCGGCGAGATCCGGCGGCTCCAACGTTGGGGCGACGGTGGCGAGGCGACAACGAGGTGGGGCGGTGATGCGGGAGGCGGCGGTGGCGGCAGCAGCTAGCGGCAGCGGCGGCGAACGGCGGTGCAGGCTGCGTTGGCAGTGCGACGCGATGAGGGAAGCGGGAGGGGCAGCGACGACTTATAAAAGGGGGCCCCGGGGGTCCTCGGCTTGCGTGAGGGAGCGGGAGGCCGACCCGGACTCCTCGCCGAAGTCCGGCATCCGCAAGGAAGGGCGTGGCGGCGGCGCTCGGTTGGGCCGGCCGGGCTTCGGCCCAGTTCGGTCCGGAGTTTTTTTTTATATAAATAATTTCACCGCAGAAGAAAAAAATCCTAATAAAATATAAAAAATCTACAATTCCAGAAACAATTTTCACCGTCCAAACCTAATATTTAGGACAAGATGAGCATTTTTCTGGACTAAAATGCATTTTTCAAAAAAGCAAGTTTTTTCTCTAATTCAAATAAAATACAAATAAAATAAGAAATTTATTTTAAAATTTCTCCTCCAATATTTCTCTTCTATTGAAGAAATCATATTATCTTCTCTCATTTACTTTTATTGTTGGAAATAATTGGAGAGAAAATATTGAAATCAAATTGATCCTCTTTTCATATTTGAAGATAAATTCAAATATGAAAAATCTGTGAAACCTCCAACTCTCTCCTTGGGTCCTTGAGTTGCTTAAGATTTCTAGGATCACAACTAAATGCAAATAAAAATATGATATGCATATGATGCTCTATGTAGAACACCCAAATTGAAAATTTGGATGTTACAAACCTAACCCCCTTAATATGAATCTCGCCCTCGAGATTCGGGTTGGTTAGAAAATAGGTCTGGGTGGTCTTTCCGTAGGTCTTCTTCTCGCTCCCAGGTAGCTTCTTCCTCGGTATGGTGGCTCCACTGAACTTTGCAAGAGTTGATAACCTTGTTGCGTGTAACTCGGCTGGCAAACTCGAGAATCTTGACAGGTTTCTCCTCATAGGTTAGGTCACTCTCCAATTGAATTGCTTCCAGGGGCACCGTATCTCTCAAGGGAATATCGGCCATCTCAGCATGGCACTTCTTCAACTAGGAAACGTGAAACACATCATGAAGTCCTAACAAACCTTCGGGTAATTCCAACTTGTAGGACACTTCTCCCATACGTTCGAAAACTTGATATGGTCCTACAAATCTTGGGCTAACTTTTGTTTAACTCCAAATCGTTGACTCCTCGCAGTGGTGACACACGAAGATATGCCATGTCTCCGATTTCATAGACTACCTCTTTGCGTTTAGTGTCAGCATAACTTTTCTACGTGGACTGAGCTACCTTCAGTCTATCATGAATCAACTTAACCTTATCTTCAGATTCTTTGATTAAATCTGGTCCGAACAACTGATGGTCTGCAACTTCATCCCACACCAACAGTGTCCTACACCTCCTTCCACACAAAGCTTCAAAAGGGGCCATCTTCAAACTAGCCTGATAGCTTTTGTTGTAAGAGAACTCTACATAGGGCAAATTATCATCCCAACTAGATCCATAATCTAGCGCACAAGCTCTCAACATGTCTTCCAGAATCTGATTGACTCTCTCGGTCTGTCCATCTGTCTGTGAATGAAAGGCTATACTAAACTCTAGCCTTGTACCCAAAGTATGGTGTAATTGATTCCAAAACTTCGAGGTAAACTGTGTTCCTCGATCTAATACAATGGTCATCGGAACTCCATGCAGACATACAATCCTGGTCATATATATCTTGGCCAACTTCACACTCGTATAGGTGGTCTTCACGGGAATAAAGTGAGCTAATTTGGTCAAGCGATCAACTACTACACAGATAGAGTCATATCCTGATCGGGTCCTGGGTAATCCAGTAATAAAATCCATGCCAAGTTTACCCCACTTCCATTCGGGTATTGGCATAGGCTGAAGTAACCCTGCTAGCTTATGGTGTTCTGCCTTAACTCTCTGGCATACATCACATACTGCTACATACTCGGCAATATCCTTCTTCATACCGGTCCAGCAGAAACGTTCCTTCTAATCCAAATTCATCTTAGTGTTTCCGGGGTGAATCGAGTATGGTGAGTCATGAGCTTCCTGAAGTATTATCTTCCTGGTATCTAGGTCATTGGGCACATAAATACGGTCCTCAAACCATAAAGTTTCGTGTTCGTCCTCACAAAAAACCCTTGGCTTTTCCTTTACTCATCCTTTCCTTTATTTCTGCAATCTCCTTATCAGTCTTCTGGCTTCTTGAATCTTTCCCAATAACATGGACTGAACCTCCAATGCTGCAACAAAACCTCTCGAAACTATCTCCAAACGAAGTTCCTTGAGATCATCGACTAACGCCTGCGGTAATCCTCCGGTTACAAGAGTGTTGACATAACTCTTGCGGGTCAAAGTGTCTGCTATAACATTGGCCTTTCCTGGATGATAATGTAGCTTCATATCATAATCCTTTATGAGCTCCAACCATCTCCTCTACCTGAGATTCAACTCCTTCTATGTGAAAATATACTTCAAACTCTTATGATCTGTGTATACATCACAACGGTTTCCAATAAGAAAATGTCTCCAGGTCTTGAGCGCATACACTACAGCTGGTAACTCCAAATCATGCGTGGCATAATTCAACTCATGAGGTTGAAGCTGACCTGAGGCATATGAAACAACTCTTTTGTCCTGCATAAGTACACCTCCAAGTCCCAAGTGAGAAGCATAGCAATAAACATAGAAATCCTTGCGTATATCCGGAAGAATTAGCACTGGGGATGTAACCAACCGTTTCTTCAATTCTTGAAAAATGGCTTCACATTCCTCGGTCCATTTGAACTTGGTGTCCTTCTTTAACAACTCTGTCATGGGCTTCGTAATCTTGGAAAAATTCTCAATGAACCTTCTATAATATCTTGCGAGTCCAAGAAAACTGCGGATCTCACCAACTAAGGTGGGTGCCAGCCACTCAGTGACAGACTGAACCTTGGTAGGGTCGACTGATATACCTTCTCATGATATAACATGTCCAAGAAATCCAACTTCCTTCAACCAAAACTCACATTTGCTGAACTTTGCGTATAGCTGATGTTCCCTAAGCTTCCCGAGAACTAAGCACAAGTGTTCCTTGTGTTCCTCTTCATTCTTCGAGTACACCAATATATCATCAATGAACACCACAAAAAAATTATCCAAGAACTCCATGAACACCTTATTCATCATACTCATAAAATAGGCAGGGGCGTTAGTCAATCCAAAAGACATGACCGTGTACTCATATAGCCAATACCTTGTGGTAAAGGCTGTCTTGGGTATATCCTGTTCTCGGATCTTCAGCTGGTGGTATCCTGATCGAAGATAGATCTTGGAGAATACTTTAGCTCCCTGCAGCTGGTCGAACAAATCATTGACCATCGGTAGTGGGTACTTGTTCTTAATCGCACCTCATTTATTGCACGATAATCAACAACCATTCTCAAAGACCCATCCTTCTTATCAACTAAGAGCACTGGGGCTCCCCATGGTGATGAACTTGGTCGAATATAACCTTTATCCAATAACTCCTTAATTTGTTTCTTAATTTCCTCCAGATCATTCGCGGGCATCCGATACGGTCTCTTCGATATTGGTCTGGTGCCTGGTAACAGCTCTATCAAAAATTCTATATCTCGATCTGGTGGCATGCCTGGTAATTCCTCTGGAAATACATCAGGGTAATCCTTGCACTTCCTCCTGAACAACTCCCAAGAGGGAATTTACTTGGGTCCTCCTTGGCACATGCCTAGATACATACTTGATCCCCTTTCCCTCAGGGGTGGTGAGTAGTATCGACTTACTAGCATAGTCGATGTTTCCTCCATACTTCGATAGACAATCCATGCCTAGTATTATATCCAATCCTTGTGACTCCAAAATTATTAGGTCTGAGGGGAAAACATGGCTACCAATGGTTAATGGTAACCGATCACACCATCGGCTGGCCATATACTCTGCTCCTGGTGATCTTACTAACATGGGTGACCTAAGGGCTAAGGTTGGCAACTTAAACTTGTCCACAAATCCTCTTGATATGTATGAATGTGATGCACCGGTGTAAAAAAGAACGAGAGCGGTAAATGACTTAATCAAAAACTTACCAATCACTGGGCCAGGCTGCTCTTCAACTTCCTCCACGTTGATGTGGTTCACCTGACCTCTGGTGAAGGGATTTGGCTTATTCCTTAAGCTTCCATTGCCATTTCCATTCTTTGCTTCAGGACACTCGGTGGCGTAGTGTCCTGTTTCCCTGCACTTGAAACAAGTAATGTGACTTAGATCCTTCTTGGCGGGTGTAGCGAGGTTGAAACGGTTCTGACCGTTGTTTCCTCCATTCCCATTACCATTCTTGGGGCCATTGTGGTTATCTGAACTCCCTCCATTGTGAGTGTGGCCTCCATGGTTATGATGGGTATGTCCTCCCGAGTTTGGGGTAAAACGAGGCTTCTGCTGAGCTCCAGAGTTGTACTTCCCCTGTCCATACTTCCTTTTGTGGCTATCTATCTTTAGTTGCTTGCCTTCAGTCATGAGGGCCCTATCTACCAACTCCTGGTATTTGGAAAATGTTGCCACCATCAACTACATACTCAGCTCGTCATTCAGCCCTTCCATAAACTTCTCTTGCTTCGCGACATCTGTGGCCACATCATCTAGGGCATAGCGAGCTAACTTAATGAACTCATCCACGTACTACCCCACGGTATGATTTCCCTAGCGTAAGTTGCGAAATTCATGCTTCTCATGCTCATAGCTCCGGTTGAGACATGTGCAGTGCGGAATGCTTGCTGGAACTGATCCCAAGTGACACTGGCTATGGGGAAAGTGGTTGTGTAATTCTCCCACCATGAGGTTGCGTGTCCATCTAGTTGATGTGCGGCAAAGCACACCTTCTCAGCATCTGTGCAACCTGTGGTGGTTAGCTCCCTTCCAATCCTACGGAGCCAATCATCTGCAATAATCGGCTCGATGCTACTAGAGAACACCGGCGGATTCAAACTTAGGAAACAGGCTAAGTTGTCAACTGGAGGTCGTGGCGGTGGGTTTTTGTTGTTGTTGCCTTGGTTCTGGACTAGCAACTGCATCAAGGCATTCTGCTATTGGATCAACTAAGTGAGCTCCGGTGGGAAGACAAATCCGGGGTCACATCTCGGAGGCATCTGATAGGTTTAGACGGGTGAGAACAGAATAGAATGAGGTCTAAAGAGAATTTCACTACCCATGTGCACATGAGACAAACACATTCATAACACACCACACAATTCAAACAAGATCATACAATCAATCTAAGCTACCGTTACAAAAGACTCGGGCTACTACTATATACATGGGAGAATACTACTGATAATATGGTGGTCGACTAGAAATTTTGATCGATGGAAGACTCCATGATATCTGCTCCAGCTTCGTCTTCATAATCATCATCACTATCGGGGTCAAAGTCAGTGTCGTCAATTATGTTGTAGTCTTTAGGATGGTTGTCCTCCTCTAGTTCGGGATCTCCCATGAATATTCCTAGCTTCTTCTTTAGGTCTTCATTCTTCTCCAGCAGTGCTGCAATTTCTTCTTCATATCCATCACGTGTAGACTTGAGTTCCTCTTCTAGCTCCATGTTCCTGGTCATCACTTTCTTCATGTCTATCATGCTGGCGCACATCTGGTTCTCCTGTCGATGAATGTGCTGATTTAACTCCTAGATGTAGGCTGCAATGGATCTATCCATCCTGGTGCAAATCATCTCCCATTGTTCATCTCGGTGTCCACATATCTGGTAGATGGTGTCCTTAAGCTCCTTATTGTATACCGATGAGTCCGATGGCGATGTGGGCGGCCATGCTCTTTCCTAGACTCCAGGTTTGTGCATCAAAGGAAAACTCTATGGGCTCAATAACTAGTGCGAACGTCCTTCCTGGAACATGAACTCGAATTTTCCAACGCTCCTCTTCTAGTAAAGTGGTGGTGCAGGTCCTGGTGAAGCTTGGTATTCCGATGCTCAGGTACCTAATGACTTCCTTCAAGTGTTGTCCAAAAGGTGTGTCTTCACCCGGTTGAGTGAACTTGTTCCTTAGGTCTGCCATCTATAGAGTAGAAAATGGAGAGAAGTCAGAAATGAGTAGAGAAGAGTATCCTATGGCTTATCCTAGTGGTCACATCCTACAGTCAGTGTGTGCTCTGATACCATCTTGTAGCGACCCGACCTCAAACGGGCAAGTCTCTGTGCTTAAGTGTCATCCCTGGATCGGTATTGCTGACACACACAGTACTCGAGGATTTATAACAGATTTCAATCACACACTTATTACATCGAATGTCTCAAAAGAGAACTTTTTACAATAATATGTATGAAGGCCATCTAAATACGATAACAGTGGAAGCTTCGAAGGTAGAAGAGTCCATCCAACTTCACGGCAAAACTGAATGCATGACAACGACCTAGCGCACCTTACTCTTCGTCTAAAAATTCTACAACATGATACATTGTAGCCTATGTAGGTCAGCACATGGAATATGCTGGCAAAATAACACTATAGAGCAATAAACAAATAACAACTATCACTACATGCACATATGACTGGTGGAGGCTCTACAATTGTCATTTGCATAAAGCTATTTTTCCCCTACAACAAAGGTATATATTTTATTTAACTACCAAGTTGGTTGAAAATTATTGAGAAGGTTCCTCCAACTCAATCCCAAAATAATAATTATGACCCAACAAGTTAATTAAGTAAAGTGATGAGATCAAACCAATAATTCAAGTACCGGATACTCAAGTTGTCCATAACTGGGGACACGGCTAACCATGATTAGTTCATACACTCTGCAGAGGTTTGCGCACTTTTCCCCACAAGACTCGATCTCCTCTGTTGGAATTTCTCGCACTACATGATGTTTGAGAAACTGATGACTGAGACATAGTCTTTCAGAAGCATTAACTCTTTACTCTGGGTAGACAGTACCACTTACATCCCCTACATCTGCTAGCCTACCACTAAAATAGGTCACACAACTTACTCAACTATGCCAGAGCCCATAATGGCTTGTGGCTGCACACAGAAGTTTCTAGCATTAATAATCTTATGATCCCTTTGAGCCTGGGTGGCAAACCATAGGATGATCACACGGGTTCTCTGGGATATCCTAGGAGAACACTGGATTCCTCCAGATGCCCGCAACCAATCCACCCAGATTTGTATCAAAGTAGCCACCTTAAGTTTAACCATTAATTAATAATAACTCCCACATCTGTCATGGATCACTCAAACTAATCCACGTCTACTAGCATAGCATAGCAGTATAAGCATAACATAGAACTCCCAGGGTTTGAATAAAAGTCAACAGGTTCCTACCTCATCAACTACTTCCCAATTACCCACATGTTTTCAAAATCCTACTCATGCAACGATTGGGGGTGGAAACTAATGCATAAAAACTGGGTAATAAGGATATGATCAAAGTGTTACTTGCCTTGCTGACGATCGGAAAACCCTAGTGATTCGTAGTAGCAAGCCTCGCACTCCGGAAACTCTATCTTGAACAAACAATAGCATACATAAGCACTCAAGCATAAGATGCAAAGGTAAAACTCAAATGAAAAGATCCAAACTAAAAACACAAGAGAAGAACTTCAATTTGCAAAAAAATCAATCGATTCGGAGCTACGAAACTCAAACTATGATCAAAACATAATTCGAATTCAAAACTGCTTGAAACCAAATTTTAAATTGTCAAAACCATTGTCAAGTTGATTATTTGAACAAAGGGAATCGAGACGAAGATTTTGGCGTTGGTTTCATTGGATTTGGACAAACGAGCAAAAAGTAGCGGAGGTTTGAAGTTTAGGGACTAATCTGCAAGAAAAAGATATTACAGATAGGTCCCTGGCCGAAAATAAAACAAAAAGAAAAAACTATCGAACGAACATTCGCTAACAGAGTCTATCGAACGAAAACCGTACGTTAAAACTATCTAACCAGTGAACGTTTACTAATTAGACTAAAACAAAAACGAAAAACTGATCTAAATTAAACCGATCAAAAAAATAAACCAGGAAAACCAAACGGTTTTTATACCGTTTAACCGGAGAAAACCGGCGGTGGAATCCGGCGGGCTGTGGCGAGATCCGGCGGCTTCGGCGTTGGGGCGACGGCGGCGAGGCGACGGCGAGGCGGGGCGGTGACGCGGGAGGCGGCGGCTTGCCACGATGGCAGCAGCAGCTAGCGGCAGCGGCGGCGGTGAATGGCAGCGCGGGCGGCTGCGGGGCAGCACAGGCGGCGGTGCGACGCAATGAGGGGAGCGGGAGGGGTGGTGGCGGCTTATAAAGAGGGCCCCCGGGGTCCTCGGCTTGCACGAGGGGGCGGGAAGCGGACCCGGACTCCTCGCCGGAGTCCGGCGTCCGCACGGAAGGGAGAAGCGGTGGCGCTCGGTTGGGCCGGCTGGGCTTCGGCCCAGTTCGGTCCGGAGTTTTTTTAATAAATAATTTTTCCGCAGAAAGAAATCCTAATAAAATATAAAAAAATTCTAAAATTCCTGAAAAAAATTCACCGTCCAAACCTAAATTTAGGACAAGATGAACATTTTTCTCGACTAAAATGCAATTTTCAAAAATGCAAGTTTTCTTCTAATTCAAATAAAATAGCAAATAAAATACAAATAAAATAAGAAATTGATTTTAAAATTTCTCCTCCAATATTTCTCTTCTGTTGAAGAAGTCATATTATCTTCTCTCATTTATTTTTATTATTGGAAATAATTGGAGAGAAAATAATAAAATCAAATTGATCCTCTTTTCAAATTTGAAGATAAATTCAAATATGAAAAATCTGTGAAACCTCCAACTCTCTCCTTGGGTCCTGGAGTTGTTTAAGATTTCTAGGATCACAACCAAATGCAAAAAAATATGATATGCAATAAAGGCATGTGTGATTGAGGGCATACACTTCAAAAGGATTAACTTTTTGCAATTAGACAATATAACAGAAACGGGTTAGCCAGATCAAAGTGTCTGCGATTGATGGCATACACTTCACACGGATGAACTGTTTGCAATTAGCCACAACAAACTGAAATGGTTAGATAGATCAACGTGTGTGCGCTAGACGGGCACACACATTCTAATTAAAAGAAGCGTGTGCGGTGGTAATAACGAGCGCGCATGGTTGTTGGAACAAGACGTGTGTTGACATTGCCTATTGCGGTGCACCCTATGGTGCAAACGCCATGTACGCGGCCGAGAAGGCGTGCCCACGTAACGCCTTTCGGGAATAGTGTTGCACTTATAACCATCAATAAATTTTGTTGCACTTATAACCGTCAATAAATTTTGAGCCTGCGTCCCGTCACATTCCAAATTGCAAACCTGTTCACACCGATCAAAACCTAAACGATTAGCCACTTAGGAGCGTATTAGTACTCGGTTATAAATACTACTACTCCAATATGACTGCACATTCCTCCTCAACTCCTCATCCACAAAAACAAACAAGTCATTCATCATCGTTCCCTTGTGTCTGCCATGGCCAGCGTGAGTTCTAGGTCAGGAGATTGCCACCAGGGAGATGTGAGCATGGAAGCGGAAGCACGAGAGATGTCCCGCCTTGCCACAAACGCAGCCGACATGTCCCGCCATGCAGCCATAGCAGCACAGAGGTCCTACCGCGCCACCGAAGCAGCACGGAGGTCCCGCCGCACCGTCGATGCAGCAGACTGGTCCGGCCGTGCCACGGAAGCAGAAGAGATGTCCCGCCGCGCCGCGAATGCAGCAGAGATGTCATCCCGCGCCGCGGCAGCCTGGGAAAATGTCTCGCGGGTACGAGAGGACTCTTGCAGGTGCATGCATGCGATCGTCCATAGCCAGATGGATCAGATCTCCGGCTGGGCGAGGTTGCAGGATGACATGAAAGCCTCTTTTGAACAGGCTACCAGCGTAATTCGGCAACTAAATGAGAGCAATGCGAAGCTTTTGGCCGAGCGCGACCTGCTGAGGGTGAAGATCATCGGAAGTGCGGAGTAGCAGGAGGAGACCACTTCCTTGTTGAAGGGGACCGGCGTCATCGTCGAGAAACTTATGGACGAGAATGCCATGCTACGCATCGAGCGCAGAAGTCTAGTGGAGGAATCCATGGATGCTCTCAAGCAGCATCTTGAGAACAACAAAGAGCTCACCGCCGCTCACCGCGGAGACTAGTTCCTGCGGCCTGCAGCAACACATCAAGAAAGTAGAGATCAGCGAGCCAAATCGTTGTCTTCCTTCTTATTTTGCCTTTATGTATTTTGGGCGTTGCTGCATGTGGCTTTTTTTAATTATATTCCTAAATATGTAAGACAATTATTATCCACTGTCATCATCCTTATATTCATCATGCTTGCTATAAGTCATAGTCGATGCTATATAGGTCCGTCGGATCGTACATCAAGATCTGTGCAAAACTTTCTTTTCAGATTTTCATTTTTCTCTCTTAAATCTCAGTCTAGCGAGACATATAGCCACGCCGTAGAATAGGGGCTCGGGCACCATTAATGGAGACATTGGGAGGGAGGTGCACGACGGGTAGAGGTCAAAGGGCTCTCCTCCCGATGAGCACGTGCAGGGGTCTGATCGCAAGCCTCCCGTACTCAAATAGCTACCCCGCATGGCACCTCCTAGCCAATAAAAAAGGGAACGTGTGACGGCACGTAATTGGTAAGTAGAACGCCCACTGTTTCAATAATACTTGTGTTTCCGATTTGTAATGTGACATCACTTGTTCCAAAATGACTTTGTTGATTGTTAATGTGTGCACCTTCGCAAATCGGACAGAAAAATTACCACAACATGTTGGTGCCATGTAATGACACCATGCCAAGTTTCATGATTTTCAGGTGTGTTTGGGATTTACAAGAATTAAAAAACCAAGTCTCTCAATCTTTCTGACTGAGCCACGACGCCCAGATGTTTGAATTTCATTCCTATTTCTTGCATGGGACTTAGAAATTCACCCAAGGACACATGTGATTTTTCAACCAACTTTGGTGCACTTGAGCATGTGCTTGTAGTTCAAATTTGAATTATGCACATTAAATGCCCAAAACTCAATTAATATATACAAAGGACAAACGAACCTAGAATAATTCCAAAATTTAGCTTGATACTTCTATTTGGTCTAATCTGCCCGTGTAAAAAAATTAAGGTGGGAGAAGGAAGTGTACGTATGTCGTTTCACACATAGAGGTGACACGTTCCCTCTCAGAACCACGAGCCTTCTTGAGGGAAGCTCCGGTTTGCAAGAAGCTTACACCAAAGCTTGTCCCAGTTCGGCCAAAAAAATTACCACAACATGTTGGTGCCATGTCATGACACCGTGCCAAGTTTCATGATTTTCAGGCGTGTTTTGGATTTACAGGAATTAAAAAACCAAGTTTCTCAATCTTTACAGCCGAGGAACGACGCCAACATGTTTGAATTTCATTCCCATTTCTTGCATGGGACCTAGAAATTCACCCCAATGACACACATGTGATTTTTCAACCAACTTTGGTGCACTATAGCATATGCTTGTAGTTCAAATATGAATTATGCACATTAAATACCCAGAAACTCAATTAATGTATAGAAAAGGCCAAACGAACCTGGAATAATTCCAAAATTTAGCATGATACTTCTATTTGGTCTAATCTACCTGTGTAAAAACATTAAGGCCGGAGAAGGCAGTGTACGTATGTCTTTTCGCACACGGAGGTGACACGCTCCCTCTCGAAACCACGAGCCTTCTTGAGGGAAGCTCCGGTTTGCAAGAAGCTTACACCAAAGCTTGTCCCAATTCGGCCAAAAAAATTACCGCAGCATGTTGGTGCCATGTCATGACACCATGCCAAGTTTCATGATTTTCAGGCATGTTTTGGATTTACAGGAATTAAAAACCCAAGTTTCTCAATCTTTCCGGCTAACCCACGACACCCAGATGTTTTAATTTCATTCCCATTTCTTGCATGGGACCTAGAATTTCACCCAAGGACACACATGTGATTTTTCAACCAACTTTGGTGCACTAGAGCATGTGCTTGTAGTTCCAATTTGAATTATGCACATTAAATGCCCAGAAACTCAATTAATATATAAAAAAGGCCAAACGAACTCAGAATAATTCCAAAATTTAACACCATACTTCTATTTGGTCTAATCTGCCTGTGTAAAAAAATTAAGGCGGGAGAAGGCAGTGTACGTATGTTGTTCCGCACACGGAGGTGACACGTTCCCTCTCGGAACCATGAGCATTCTTGAGGGAAGCTCTGGTTTGCAAGAAGCTTACAACAAAGCTTGTCCCAATTCGGCCAAAAAAATTACCGCAACATGTTGGTGCCATGTCATGACACCATGCCAAGTTTCATGATTTTCAGGCGTGTTTTGGATTTACAGGAATTAAAAGAACAAATTTCTCAGTCTTTCAGGCCGAGCCACGATGCCCAGATGTTTGAATTTCATTCACATTTCTTGCATGGGACCAAGAAATTCACCCAAGGACACACATGTGATTTTTCAACCAACTTTGGTGCACTGGAGCATGTGCTTGTAGTTCAAATTTGAGTTATGCACATTAAATGCCCAGAAACTCAATTAATGTATAAAAAGGCCAAACGAACCCGGAATAATTCCAAAATTTATCACGATACTTCTATTTGGTCTAATCTGCCTGTGTAAAAAAATTAAGGCCAGAGAAGGAAGTGTACGTACGTCGTTTCGCACATGGAGGTGACACGTTCCCTCTCGGAACAACGAGCCTTCTTGAGGGAAGCTCTGGTTTGCAAGAAGCTTACGCCAAAGTTTCTCCCAATTCGACCAAAAAAATTACTGCAACATGTTGGTGCCATGTCATGACACCATGCCAAGTTTCATGATTTTCAGGCGTGTTTTGGATTTACAGGAATTAAAAAATCAAGTTTCCCAATCTTTACGTCTGTAACACCATTTTGTCTTTCAAAACAAAATGAAAAAATCAGGCATACCACAAATAGTTTACTAGAAAGAATCGTGTGGGATGCGATATAAAATATCTTGGAGAACCATCTTGTCTGGCTTACGCAGGAATCTTCGTCGTCTATAGTCCACCGCCCCCTCTTGAACCACACTTGTGCGCCAGTTTCTCGCGGAACCGAGCGAATTTTTTTTGCCACCATGGAAATATCTATCTCCCCACCCCCTCCCTCCCCCCAAAAGCCACATTGCCACTATTCCTCCTTGCTTTCCAAGTTTAAACCTTCACTGCTCACCATCCTCCTCCTTTCCTGTCCTACATGCCCCGACCGACGGCGCTACACCTTCTGCTGAAATCACTATCCCCTCCTCCAATTAAGCACCGCCCATAGCCATTTTGCACACAACATAACGTGGAGCTCAGTAGAATGCGACCGCACACGCGCATGAGGTTGCCGTGGCTGCCATGCGTGCCGACCGCCAGATCTTGGAGGATCACCTCGTCTTTGAGGCCACCGTCGACACCGCCACACGGTTGTCTACTTTAAAATACAATTTGTGTTATTTTCTCGAGGCCACCGCCAGTGCCTTCTAGTGATTTGTCCTCTATAATGTTAATATGCAATCTTATGTTCAGTTAATAGTTTGGTCCTCTGAAATGTAATGTTCAGTTAACACTTTGGTCCAACAATTGCTACATTTCGTAGTACTGTTCTCAAGCATTCTTTGTTTTGTTGACTGTCTTATCTTCTAGTAAATGTTTCTACTCTGCAATGTCATGCTCAGTTAACTATTTTCGTTCATTTGGTCTGATGTCCATTTAACTATTTGGTTCAGTTCTGCAATTTGATTTTTATTTGTTGTGGGTACAATTTTGTATTGTTATGCATGTGACACCAATCGAATTTGGCTGTACTCAATACATATTCTACTGATAGTATGGCAACTCTCAGTTAACCTGATCAAGATCTTCCTTATGTGTGTTGGAGGGAAACAATGGGAGACACTGCGGTTTACCATCGAGGTTTGTTCAAGCATGGTCCTTTGGCTAATAGCACATTATTGTGCAGTTGCAGGAATCATTCTAATATTTAGGTTTCTTACAATTTGGTCTTGCACATGTAGGTCCTGCTGTCAAAGGCTTAGACCCACTATTCAACCCATTTTGCATATGGGGAAATGAGATGTCCATGAATATCAGTCAAGTCAAGAAACTCGGAAAAATTGTTAGGATGAAGAAACTTGCGACGAGTAACAACAAGATCTTTGTTTGCACAATGAATAATACATCAGTCAACTACAGGATGGTACTAACTCTTTTACCTTGTTTTTACCCCTTGCACCATTTCAAAATTTATAATAGTGATTTATGCATATCCTTGTTTTCAGTACTTTTCAAAGCAGTTCACCGATGATTACCTCTCAAACCACCTGCATGGTCAAGAGGCGAGGAAGGTATTCATTCAACACCCATGGTACAATATTGAAGTCTTTCTGAAGAGGATGAAGGTTGGGCGGGAAATTATCCATAGCCACTGGCCTAAAGTTGCAAGGACATTCAGCATCACTGAAGGCTCAATATTTGCCTTCCGCTTCTATAGTTTCCTAGATGCTATTCATTTGTCTATTTACCGTGTATGATGCTACTTTCCAAAGGTTTTTGATGTTGCATGTGAAACTTGGTGCTATTGTGTAATGGCGTAACCGAGTGCTGAAGCTATCTGATGTAATTCGATTCTGAAATCCTGGTTGCTATTATACAAAAATGAAATATCTGGTCTTCTTTATAAGAAATATCAATTTGATTAGTACATGGATTATAAATAATATGCTAATTACCCTGCTTATTGGGGTTTTCTATTGAAGACGGTTACTCAGACAACACCGTGGGTGATGAACTCAAACAACCTGCACGGTTTCTAGAAAGTAGGTGTGTTCGATCAACTAACAATCACACACAGCTTCCGGCAGTGAACTGTTTGCGTTAGGCCACCTTGCACAAACATTTCCACACAAAGAACTGTGTGTGATATACATATGAACAGAAATGATTTTCTGGGATTCACCGTGTGGGATGTACATACGAACAGAAACAATTGGGTTTCGATGCCCCGCCAGATCGCACACGAGCTCATTTTGCCCCAGCCAGTGAGCCAGGAGGGCCTATCCTCGACGGTTTTTGGGTCGTGTGGGAAGTACCCCCTATCGCCCACACTCACTTGGTGACGGTTCCAAACACCATCGCGGGAAGGGCTTAAAAACCATTTGTATAGCACGTCGTTGTACTAGTGAATGCACTTTATATGGAAGTTTTTATTATATCCCTCTTGGATGGCCATCATATTAGCACTAAATTCATAACCAAAGCAAATTACCATGCTTTTTAGAGAGACTCTCAAAATAATATAAGCAAAGCATGAGAGTTCAACAATTTCTATTAAATAAAGCCACCGCCGTCCTCTAAAAAGATATAAGTGAAGCACTAGAAAAAATTGCCTAGCTCAAAAGATATAAGTGAAGCACCTAGAGTATTCTAATAAATTGACGATTCATGCGTGTCCCTCTCAAAAGGTGTGTACAGCAAGGATGATTGTGGAAAACTAAAAAGCAAAGACTCATAACATACAAAACACTCCAAGCAAAACACATATCATGTGGTGAATAAAAATATAGCCTCAAGTAAATTTACTGATAGACGAAGATGAAAGAGGGGGTGCCATCCGGGGCATCCCCAAGCTTAGATGCTTGGTTATCCTTGAATATTTCCTTGGGGTGCCTTGGGCATCCCCAAGCTTAGGCTCTTGCCTGTGACGCCCCCGATTTGACCGTACACTAATCATACATGCAAACGTGTGCGATCAAGATCAGGGACTCACGGGATGATATCACAACACAACTCTAAAAATAAATAAGTCATACAAGCATCATAATACAAGCCAGGGGCCTCGAGGGCTCGAATACAAGTGCTCGATCATAGACGAGTCAGCGGAAGCAACAATATCTGAGTACAGACATAAGCTAAACAAGTTGTCATAAGATGGCTAGCACAAACTAGGATATAGATCAAAAGAGGTGCAGGCCTCTTTCCTGGGATCCTCCTAAACTACTCCTAGTCGGCGGCGGCGGCCTGCACGTAGTAGTAGGCACCTTCGGTGTAGTAGGAGTCGTCATCGGTGGCGTCTGGTTCCTGGGATCCAACATCTGGTCGCAACAACCAGGTATAGAAAGGGGAAAAGGAGGGAGCAAAGCTACCGTGAGTACTCATCCAAAGTACTTGCAAACAAGGATCTACACTACATATGTGATGGTATCAATGAAATAGGTAGTATTTATGGAATGAACTACAGAATGCCAGAATAAGAGGGGGATAGCTAGTCCTATTGAAGACTACACTTCTGGCAGCCTCCATCTTGAAGCATGTAGAAGAGAATAGCCGATAAGTTCACCAAGTAGCATCATATAGCATAATCCTACCTGGTGATCATCTCCTCGTCGCCATGTGAGAGAGCGATCACCGGGGTGCACTTGAAAGGGTGTGTTTTATTAAGTATCCAGTTCTATTTGTCATAAGGTCGATGTACAACTCTGGGTCGTCCTTTTACCGAGGGACACGGCTATTCGAATAGATAAACTTCCATGCAGGGGTGCACCACATTACCCAATACGATCGATCCCTCTGGCCGGACACACTTTCCTAGGTCATGCTTGGCCTCGAAAGATCAACACGTCGCAGCCCCACCTAGACTCAACAGAGAGGTCAGCACGCCGGTCTAAATCCTAAGCATGTAGGGGTCTGGGCCCATTGCCCATTGCACTCCTGCACATTGCGAGGGCGGCCGGAACCAGACCTAGGCCCCTTAATACAAGCGCAGGCTTATGGTCCAATCTGGCGCGTGCCGCTCCACCGCTGACGTCAAAAGAGCTTCGCCTGGTACCACGACGTCGAGTGCCCATAATTGTCCCCACGTAGTTGGTTAGTGCGTATAGGCTCGTAGCCAGACTCGGATCAAATATCGAGTTCTCATTAAGCATATTAATTGATGTAACTGCGGACGCTGACCAGGACCAGGCCCACCTCTCTCCTTGGTGGTCTCAACCCGCCCTATCGCTCTGCCATAAAGATCCACTTAGAGGGCCGTCGGGACAAATGTCCTTTCAGCCCCCAATCCATGAATCACTCGTGGGTACTCGACGAGCCGACCGACTTTAGTCACCACATGTATCATATGTAATATGTATGTAAGTACATACCCGTGATCACCTCCCGAGTGATCACGACCCGATAGTATAGCATGGGAGACAGACAAGAATGTAGGGCCACTAATGATAAACTAGCAACCTATACTAAGCATTTAGGATTGCAGGTAAAGGTAAAGGTAAAAACAGTAGTAGCAAAGATAGGCTATGCAGCAGAATAGGATTAACCAAAAGTAGTAACATGCTACACTACTCTAATGCAAGAAGTAGAGAGAAGGAATAGGCGATATCGGGTTGATCAAGGGGGGGGGGCTTGTCTGGAAGCAATGTTGAGAATGAAGGGTCATCGTCGACGTAGTCGTACTCAGGGGCTCAGGGGCATTAGCGTCGGTCTCGGGGACTAACGGAGAAGAAGAGGGGGGAGAAACAGCAAATACAAAGCAAACCAAACAACACAAAACATAACATGACAATACGCGGTGCTAGGTATGCCCTGACGCAGTACTAGGTGATACTGGTGAAGGGGAAAAACATCCAGGAATGTATTCCCGGTGTTCCGCATTCTCGGACAGATGGAATGGAGGGGGACGGTTGTAGGTTCTCTATGCTAGGGACATGTGGCGAATGAATGGACTTCGTATTCGAATTCGTCTCGCCGTTCTAAGCAACTTTGATGTACACAGTATTTTCATTTGATGTACGATTTATTTTCTATTAATTTTCAAAGTTTTATTGAATTTCTAAATTACAGGGTTTATTTTAATTCAAAAATAAAAGGAGAATAAACTTTTGTTATGTAGTGAGACCCTAGCCTATGTGTATGACAGTGGGGACAGGGGGTCCAGTCAACAGAGTTGACCCAGTCAACATTTGACTGGTCAAACTAGCTGTTGGGACCCAGTTGTCACAGAGATAGTGTAAATTAAGATTTTAATTAATTTAACGAATTAGGTGGGGGCACATGTCAGAGACTCAGTTTTGCATTAGAGTTAATTTACACAATTTAATTAGTTCGTGGGCCCCATGTGTCATTGAGTGGTTTATTTAACAGACTTTTAATTAAATCCAATGAGGTTAGGATGGTGGGGTCCGTTGTCATGGGGAATTAGCGGCTTAATTATCTTCTTAATGACGCCACATCAGCAGGTTAATGCCGGCGAGGCCGAGGGTGCTGGAGTTGGTTGTCCGACCATTTCTGGCGACGGTTCATGGAGCGGCAGGGCGCGTTGGACAGCCGGAGTCGCCACGCAGTGGTTGGTGTGGGCAGTAGGTGTGGCGAAGTTCCAGCGATGTTGAGTCAAGGTTTGTGGCGTCCTGAGCTCGGAATAGTGCGGCAGCGGCGTGGATCACGGATGCGAGCGAGCTAGCGGGGCAAGAGACGGGCGTGCGCGGGTAGCTAAAGCAACGGCAGGCAGTGGCATCAGAACGGCAGTAGGCGCGGACGGACATGGCGCGATGCAGGCAGGGGCGACGACAGCAACGAGACACGGTGCAGGGAGCACAACCTAGCCGAATGGAGCGCGGGCGAGGCGGCGCGTACGAGCACATGGCGCGGCCTGTGGGTAGGAGAGCGAGGCGAGCGTCGGTGAGAGGGGACGGAGAGGAGGAGGACCGAGGTTCTCACTGGTGTTCGTGGGAAGAGGGGCGGCGTGGCTCGAGAGCGACCTAAGGGGAGGAGATGAGGAGGCGTCGGTGGTCCGGCAGGGAGGTCCAGCGAGGGGAGTGTTAGGGAACGTTGTAATTTCAAAAAAATTCCTACATACACGCAAGATCATGGTGATGCATAGCAACAAGAGGGGAGAGTATCGTCCACGTACCCTCTTAGACCGTAAGTGGAAGCGTTATGAGAACACGGTTGATGTAGTCGTACGTCTTCACGTTCCGACCGATCCAAGTAACGAACGCACGTCACCTCCGAGTTCAGCACACGTTCAGCTCGATTATGTCCCACGAACTCCGATCCAGTAGAGCTTTGTGGGAGAGTTTCGTCAGCACGGCGGCGTGATGACGGTGATGATGTTGCTACCGACGCAGGGCTTAGCCTAAGCACTTCTATGATATGATCGAGGTGGATTATGGTGGAGGGGGGCACCGCACACAGGTTGGAACAATCAACTTGTGTGTTCTAGGGTGCCCCTCCCCCCGTATATAAATGAGCAAGGGGGGAGGTCGGTCGGTCCTTGCAGGGCGCGCCAAGAGGAGGAGTCCTCTTAGTAGGAGTAGGACAAGGAGGAAAGGAAGGAGGAGAGGGAGAAGGAAGGAGAGGGAGGAAAGGGGGGCCGCCCCCTAGTCCAATTCAATTTGGGCTAGGGGGGCCGCGCGCCCTGCCTCCTCTCTTCCACCACTTGGCCCATGAGGCCCAATACTTCTTCCTCGTATTCCCGTAACTTCCCGGTACTCTGAAAAATACCCGAATCACTCGGAACCTTTCCGATGTCCGAATATAGTCATCCAATATATCGGTCTTTACGTCTCGACCATTTCGAGACTCCTCGTCATGTCCCTGATCTCATCCGGGACTCCAAACTATCTTCGGTACATCAAATCACATAAACTCATAATACCGATCGTCACCGAACGTTAAGCGGGCAGACCCTACGGGTTCGACAACTATGTAGACATGACCGAGACACGTGTCCGGTCAATAACCAATAGCGGAACATGGATGTTCATATTTGTTCCTCCATATTCTATGAAGATCTTTATCGGTCAAACCGCATAACAACATACATTGTTCCCTTTGTCATCGGTATGTTACTTGCCCGAGATTCGATCTCGGTATCTCAATACCTAGTTCAATCTCGTTACCGGCAAGTCTCTTTACTCGTTCCGTAATGCATCATCCCGCAACTAACTCATTAGTTGCTTTGCTTGCAAGGCTTATAGTGATGGCATTACCAAGAGGGCCCAGAGATACCTCTCCGACAACCTGTACAGCACCTTTATAATCACCCAGTTACGCTGTGACGTTTGGTAGCACATAAAGTGTTCCTCTAGTAATCGGGAGTTGCATAATCTCATAGTCATAGGAACATGTATAAGTCATGAAGAAAGCAATAGCAGTAAACTAAAACGATCAAGTGCTAAGCTAACGGAATGGGTCAACTCAATCACATCATTCTTCTAATGATGTGATCCCGTTTATCAAATGACAACTCATGTTTATGGTTAGGAAACATAACCATCTTTGATCAACTAGCTAGTCAAGTAGAGGCATACTAGTGACACTTTGTTTGTTTATGTATTCACACATGTATTATATTTCCGGTTAATACAATTCTAGCATGAATAATAAACATTTATCATCAAATAAGGAAATAAATAATAACTTTATTATTGCCTCTAGGGAATATTTCTTTAGTCACCCACTTGCACTAGAGTCAATAATCTAGATTACACAGTAATGATTCTAACACCCATGGAGCCTTGGTGCTGATCATGTTTTCCTCATGAGAGAGGCTTAGTCAACGGGTCTGGAACATTCAGATCCGTATGTATTTTGCAAATCTATATGTCTCCCACCTGGACTTGATCGCGGATGGAATTGAAGCATCTCTTGATGTGTTTGGTTCTCTTGTGAAATCTTGATTCCTTTGCCAAGGCAATTGTACGAGTATTGTCACAAAAGATTTTCATTGGACCCGATGCACTAGGTATGACACCTAGATCGGATATGAACTCCTTCATTTGCTGCTCCCGAAGCAGCTATGTACTCCGTTTCACATGTAGATCCCGCCACAACGCTTTGTTTAGAACTGCTCCAACTTACAGCTCCACCGTTCAATATAAACACGTATCCGATTTGCGATTTAGAATCATTCGGATCAGTGTCAAAGCTTCCATCGACATAACCATTTACAACGAGCTCTTTGTCATCTCCATAAACGAGAAACATATCCTTAGTCCTTTTCAGGTATTTCAGGATGTTCTTGACCGCTGTCCAGTGATCCACTCCTGGATTACTTTGGTACCTCCGTGCTAAACTAATAGCAAGGCACACATCAGGTATGGTACACAACATTGCATACATGATAGAGCCTATGGCTGAAGCATAGGGAACACTTTTCATTTTCTCTCTATCTTCTGCAATGGTCGGGCATTGATTCTTACTCAACTTCACACCTTGTAATACCGGCAAGAACCCTTTCTTAGCTTGATCCATTTTGAACTTCTTCGAAACTTTATCAAGGTATGTGCTTTGTGAAAGTCTAATTAAGCGTCTTGATCTATCTCTATAGATCTTGATGCCCAATATATAAGCAGCTTCACCGAGGTCTTTCATTGAAAAACTCTTATTCAATTATCCGTTTATGCTATCCAGAAATTCTATATCGTTTCCAATCAATAATATGCCATCCACATATAATATTAGAAATGCTACAGAGCTCTCACTCACTTTCTTGTAAATACAGGCTTCTCCAAAAGTCTGTATAAAACCATATGCTTTGATCACACTATCAAAATGTTTATTCCAACTCCGAGAGGCTTGCACCAGTCCATAAATGGATCGCTGGAGCTTGCACACTTTGTTAGCACCCTTTGGATCGATAAAACCTTCAGGTTGCATTATATACAACTCTTCTTCCTGAAATCCATTCAGGAATGCAGTCTTTACATCCATTTGCCAAATTTCATAATCATAAAATGCGACAATTGCTAACATGATTCGGACGGACTTAAGCATCGCTACGAGTGAGAAGGTCTCATCGTAGTCAACTCCTTGAACTTGTCGAAAACCTTTCTCAACCTGTCGAGCTTTGTAGACAGTAACGTTACCGTCAGCGTCCATCTTCTTCTTGAAGATCCATTTATTCTAAATGGCTTGCCGATCACCGGGCAAGTCAACCAAATCCACACTTTGTTCTCATACATGCATCACATCTCAGATTTCATGGCCTCAAGCCATTTTGCGGAATCTGGGCTCATCATCGCTTCCTCATAGTTTGTAGGTTCATCATGGTCAAGTAACATGTCCTCTAGAACAGGATTATCGTACCACTCTAGTGCGGATCTTACTCTGATTGACCTACGAGGTTCGGTAGTAACTTGATCTGAAGTTTCATGATCATTATCATTGGCTTCCTCACTAATTGGTGTAGGTGTCAAAGGAACCGGTTTCTGTGATGGACTACTTTCCAATAAGGGAGCAGGTACAGTTATCTCATCAAGTTCTACTTTCCTCCCACTCCTTTTGAGAGAAACTCCCTCTCTAGAAAGGATCCATTCTTAGCAACAAATGTCTTGCCTTCGGATCTGTGATAGAAGGTGCACCCAACAGTCTCCTTTGGGTATCCTATGAAGACACATTTCTCTGGTTTGGGTTCGAGCTTATCAGGTTGAAGCTTTTTCACATAAGCATCGCAGCCCCAAACTTTAAGAAACGACAACTTTGGTTTCTTTCCAAACCATAGTTCATAAGGCGTCATCTCAATGGATTTAGATGGTGCCCTATTTAACGTGAATGCAACTGTCTCTAAAGCGTAACCCCAAAATGATAGCGGTAAATCAGTAAGAGACATCATAGATCGCACCATATCTAGTAAAGTATGATTACGATGTTCGGGCACACCATTAGAATGTGGTGTTCCAGGTGGCGTGAGTTGCGAAACTATTCTGCATTGTTTCAAATGAAGACCAAACTCGTAACTCAAATATTCTCCTTCACGATCAGATGGTAGAAACTTTATTTTCTTGTTAAAATGATTTTCCTCTTCACTCTGAAATTCTTTGAACTTTTCAAATGTTTTAGACTTATGTTTCATCAAGTAGATATACCCATATCTGCTCAAATCATCTGTGAAGGTGAGAAAATAACGATACCCACCGCGAGCCTCAACATTCATCGGACCACATACATCAATATGTATGATTTCCAACAAATCTGTTGCTCGCTCCATAGTTCCAAAGAACGGCATTTTAGTCAAATTTCCCATGAGGCATGGTTTGCATGTGCCAAGTGATTCATAATCAAGTGATTCCAAAACTCCATCAGAATGGAGTTTCTTCATGCGCATTACACCAATATGACCTAAGCGGCAGTGCCACAAATAAGTTGCACTATCATTATCAACTCTGCATCTTTTGGCTTCAACATTATGAATATGTGTATCACTACTATCGAGATTCATTAAAAATAGACCACTCTTCAAGGGTGCATGACCATAAAAGATGTTACTCAGATAAATAGAACAACCATTATTCTCTGATTTAAATGAATAACCGTCTCGCATCAAACAAGATCCAGATATAATGTTCATGCTCAAGCTGGCACCAAATAAAAATTATTCAGGTCTAAAACTAATCCCAATGGTTGATGTAGAGGTAGCGTGCCGACGGCAATCACATCGACTTCGGAACCATTTCCCATGCGCATCATCACCTCGTCCTTAGCCAATCTTCGCTTAATCCGTAGTCCCTGTTTTGAGTTGCAAATATTAGCAACAGAACCAATATCAAATACCCAGGTGCTACTGCGAGCTTTAGTAAGGTACACATCAATAACATGTATATCACATATACCTTTGTTCACCTTGCCATCCTTCTTAACCGCCAAATACTTGGGGCAGTTCCACTTCCAGTGACCAGTCCCTTTGCAGTAGAAGCACTCAGTCTCAGTCTTAGGTCCAGACTTGTGTTTCTTCTCTTGAGTAGCAACTTGTTTGCCGTTCTTCTTGAAGTTCCCTTTATTTTTCCCTTTACCCTTTTTCTTGAAACTGGTGGTCTTGTTGACCATCAACACTTGATGCTCCTTCTTGATTTCTACCTCCGTAGCTTTTAGCGTTGCGAAGAGCTCGGGAATCGTCTTATCCATCCCTTCCATATTATAGTTCATCACGAAGCTCTTGTAGCTTGGTGGCAGTGATTGAAGAACTCTGTCAATGACACTATCAATAGGAAGATTAACTCCCAGTTGAGTCAAGTGGTTATGGTACCCAGACATTCTGAGTATATGTTCACTGACAGAACTATTCTCCTCCATCTTACAGCTATAGAGCTTATTAGAGACTCCATATCTCTCAATCCGGGCATTTGCTTGAAATATTAACTTCAACTCCTGGAACATCTCATATGCTCCATGACAGTCAAAACATCGTTGAAGTCCCGGTTCTAAGCCGTAAAGCATGGCACACTGACTATCGAGTAGTCATCAGCTTTGCTATGCCAGACATTCATAACATCTGGCGTTGCTCCTGTAGCGGGTTTGGCACCTAGCGGTGCTTCCAGGATGTAATTCTTATGTGCAGCAATCAGGATAATCCTCAAGTTACGGACCCAGTCCGTGTAGTTGCTACCATCATCTTTCAACTTAGCTTTCTCTAGGAACGCATTAAAATTCAACGGAACAACAACACAGTCCATCTATCTACAACAACATAGACATGCAATATACTATCAGGTACTAAGTTCATGATAAATTAAAGTTCAATTAATCATATTACTTAAGAACTCGCACTTAGACAGACATCCCTCTGATCATCTAAGTGATCACGTGATCCATATCAACTAAACCATGTCCGATCATCACGTGAGATAGAGTAGTTTTCAGTGGTGAACATCACTATGTTGATCATATCTACTATATGATTCATGCTCGACCTTTCGGTCTCAGTGTTCCGAGGCCATATCTGCATATGCTAGGCTCGTCAAGTTTAACCCGAGTATTCTGCATGTGCAAAACTGGCTTGCACCCGTTGTATGTGAACGTAGAGCTTATCACACCCGATCATCACATGGTGTCTCGGCACGACGAACTTTCGCAACGGTGCATACTCAGGGAGAACACTTATACCTTGAAATTCAGTGAGAGATCATCTTATAATGCTACTATCGATCTAAGCAAAATAAGATGCATAAAAGATAAACATCACATGCAATCAATATAAGTGATATGATATGGCCATCATCATCTTGTGCCTTTGATCTCCATCTCCAAAGCACCATCATGATCACCATCGTCACCGGCTTGACACCTTGATCTCCATCGAAGCATCGCTATCATCATGCCAACTATTGCATCCATGACTTATCGCTACCGCTTAGTGATAAAGTAAAGCAATTACATGGCGCTTGCATTTCATACAATAAAGCGACAACCATATGGCTCCTGCCAGCTGCCGATAACTTTGTTACAAAACATGATCATCTCATACAATAAAATTTAGCATCATGTCTTTACCATATCACCTCACAACATGCCCTGAAAAAACAAGTTAGACGTCCTCTACTTTGTTGTTGCAAGTTTTACGTGGCTGCTACGGGCTGAGGAAGAACCGTTCTTACCTACGCATCAAAAACCACAACATGGTATAGTGATTGCTTTTTTATCTTCAGAAAGAACCCTGTTCATTGAATCCGATTCAACTAAAGCTGGAGAAACATACACCAACTAGCCACATGTGTGTGAAGCACGTCGGTAGAACCAGTCTCACGTAAGCGTACGCGTAATGTCGGTCTGGGCCGCTTCATCCAACAATGTCGCTGAATCAAGAATCAACTAGTGACGGCAAGCAATATGTATATACCCACTGATACGTCTCCGTCGTATCTACTTTTCCAAATACTTTTGCCCTTGTTTTGGACTCTAACTTGCATGATTTGAATGGAACTAACCCAGACTGACGTTGTTTTCAGCAGAATTGCCATGGTGTTTTTTTTGTGCAAAAATAAAAGTTCTCAGAATGACCTGAAAATCAACGGAGAATTATTTTGGAATATATAAAAATACAGGAAGTAAGATCCACATCAGGGGGGCCACCACCTGTCCACGAGGGTGGGGGCATGCCCTACCCCCCTGGGCGCGCCCCCTGCCTCATGGGCCCCCTGACACTCCACCGACCTCAACCTTCACTCCATATATTCACTTTCAGGGAGAAAAAAATCAGAGAGAAGGATTCATCGCGTTTTACGATACTGAGCCGCCGCCAAGCTCTAAACTCTCTTTGGAGGGCTGATCTGGAGTCCTGTCGGGGCTCCGGAGAGGGGAATCCGTCGCCATCGTCATCATCAACCTTCCTCCATCACCAATTTCATGATGCTCACCGCCGTGCGTGAGTAATTCCATCGTAGGCTTGCTGGACGGTGATGTGTTTGATGAGATTTATCATGTAATCGAGTTAGTTTTGTTAGGGTTTGATCCCTAGTATCCACTATATTCTGAGATTGATGTTACTATGACTTTGCTATGCTTAATGCTTGTCACCAGGGCCCGAGTGCCATTATTTCAGATCTGAACCTATTATGTTTTCATAAATATATGAGAGTTCTTGATCCTATCTTGCAAGTCTATAGTGACCTAATATGTGTTATGATCCGTTAACCCCGAAGTGACAATAATCGGGATACTTACCGGTGATGACCGTAGTTTGAGGAGTTCATGTATTCACTATGTGTTAATGCTATGGTCCGGTACTCTATTAAAAGGAGGCCTTAATATCCCTTAGTTTCCATTAGGACCCCGCTGCCACGGGAGGGTAGGACAAAAGATGTCATGCAAGTTCTTTTCCATAAGCACGTATGACTATATTCGGAATACATGCCTACATTACATTGATGAACTGGAGCTAGTTCTGTGTCACCCTAGGTTATGACTGTTAAATGATCGATCGCATCTGGCATAATTCTCCATCACCGATCCAATGCCTACGAGATTTTCCTATATTGTTCTTCGCTTATTTACTTTTCCGCTGCTACTATTACAATCACTACAAAACCCAAAAATATTACTTTTGCTACCGTAACCTTTTTCCACTGTTACCACTACTATCATATTACCTTGCTACTAAATACCTTGCTGCAGATATTAAGTTTCCAGGTGTGGCTGAATTGACAACTCAGCTGCTAATACTTGAGAATATTCTTTGGCTCCCCTTGTGTTGAAAAAATAAATTTGGGTTGAATATTCTACCCTCGAAAACTGTTGCGATCCCCTATACTTGTGAGTTATCAAGAACATTTTCTGGCACCGTTGCCGGGGAGCATAGCTCTATTCTTTGAGTCACTTGGGATTTATATATGCTTATAATTATGAAGAACTTGAAAGATCAAAGAACCAAGATTTTTCCCTCAACTACGAGGGGAGGTAAGGAACTGCCATATAGCTCTGCACTTGATTCACCTTCTGTTTTGAGTAAACTTGCGACACCTAAACCTGCTTCTGCTATTAATTCTGATATGTCGCATGTTATTGATGATGCCACTTCTGCTTTGCATGGTACTTATGATGAAACTACTTCTATGCTTGATACGACTATGCCACTTGGTGAATTTCTTGATGAACAACTTGCTAGGGCTAGAGAGAATGAAATTATTGAAACTGATAATATTGGTGAAAGTGATGATGAAGATTCTCCCCCTAAATATGAATTGCATTTTGTGCCTAAGGGTTATGTTATGGATGAAGAAACTGCTAGAGACTTTCTTGCCTGCAATGATAGAAGTGATCTTAAGAAGTTATTAGATAAGCTTAAAGAAAAAACTTTGAATGCTAGAATGAAATATGATCCTTCTTATGCTACTTCTCCTATCTTTATTACTGATAAGGATTATGATTTCTATGTTGATCCTGAGTTAATTACTTTGGTTGAATCTGATCCTTTCTATGGCTATGAATCTGAAACTGTTGTGGCACATCTTACCAAATTAAATGATATAGCTACCCTGTTCAATAATGATGAGAAAACACGCTATTATTATATCCTTAAATTATTTCCGTTCTCATTAAAGGGTGGTGCTAAGATATGGTTTAATTCTCTTGATCCTGGTTGTGTGCGTAGCCCCCAGGATATGATTTACTACTTCTTTGCTAAATATTTCCCCGCTCATAATAAACAAGCTGCTTTAACGGAAATATATAATTTTGTGCAAATTGAAGAAAAGAGTCTCCCACAAGCTTGGGGGAGGCTTCTCCAATTACTTAATGCTTTGCCTGATCATCCTCTCAAGAAAAATGAAATACTTGATATCTTTTATAATGGACTAACCGATGCTTCCAGAGATTACCTAGATAGTTGTGTTGGTTGAGCTTTCAAGGAAAGAACAATTGATCAAGCTGAAATTCTATTGAATAATATGTTGACTAATTAAAATAACTGGACACTTCCTGAACCAACTCCTAAGCCAACTCCAAAGAAAAGGGGTATTCTATTTCTCAATCCCGAAGATATGCAAGAGGCAAAGAAATCTATGAAAGAAAAGGTATAAAAGCTGAAGATGTTAAGAATTTACCTCCTGTTGAAGAAATACATGCTCTTAATTTACCACCTATTGAAGAAATACAAGGTCTTGGTAACCCGACACAAGTAGTAAAGGTAAATTCTCTCTATAGATATGATAAACCTGAAATCCCTCCTACTAAGTTTGCTAGACAATGTTTGGATGAATTTGATAACTTTATGGTTAAACAAGAAGATTTTAATGCTTATGTTGGTAGAAAATTGAAACATAATGCTTACATGATTGAACACTTGAGTGATTATATGGCTAGTGTTAAAGGTGAACTTAAACTTATTAGTAAACATGCTTCTATGGATACCCCTCAAGTAGAACAAGTACTTAAAGCTCAGAATGATTTGCTCAATGAATTGAATAGTAAGAATAATGACTTTGTTGTTAGAGTTGCAACTAGAGGGGGTAAAGTGACTCAGGAACCTTTGTATCCTAAGGGCCACCCTAAGATAATTGAGCAAGATTATCACAGAGCTAATGTAGATGCACCTAGTCCTTCTAAAAGAAAGAGAAAGAAAAATGATATGACTTTGCATGCTTCTACTGAACCTATTGTAGACACACTTGAGAATCCCATTGATATTTCTATTTCTGATGCTGAAACACAACCTGGTAATGAACATGAACCTAGTGATAATGTTAATGATGATGTTCATGTTAATTCTCAACCTAGCAATGATAATGATGTAGAGATTGAACCTGCTGTTGATCTTGATAACCCACAATCAAAGAATCAACGTTATGATAAGAGAGACTTTGTTGCTAGGAAGCACGGCAAAGAAAGAGAACCATGGGTTCAGAAACCCATGCCTTTTCCTCCTAAACCATCCAAGAAAAAGGATGATGGGGATTTTGAGCGCTTTGCTGAAATGATTAGACCTATCTTTTTGCGTATGTGTTTGACTGATATGCTTAAAATGAATCCTTATGCTAAATATATGAAGGATATAGTTACTAATAAAAGAAAGATACCGGAAGATGAAATTTCCACCATGCTTGCTAATTACACTTTTAAGGGTGGAATACCAAAGAAACATGGAGATCCAGGAGTACCAACTATACCATGCTCCATTAAAAGAAACTATGTTAAAACTGCTTTATGAGATCTTGGAGCCGATGTTAGTGTTATGCCTCTATCTTTATATCATAGACTTGATTTGAATAAGTTGACACCTACTGAAATATATTTGCAAATGGCTGATAAATCAACTGCTATACCTGTCGGTATTTGTGAGGATGTGCCTGTTGTGGTTGCAAACGTTACTATTTTAACGGACTTTGTTATTCTTGATATTCCCGAGGACGATAGTATGTCTATTATTCTTGGAAGACCCTTTTTGCATACTGCAGGGGCTGTTATTGATTGCACCAAAGGCAATGTCACTTTTCATGTTAATGGTAATGAGCATACGATACACTTTCCGAGGCCAACCTCAAGTCCACACTATCAATTCTATTGGAAAATTTTCAACTATTACTATTGGAGGTTTTGAATTTCCTCTTCCTATTGTCAAGAAGAAATATGATATTCTTACTGTTGGGGACATGCATATCCCCATTGAGGTAACCTAGTGTTATTCGAAAATTCTCCGGTTTCATGCAATTCAGAATGAGTTTGTTAACAAGACTTGATCAACCTTGTTAGTGGATTCCTTTTGATGAGCATGAGATGGATGAATTTAGAAAGCAGAACTCTTTGTACCCTCTTTTTACTTTCTATTATTTATATTAAATAAAGCAAAAATAGTATTTTTCTGTTTGTTTCCTGAATTATCCATGCAATAAAAAATACCCTGAAAATAAAAGTTCTCCAAATGCCTTGAAAATTAAATATGATTTTATCTAGAATATTTGAGAATATCTGGCACTGAGAACACACTAGGGGGAGCAAGCACCTGGCCACGAGGGTCTAGGGCGCGCCCACCCCCCTGGGCGCGCCCCCTGCCTCATGGGCCCATGGTGGCTCCCCTCCACTTATTCCAGCTACCACACACTCCTTCTTCCTCCCAAAAAAATCACTAACCAGCTCAAACCCGAGTCCAAGCTCATCTTGCTACCATTTTTGATTCTCTTGCTCAAAGCTCCATTCACAAAACTGCTTTGGGGGATTGTTCTTTGGTATGTGACTCCTCCAATGGTCCAATTAGTTTTTGTTTTAGTGCTTTATTCATTGCAATTTTTTGCTGCTTAGGTGACCCTGTTCTTGAGCTTGCATGTCAAATTTATATGGTCAAAAGTAGTTTTAATGCATGATATTGCCTCTAGGCACTTGTAGGAGTAGTTGCTATCAATTTTGTTGAGTTTGGTTCACTTTTATTCTGAAGTTACTAAAAATTTCAGAAATTTTCAGAAAAAGATGAAGAGATTTTTGAGGGGCTCATTGAGCTGAAGCTCGAAGGATAAACAAAGTGAAGAGAACAAGAAGCCCAAGTATAATCTCCCTCGCACCGCGGAGGTTCGGCCATGTGAATGGCCTTGTGATGATTTCTTGAGAGCAGCCGGGATTTATGATGATTTCTATGAATTGGCTGAGAATGCAGGCCTCACCGCCTTCCTCCACGACCAACGCGAATAGTATCTCTTACTCACCAATATGTTTGTGCAAAACTTTCATTTCCATGCTAGGAGCTCACCACCTACGATGGAATTTTATTTATATGATGACCATAAGGAGATGTCACTTCATGATTTTTGTCATGACTGTTTGATACCTTTTGAGGGCAGCATAGAGGAACCACATCGTGACGATGTGGAAGGGTTTATTGATACAATTGTTGTAGGGGGAATGAGGAAGGTTTCCGATGCAAGAATTACTGGCATACATTTTCCTGTTTTACGTTACTTTGCAATATTTGCTACTAGATGCTTAATTGGTCGCGGAAACTATGGCAACCTTAGTGTCCCTGATATTGCTATTTTGTGCCATGCCTTGTTCCGTGATGACACATTTAGTATGGGCGCTATTGTTGCAAAGCGATTAAATCTTAACCGTACTAAGGGCCCCATCTTGGGAGGTATCTTTGCCTCGCGCCTCACTGCACATTTTAACATACCTATTAGGCATTATGAGAAAGAAGAAAAGTTGCTGCCTCCTGTTTTTCTAGACTATAAGAGTATGGTAGCACATGATTTTTATCGTTAAGAATGAGGAAAAGATGCTTAAGTACAAGCTGATATTTGATAAAAATCACCCTGAGACTATTACTTTGCCTGCTCCTTCTTTGTTTGACTTATCTGCAGGCAAGTAGCTTGTTCCGCTGGAGGCCATTCACGCCTACCGAAACCCCACACCAACTATAGAGCCAGAGCCGGAACCACAATTTGATCCTCACCGGCAGTCTGTTTATCAATGGAATCTGGAAGAGATCACCAACTAGTGGCGCCAGGGGGATTCTTCTTAGTACGACCCCAAATATTACTTTGGATATCCGCCAGGCTAGCCGTGGCCATAGACCAACTTAGGCCAAAAGCCTAAGCTTGGGGGAGTAAGTATTTCTCACCGACATTACATTCATGTTCACGCACTCATGCTAGTTGTCCGTGCTCATACTCTTTCATTGTAATATCCATGCTAGTTTATTTTCCTTTTTATGCTTTCTTATTGTGTGTTTGATAAACCTTAAAAAACCAAAAAAAAATAGTTGTAACTTTTAGTTAGTTTACTTTCCATGCTTGTAGTAATAGTAATTAAAAAGAAAACCCAAAAAGATTTCTTGTTCTTCTTTTGCTTGTTGGGAGCTTTCCCATGTAAATAGTTTTGTTTCTTTTCTTTGGGGGTCGAGAGGAGAAGACCATAATGAAAATGTTGAGTGGCTCTTATATGCATTATTGTTGATCTAATAAAGAGCCCATATTACCTTGTCTTATCTCTTGAATTGAATGCTTGCAGATTCCAGCTTAGTCCAATGCACGTGCACTATTATTATTATCCACACTATTCGGTCGTGCAAGTGAAAGGCAATAATGATGATTATATGATGAACTTATTGAGATGAGAAAAGCTGGTATGAAGTCGACCTCTCTTGTTTTTGTAAATATGATTAGTTCATCGTTCCTGATTCGGCCTATTATGAAAGAAACATGTTTGCAATGACAATTAGAGATTGTGGTTGCTTATTCCATGCTTAATTAGCTAGGAGTTTATAATGGTTTGCCTTGCATGCCAACATGCTATTAAAATGGTTGTGATGTGGTATGATAGGGTGGTATCCTCTTTTGAACGATTCGAGTGGCTTGACTTGGCACATGTTCACGCATGTAGTTGAAACAAAATCAACATAGCCTCTACCATATTTATGTTCATGGTGCATTATATCCTACTCATGCTTGCATTCGGTGTTGATTAATTTTAATGCATGTTCATGACCGTTCTCGCTCTCTAGCTGGTCGCTTCCCAGTCTTTTTCTAGCCTTCACTTGTACTAAGCGGGAATACTGCTTGCGCATCCAATTCCATAAACCCCAAAGTTGTTCCATATGAGTCCACCATACCTACCTATATACGGTATCTACCTGCCGTTCCAAGTAAATTTGTATGTGCCAAACTCTGAATCTTCAAATAAACATTCTGTTTTGTATGCTCGAATAACTCATGTATCAACTAGGGTTGTCTGTATGTTCCATGCTAGGCGGGTTATTCTCAAGAGGAGTGGACTCCGCCCCTCACTCACGAGAAAATGGCTGGTCACCGGGATGCCCAGTCCCATTCTTTATGCAAATCAAATCAAAATAACTACAAACAAAACTCCCCCAGGACTCTTGTTAGCTGGAGGCACTCGTTGTTTCGAGCAAGCCATGGATTGATGCTTGTTGATGGAGGGGGAGTATAAACTTTACCATTCTGTTTGGGAACCGCCTATAATGCATGTAGCATGGAAGATATCGAGATCTCTTGGTTGTTATGTTGACAATGAAAGTATACCGCTAAAAATATTATTCATATCTATTTCAAAACCGAGCTCTGGCACCTCTACAAATCCCTACTTCCCTCTGCGAAGGGCCTATCTATTTACTTTTATGTTGAGTCATCATCCTCTTATTAAAAGGCACCAGTTGGAGAGCACCGCTGTCATTTGCATCCATTACTATTAGTTTACATTGAGTATGACTTGACTGGATCTCTTTTACCATGAATTACAATGCCTAGTCGGTCCTTGATCTTTAAAGGTGCTCTGCATTTATGTCTTGCGGTCTGAGAAAGGGCTAGCGAGATACCAACTTGTCATATCATATCATGATTGTTTTGAGAAAGTGTTGTCATCCGAGATTTATTATTACTGCTTGCTAGTTGATTATGCCATTGATATGAGTAAACATGAGACCTAAATGTTATTGTGAATATGGTTAGTTCATAATCATTACTGAAAACTTGAATGTTGGCTTTACATATTTACAACAACAAGAGCAAACAAAGTTTGTAAAAGTTTTTCTTTATCACTTTCAGTTTATCAACTGAATTGCTTGAGGACAAGCAAAGGTTTAAGCTTGGGGGAGTTGATACGTCGCCATTGTATCTACTTTTCCAAACACTTTTTCCCTTGTTTTGGACTCTAACTTGCATGATTTGAATGGAACTAACCCGGACTGACGCTATTTTCAGCAGAATTGCCATGGTGTTATTTTTGTGCAGAAATAAGAGTTCTTGGAATGACCTGAAAATCAACAGAGAATTATTTTGGAATACATAAAAAATACTGGAAGAAAGATCCACGTCAGGAGGGCCACCACCCGTCCACGAGGGTGGGGGCGCGCCCTACGCCCCCCTGGCCGCGCCCCCTGCCTCGTGGGCCCCCTGATGCTCCACCGACCTCAACCTTGACTCCATATATTCACTTTTGGGGAGAAAAAATCAGAGAGAAGGATTCATCACATTTTACAATACAGAGCCGCCGCCAAGCCCTAAACTCTCTTGGGAGGGCTGATCTGGAGTCCGTTCGGGGCTCCAGAGAGGGGAATCCGTCGTCATCAACCTTCCTCCATCACCAATTTCTGGATGCTCACCGCCGTGCGTGAGTAATCCCATCGTAGGCTTGCTGGACGGTGATGGGTTGGATGAGATTTATCATGTAATCGAGTTAGTTTCGTTAGGGTTTGATCCCTAGTATCCACTATGTTCTGAGATTGATGTTGCTATGACTTTGCTATGCTTAATGCTTGTCACTAGGGCCCGAGTGCCATGATTTCAGATCTGAACCTATTATGTTTTCATCAATATATGAGAGTTCTTGATCCTATCTTGCAAGTCTATAGTGACCTATTATGTGTTATGATCCGTTTACCCCGAAGTGACAATAATCGGGATACTTACCGGTGATGACCGTAGTTTGAGGAGTTCATGTATTCATTATGTGTTAATGCTTTGGTCTGGTACTCTATTAAAAGGAGGCCTTAATATTCCTTTGTTTCCATTAGGACCCCGCTGCCACGGGAGGGTAGGACAAAAGATGTCATGCAAGTTCTTTTCCATAAGCATGTATGACTATATTTGGACTACATGCCTACATTACATTGATGAACTGGAGCTAGTTCTGTGTCACCCTAGGTTATGACTGTTACATGATCGATCGCATCCGGCAGAATTCTTCATCACCGATCCAATGCCTACGAGCTTTTCCTATATTGTTCTTCACTTATTTACTTTTCCGCTGCTACTGTTACAATCACTACGAAACCCAAAAATATTACTTTTGCTACCGTTACCTTTTTCCACCGTTACCACTACTATCATATTACCTTGATACTAAATACCTTGCTGCAGTTACTAAGTTTCCAGGTGTAGTTGAATTGACAACTCAGCTGCTAATACTTGAGAATATTCTTTGGCTCCCCTTGTGTCGACTCAATAAATTTGGGTTGAATATTCTACCCTCGAAAACTGTTGTGATCCACTATACTTGTGGGTTATCACCCACGCCCACAACTCCTTTGTGTTCTACTCATGCATATAACATCTACATATAAACCTGGCTCGGATGCCACTGTTGGGGAACGTAGTAATTTCAAAAAAAATCCTACGCACACGCAAGATCATGGTGATGCATAGCAACGAGAAGGGAGAGTATCGTCCACGTACCCTCGTAGACCGTAAGCGGAAGCGTTATGAGAACGCGGTTGATGTAGTCGTACGTCTTCACGATCCGACCGATCCAAGTACCGAATGCACAGCACCTCCGAGTTCAGCACATGTTCAGTTTGATGACGTCCCACGAACTCCGATGTAGCAGAGCTTTGTGGGAGAGTTCCATCAGCACGACGGCATGATGACAGTGATGATGTTGCTACCGACGCAGGTCTTCGCCTAAGCACTGCTACGATATGATCGATGTGGATTATGGTGGAGGGGGGCACCGCACACAGCTTGGAACAATCAACTAGTGTGTTCTAGGGTGCCCCCTGCCCCCTTATATAAAGGAGCAAGGGGGAGGCCGGCCGGCCCATGCAGGGCGTGCCAGGAGGAGGAGTCCTCCTCCTAGTAGGAGTAGGACTCCCCTTTCCTACTCCTACTAGGAGGAGGAAAGGAAGGAGGAGAGGGAGAAGGAAGGAGAGGGAGGAAAGGAGGAAAGGGGGGCCGCCCTCTAGTCCAATTCGGTTAGGGCTAGGGGGGGCGCGCGCCCTGCCTCCTCTCTTCCACCACTTGGCCCATGAGGCCCAATACTTCTTCCCCGTATTCCCATAACTCCCCAGTACTCCGAAAAATACCCGAATCACTCGGAACCTTTCCGATGTCCGAATATAGTCGTCCAATATATCGATCATTACGTCTCGACCATTTCGAGACTCCTCGTCATGTCCCTGATCTCATCCGGGACTCTGAACTATCTTCAGTACATCAAGTCACATAAACTCATAATATCAATCGTCACCGAACATTAAGCGTGCGGACCCTACGGGTTCGAGAACTATGTATACATGACTGAGACACGTCTCCGGTCAATAACCAATAGCGGAACCTGGATGTTCATAGTGGCTCCTACATATTCTACCAAGATCTTTGTCGGTCAAACCGCATAACAACATACGTTGTTCCCTTTGTCATCGATATGTTACTTGCCCGAGATTCGATCGTCGGTATCTCAATACCTAGTTCAATCTCGTTACCGGCAAGTCTCTTTACTCATTCCGTAATGCATCATCCCGCAACTAACTCATTAGTTTCTTTGCTTGCAAGGCTTATAGTGATGTGCATTACCGAGAGGGCCCAAAGATACCTCTCCGACAATCGGAGTGACAAACCCTAATCTCGATCTATGCCAATTCAACGAGTACCATCGGAGACACCTGTAGAGAACCTTTATAATCACCCAGTTACATTGTGACGTTTGGTAGCACATAAAGTGTTTCTCCGGTAATCGGGAGTTGCATAATCTCATAGTCATAGGAACATGTATAAGTCATGAAGAAAGCAATAGCAGTAAACTAAAACGATCAAGTGCTAAGCTAACGGAATGGGTCAAGTCAATCACATCATTCTCCTAATGATGTGATCCTGTTTATCAAATGACAACTCATGTCTATGGTTAGGAGACATAACCATCTTTGATCAACGAGCTAGTCAAGTAGAGGCATACTAGTGACACTCTGTTTGTCTATGTATTCACACATGTATTATGTTTCCGGTTAATACAATTCTAGCATGAATAATAAACATTTATCATGAAATAAGGAAATAAATAATAACTTTATTATTTCCTCTAGGGCATATTTCCTTCAGGGAGAACTCCGGGCAGCGGCGATCGGCGACGGCGGGGCAGAGCGGGCGGCATAGGGGCGCTGGGTTCAGTGCCACCCCTGATCCAGATCGGGGGCAAGAGAGGAGCGAGGGAGTGGGGGAAGTGGGGGTGGTTGGGGGTTAGGGTTTCGGGGTGGGGAGGCCATATAGGCCAGGGCGACTGGGCCAGCCGGCTGGACCGGCTTCGGCCAGCTGGGTCATTCGTCCCGGTGGAGGGGGGCCTTTTCAATTATTATTATTCTGTTTTCTACTTTGCCTTTTCTTTTTATTTAATATTATTTTCTACTTTATTAAATTTTAGTTTTTATAAAATAGAAAAGTTGTGCCTAAAAGAGCATTAATAATTATGTCACTACCACAATTAGCTTCGCACCTAAAACAAAATATGTAACTGTTTATTATTTTAAAATCATTTAAATAATTGTTTTTTGCCGTTGTTTTACTTATAATAGTGCAATTGAAAAGTTTATAGCAGTGTGGTTTCTTCACCAATAATTAGTATGGATTGTTTGCCACAACCCGAACGTTTTAGTTTTAATATTTGAAAACTTTTATGTTTGCCTTATTTTGAATTTGAATTTGAATTGATTTCAGACTAACGCAAGATTAGCAACAGTAATCGAGATGACGTGGCATCATTAACAAAGATTTACTGTAGCTTAGTTACCCGGGCATCACATTGCCACTCCTTATTCCATAGTCCATCAAATCTTTACCCAAAACTTGAAAACTTCACAGCACAAACTCAACAGAAAACTCATGAGATCTGTTAGTATAAGAAAATAAGTCACCACTTTTTGGTACTATTGTGAACTCATTATTTATTTATATTTGTTTAATATCTACTGTATTCCAACTTCTCCATGGTTCATACCCCCGATACTACACATAGGTTCATCAAAATAAGCAAACAACACAAAGAAAACAGAATCTGTCAAAAACAGAATAGTCTGTAGCAATCTGTAAACTTTGAGTACTTCTTTAACTCCAAAAATTCAGAAAAAGTAGGAAAACCTTGGCAAATTTTATATAAGCCTTTTGCAGAAAGAATCAGGACTTTATCGCGCTTCTGTGATAAATGAAAATTATTTTACTGGGCGCAAACGTTTCTATTTTTCAGCAAGATCAAATCAACAATGTTCCAAACTATCCCAAAGGTATTACTTGGTGCACACACTAATTAAAACACCAAAACACAATTACTACAGAGTTAATAATGTGTAATTATTCATAAAAAAGAAAAGAAAAATACTGGGTTGTCTCCCAACAAGATCTTTCTGTATAGCCATCAAGATAGGCTTGAGATTTCAATGATGCTCACATGAAAGATAGCAATCGAAACACGAAGAGAGCATCATGTAGCATGTGAAAAACAAGTTTAAGTCTAACATACTTCCTATGCATAGGCATTTTATAAGCAAACAAATTATCAAGACAAGCAAAAACTAGCATATGCAAGGAAGAAAAAAGAAATAATAACAACCTCAACATGACGAGAGGTAATTAAGTAACATGAAGATTTCTACAACCATATTTTTCTCTCTCATAATAATTAAATTTAGGATCATAATCAAATTCAACAATATAGCTATCACATAAAATATTCTCTTCATGATCCACATGCATGCAAAGTTGACACTCTTCCAAAATGGTGGGATTAACATAAAATAAAGTCATTACTCCTCCAAGCCCACTTTTATCAACAATTTCATAAGATTGATCATGCTCCAAAGTAGTGGATAATTATTTCCTAAAGTTGACATTCTTCCAAACCCACTTTTAATATTATTGCAAACATATTCATCATGAGGCTTAAATAAATTTTCAAGGTCATAAGAAGAATCACTCAATCATGATCATCGCAATAAGTAATGGACATAGCAAAATTAGCATCCCCAAGCTTGGGGTTTTGCATATTATTAGCAAAATTGACATTAATAGAATTTATAATAACATCATTGCAATCATGTTTTTTATTCAAAGATCTATCGTGAATCACTTCATAAAGCACTTCATCACAATTTTTAGATTCACGGATTTCAAGAAAAACATCATGAAGATAATCTAATGCACTCAACTCACTAGCAATTGGTTCATCATAGTTGGATCTTTTAAAAAGATTAGCAAGTGGATGAGGATCCATAAACTCTTTGCTTCTGTTTTTCAATAAACACACAATTATACCAAGCAGACAAGCAAACAAACCAAGTAAGTGAGAGTGCAACTATCCTTGGGTGGTTTTGGTAATTCCTAAAAAGATATAGCTCATTGAACTAATGCTCTTTGAAGATGATTATTTCAGAAAGTTCAATGATTGGCATGGCATGGATAGGAATGTGGACCCCTCAAATGCTAAGGACACATATTGGCAAAAAGCTCAAGACTCTACATTTTCATTTTAGTGATCCAAGATCACATTGAGTTCATAGGAAAAGCCAATACTATTAAAATGGGATGAGGTGTTGCTTAATGGATTGCTTGCTCAAAATGCTTAGTGATATGCTCCAAAAGCCCTCAACCACTTTCTCATATCCACATATGTCCCAAACCAAAAGTCAAACTTAGCCCAACCGATCTGATCTATCCGGCGCCACCGAGTTCATTTGACATAGCCATAGCCAGAAACCCTAATCAGTTCAGTCTCACCGATAGGGATTTCGGTCTCACCGAGATGGGATTGCAAACTCTCTGTTTCCCTTCATAATGTTCCGATCTAACCGAGATGAGAGATCGGTGATGTCTACTACGCAACTTTATTATTGTAGACACATGTTGGGCCTCCAAGCGTGGAGTTTTTTTAGTACAATAGCAATTTTCCCTCAATTGGATGACCTAAGGTTTATCAATTCGTGAGAGGTGTAGGATGAAGATGGTCTCTCTCAAACGACCCTGCAACCAAATACAAGAAATCTCTTGTGTCCCCAACACACCCAATACAATGGCAAATTGTATAGGTGCACTAGTTCGGCGAAGAGATGGTGATAAAATTGTAATATGGATGGTAGAAATATATTTTTATAATCTGAATAAATAAATAAAGCAAGGTAGCAAATAGTAAACGGGCATAAAAACGGTATTGCAATGCTTAAAAACAAGGCCTAGGGTCCGTACTTTCACTAGTGCAATCTACCAACAGTGCTAACATAGTTGGATCATATGATTATCCCTCAAAGTACAATAAAGAATCACTCCCGAGTTCCTATTAGCGGAGAACAAAAGATAGAAATTGTTTGTAGGGTAAGAAACCACCTCAAAGATATTCTTTCCTTTCGATCTATTCAAGAGTTCGTACTAAAATAACACAAAGCTATTGTTTCCGTTCGATCTATCCTAGAGTTCATACTAGAATAACACCAAACAAAATTCATATTCATAATACTCAATCCACACAAAGAACTATAAAGAGACCTCAAAGTTTTCGTTGGATAAAAGATAACAAAAACGTGCATCAACCCCTATGCATAGATTACCCCAATATCACCGCGGGAATCCGCGAGTTGAATGCCATCACATATATCAAGTGAATCAATAAGATACCCCAGTTGTCACCTCAAGTATTCATACCGCAAGACATATATCATGTGTTCTCATCTCTGAATATTCAATCTGACAAGACAAAACCTCAAAGGGTAAAGATTCAATTCATCACAACAAGAGTATAGAGGGGAGAAACACCATATGATCCATCTATGCTAACAAAGCCCATGATATAGATCACGAGAGAGAGAGAGAGATAAAACACATAGCTACTGGTACACACCCTCAGCCTCGTGGGTGGACTACTGCCTCCTCATCGTGGTGGCCGCCAGATGAAGATGGCCACCGGAGGTGATTCCCCCCTCCGGCAGGGTGCCGGAACTGGTCTAGATTGGTTTTCGGTGGCTACAGAGCCCTGCGGCGGCGGAACTTCTGATCTAGGTTAACCCCAAAGGGTTTCAGAATATTTGGGAATTTATAGTGCAAACAAGGGGTGCGGGAGGCCACCGAGGTGGGCACAACCCAGCTGGGCGCGCCAGGGGGGCTGGTGTGCCCTAGTGGGTTGCGCCCCCCTCGGGGCACCCCCCAGGTGCTGCTCTGGCCCATCGGGAGTCTTTTGGCCCATAAAAAATCCACAAAAAGTTTCGCGGTGTTTGGACTTCGTTTGATATTGATTTTCTGCGATGTAAAAAACAGCAAGTGGCACTGGGCACTTGGTCAATAGGTTAGTCCCAAAAAATTATATAAAGTTGCTATAAATAATTGTAAAACATCCAAGAATGATAATATAATGGCATGAATACTTCATAAATTATAGATACGTTGGAGATGTATTAGCATCCCCAAGCTTAATTCCTACTCGTCCTCGAGTAGGTAAAGGATAAAAGAAATAATTTATGAAGTGTGAATGCTAGCAAAGTGCATAAGTTTGATCAATGGTAATTTCAATCACTTTTCCTAGCATCATAACATCAACTCTTTCTTATGAAACTTCTCACGTTATAGTGGCAACCAATTCACATGTTAAGATTTAAACAATGAATTCTCTTGAAACCCAACAACCTATGTTCTTAGTCATCGAGCAATTGCAATTCAAGTTATTCCACAGAGTTTAAGTAAGAGCTCCACATACTCAACCATCATATTGTCTTCTATTATTGCTAACACTCACCGCATACACATGAGCCAAGCGTTTCAACCGGACACATAGAAAGATAGGGGCTTATTGTTTTGCCTCCCAATGTATTCACCTCAAGGGTGATGTCAACAATAATAACTCATGCTACCCGTATTCAACTAGACATATGTGCCTAGGTATTTCCTCACCGCATGATGCTTGCCAAAATGGAAAAATAAAAAGGAATAGAGAGAACAACTTTGACTCTTTGCATAAAAGTAAATACATAAAAGTAAAAGATAGGCCCTTCGCAGAGGGAAGTAGGGATTTGTAGAGGTGCCAGAGCTCAAAGCGAAAATTGAGAGATAAAATATATTTTGAGAGGCATACTTTTCCCACCAACAAAAAGGACTTAGAGCTCCCAACACTTTCCATGCTAGATATATCATAAGCGGTTCCCAAACAGAAAATAAAGTATATTCCTTTGTCCCCCATACTTTCACTTTCCATGGCTAACCGTATCCACGGGTGCTCACTGTCGGTGTCAAAACTGGCAGATCTCGGATAGGGGTCCCGAACTGTGCGTCTAAGGATTGAAGGTAACAGGAGGCAGGGGACACAGTGTTTACCCAGGTTCGGGCCCTCTTGATGGAGGTAAAACCCTACGTCCTGCTTGATTGACTTTGATGAGTATAGGGGTTACAAGAGTTGATCTACCTCAAGATCGTAATGGCTAAACCCTAGTAGTCTAGCCTATATGATTATGACTATGACCGCATCTACGGACTAAACCCTCCGGTTTATATAGATACCCGAGAGGGCTAGGGTTTGTACAGAGTCGGTTTACAGAGAAAGGAATCTTCATATCCGAAAGCCAAGCTTGCCTTCCACACCAAGGAGAGTCCCATCCGGACACGGGGGGAAGCCTTCTATCTTGTATGCTCTCGGCCCACCAGTCCGGCTCACGTCACAAAGCCCGGATGCTCGGGGACCCCCTAATCGAGGAATCCCTCAGTAGCCACTGAACCAGGCTTCAATGATGATGTGTCCGATGCGCAGATTTTCTTCGGCATTGTAAGGAGGGTTCCTCCTCTGAATACTCCAAAGTAGTTGATCAAAAGGACTATATCCGGCTCTGTACAATAGTTATAACCCTGGACCATGAAGGCAAAATACTTCAAACAAAAAATAGGTTATGTCTTCTGACAACTTTTTCGGCGAGGTATTGTGTTTCGGCCTTATTATTATTTCGAACCGTTTTCTGGTCTCCCGCTTCGCGTTTCGAGACGCGATATTCATTGACACGTCTTGTCAAAGTAGAGATCGTTTCTCCTTATTGCGGGATTCTCACCAATACGTATTTGGGCAACCCAACCATGCCACTCGCATGACTCCTAGGGAATAAGCGAGTTTTAAGGCTTCATGGGGGGACGTTCAACATTCACTGCCTTTATAAGAAGATAAAGATCCACATTTTTATCCGTTGCCTTCTTCTTCCTCAGCCCATCTACTCTCGAGCTCCAGTACCCAAGATTCAATACTTTCCATTCCCAGCAAACGCTTCCAACCATGTCCGGATCTGGAGCGCAGGGCAAGTGGATGGCCTCCTCCGTCACGAAGGAGCACATCAAAGAACTCCAGGAAGCGGGGTATTTACCCAAGGAAATATCCCATCGGCTTTGTGCCAAAAAGCATATCACTCCCACCCGAGAGCCTAATGAGAGGGTAGTATTCATTCCCCACTTTCTTCGCGGGCTAGGGTTTCCTCTTCCCCCTTTCGTCCGCGGACTCATGTACTATTACAGGCTAGATTTCCATGATCTAGCCCCAAATTCGTTCCTCAACATCTCGGCGTTCATCGTCGTGTGCGAGGCGTTCCTCCACATACCCCCCCACTTTGGCCTATGGCTCAAGGTATTCAACGTGAAGTCGAAGGTGGTCGAGGGTCAACACGCAGAGTGCGGAGGCGCCATGGTGAGCAAGCTCCCTAACGTCACCTGGCCCAAGGGGACCTTCGTGGAGACCGTGAAGGGGTGGCAACCGGAGTGGTTCGACGTTACGGAACCTCGCGGCGCCTCATGGGCCACCACTCCTGAGTTCAAAACCAGTCCACCAATGCGGCTCATATCATGGCTCAAGAAGCGCCTAGATTGGGCGTCATCTCATGAGGTGATGATGCTGCAAAAGCACGTCAAGATCATGGTGGACAAGAACACCAGCCTTGCCAGCGTGATCCAAGTGATGCTTTTTCGTTGGATTCTCCCCTGCCAACGCCGGACTCTCCATATGTGGGAGTTTGATCCGGCAAGTCCCTGGACCTTGCAGTGGTTCTTCGACACGAAGCACGAAGATATATGGAAGCTGCTTTTTAAGACCCAAAAGACATGGCCGCCGATGACCGAAGACCTCGGCCAAGACTGTGCTCATCCAGCCACTCTAGTGAGTTTTTCATCTTTCTAGTCATGTCCTTGATCCACAGATCCAAGGAGTAAGTTTAAACCTTTCCTCTTGTCCCCCAGGGCTGGATGAAGAAGGCTGAGCAGATCAAGTGTCCGGCTCCCCAGCCCGAAGACCTAGCTATTACTCTTCTGACGAAGATGCTGGTTCCGGCACCGTACCAGGCGCCGGAAAAGAAGGGCAAGTAGAAGGGCAAGGAGGTCCGGAGTGGCCTTTGCCGGAAAGGCGCTTCGGACATATCATCCGAAGACACCGAAGCTCTCTCCTCCCATGATGAAGACGAGGAGGAAGAGGAGGAGCACAATTCTCCCCCAGGGGGGAAAGAAGAAAAGGGGAGCTTCCGCAGATCTAGAGGCGGAAGCGTCCAATAAGGGAAAACTCTCCCTTTCAAACGATTAGGAATCGGACGCCGAAGCCATACCCGAATGGAACCCCAGGCCGAAGCCTTCGGCCGAATCGTAAGTATTTATGGATAATGTATGTATCCGGCTTTATGCCTTGTGATCCTAACACACAGATCATGTATTGTAGTCCGGCTCGCGATCTCCCCCGGCAATCATCGTCTTCTAGGAATTCGCTGGGCTCACCCACAATGGAGAGTGAGTCACCTCCGCCGGTGTCCCCACCCACTGCTACGGACAACACCGAAGTGTTGTCTCGAGGGACCTTTCCAGGCCATGGAGGGGTGCAGGAAGCTGTCAAGGCGGCGCCAGAGGGTAATACCTCTGTTGTTGAAAACATGGGGCAACCGACCCCCATGGAGGCCGGCGACGGGGGCCATGCCCAATTTGGCCCGCAACCGAATATCATTCCGGAGGCCGATACAGCTCCGGAACCATGCGAGCAGCCATCTTCGAAAGAAGGGGGTGCGTCAACTCCACCGGCGACCTCTGTCAATCCGGAGGCGCCGGACACTCTGATGGAAGCGCTACAGAGCGCCTCCATTGTTGAGGAACATCATGCCCTTATGGGTACGGTGGTTGAAAAGGTTCGGTCCGCTAAAAGCGGATTGAACAAGGCCTATACTAGCCTTCTAACAGGATTTGAGGTACGTGATGTAATATTTATTAACTACAAAAAGAATGCATGTGCATAATCAATAGCCCCTGGGACTCTGTTCGGCGTTCGCGAACAAAAGCCGAACAGAGGATCGAATATTTCACAGGAGATGACCATATATGTCTATTTGAACAAACAGGCTTCGAAGTTAGCGGCCACCGCTCATTCCGCCGAGATATCCGAACTAAAGCGGAGGCAGGAGAGGGTTGATGAAGAGCTCATCCATACCAACAAGCAGTTGGAGGAGAAGCAAGGTATGTCATACTTGTTTGCATCTGAAATGATATGACTTGCTGGTTTATTATCTTGCTGAGTTTTGTGATTATGCTTATAGTTGGCGCGTCTGAGGTCGAGGCCCTAAAGAACACGCTGGCCAAGGCCAAGAAGGACGCGGAGGGGGAACGAGCCGCCCGCCAAAAGCATGAATCATGGGTGGAGGAAGTCCAACAAGAGCTCCGGGGTGCCATAAACAAATGTGAGTCCTTGGAGCGCAAGATTACAAATCAAGATGTCAAACTTGCTAAGGCCCTCCAGAGCGCGCAAGAGGCCCGGGTTGAAACCCAAGGCGCCTGCCGGGAGATTCTAGAGGCCAAGAAAATTGCGGCGGGTAAGGTCTTTATTATGCAGAGCAAATTTGTGAGGAGAAGGTACCTCTTACTGACTCGGGTTTGGAGTTCTCCAGGAGAGTCTGCGGATCTGCCCCGGAGTATTGCTGATGCTACGGAGTTCTTCTGAACCGAAGAGGGGATTTCGACGGAGAAGCTATTCTGGTCGCAGTACCTTGCGCTAGAGCATCCGGTGCCCCTCAGCGATCAGCTGAAATAGTTGATCGAACTGCATAGGGTGGCCGGATTAGCTATGAGGGATATTATAATCCGTCTCTGGCCCGCCGAGCACATACCCGGCAGTTACTTCGGGCTCGTGAAGCGGCTTGTCAGTGCCTGCCCCCGGCTGGATGCCATAAAGCAGTCGGTCTGTATCGAAGGTACCCGGATGGCCTTCGCCTGCGTTAAGGTGCAGTGGGGGAAGATGAACGTCATCAAGCTGGCAACCGAGGGACCGCCTGCAGGCAAGGAGCACCGCACGCCGGAGCAGTATTTTGATGAAGTCTTGGAAGGTTCCCGCATTGTAGAGGGCCAATGTTCAAAGGATATTATCTTCGAATGAATGTATTCATGATGCCCGAACTTTGTATTATGAAACAAGGCTTATGTATAATATGTTTCTTGTTTTACCTCTAAGTCTTTTCCTCCTTTGCAGCTGTCTACGATATCTAAGAGTCGGACAGTCGTCGGCTTCAGTCCCCACGTGAGTAGCACGGGGGTTTTCGGAATAGCACCTGGATACACTTGACCCAACGACTTGGTCCTGGAAGGAGGTGTTAGTGCGGCGAACCAGGCAATCAGACTATGTGGCTTTATCGCTCTCACTTAGCCATAGGAGCTTGACAATAATATTGTAGGCGCAGCCCCTAGTATTATTCGGTTATCCACACTTGGGTGCTGTAGGCGCCTGACCGGGTGGAAACCAGTCCTTCGCGTAATGCGGAAAAAATTGCGATAGATTTATACTTAGTCATTGAATTGCTGACCATCTCTCGCCGCATCATGACAGTTAGTTTTCAGCTTTCTCTACTGAGGTGTTTATCCGGATGAGCCGGAAACACAATCACGGTAGTTCTCCCTTTACTACCATAGCCGAACTAGCGGAACATAAGGTAGAAACCACAGGAGCCGGGCAACCCAACTATTGACCAAAGACATGATTCAGAGCCGATGCATATAATGCTATATTCGAGATGCCGAATTGTACTATATAAGTGTCCGGACTTCATTATATTCAAGGAATGTACGTGGCCGAATGGAGCCCCTAGAGATTTAAGTCGTGCCGAGGTGTACATGGTGATCAGACGAAAAAAAAGAGAGAGGATACGGATTGGGAAATAAGCCAGTACCGAATATGTTGGGCGAAGAACTGTTTCCGTTATAGTCTGATTCATACGTCAAGACATATTTATACAAATGATGCGATAAGCGCAGAGGCTATTTTACATGCCGGGCACTGGGGAAAGCTGTGTGCGGGTCCTAAAAAGGAAGAGGTGATCTTTAAAGATCCCTTAGATACTTTTCCACACGTCCATGCTGTTTTTTCCTCCTTGGTGTATTATCCTTCGAAAGGATCAACAATCGGGTTCTCATGAGGGACCTAAAAAAGGGCCCTTGGTACTGCCGGAAGGTGTTGGTGGTTGTAAGGAACCTGGAAAGGAAAAAATAAGAAAAAAGAAACATGAGGGTCCAGTTTGGGTCGAGCCGTATTGTGGACTTTATCTTTACTATGCCTCGTCTTGGCCCATGGTATCTCTAGTGCGTAGTTATGTACGCGTGGCTGATACGTCTCCAACGTATCTATAATTTTTGATTGCTCCATGCTATATTATCTACTGTTTTGGGAAATATTGGGCTTTATTATCCACTTTTATATTATTTTTGGGACTAACCTATTAACCGGAGGCCCAGCCCAGATTTGCTATTTTATGCCTATTTCAGTGTTCTAAAGAAAAGGAATATCATACGGAGTCGAAACGGAACGAAATCAACTGGAGAAGTTATTTTTGGAAGGAAACACACCTGATGGACTTGGACCCCACGTCAAGGAAGAAACGAGGTGCTCATGAGGGTGGGGGCGCCCCCCCCCCTAGGGTGCGCCCCCCTGTCTCGTGGGACCCTCATGGCTCCCCTGACGTACCTCCTGCACCCATATATACCTACATGACCTAAAACTTCCAGAACGCAAGATAGATCGGGAGTTCTGCCGCCAGAAGCCTTCGTAGCCACCGAAAACCAATCTAGACCCGTTCCGGCACCCTGCCGGAGGGGGCAATCCCTCTCCAGTGGCCATCTTCATCATCCCGACGCTCTCCATGACGAGGAGGGAGTAGTTCTCCCTCGGGGCTGAGGGTATGTACCAGTAGCTATGTGTTTGATCCCTCTCTCTCTCATGTTCTTGATTTGGCACAATCTTGATGTATCGCGAGCTTTGCTATTATAGTTGGATCTTATGTTTCTCCTCCCCCCTCTTCTCTCTTGTAATGAATTGAGTTTCCCCTTTGAAGTAATCTTATTGGATTGAGTCTTTAAAGACTTGAGAACACTTGATGTATGTCTTGTCGTGAATATCTGTGGTGACAATGGGATATCACGTGCCACTTGATGTATGTTTTGGTGACCAACTTGCGGGTTTCGTGACATTGGGAACCTATGCATAGGGGTTGGCACACGTTTTCGTCGTGATTCTCCGGTAGAACTTTGGGGCACTCTTTGAGGTCCTTTGTGTTGGTTGAATAGATGAATCTGAGATTGTGTGATGCATATCATATAATCATACCCACGGATACTTGAGGTGATATTGGAGTATCTAGGTGACATTAGGGTTTTGGTTGATTTGTGTCTTAAGGTGTTATTCTAGTATGAACTCTAGGGCTGTTTGTGACACTTATAGGAATAGCCCAACGGATTGATTGGAAAGAATAACTTTGAGGTGGTTTCGTACCCTACCATAATCTCTTCGTTCGTTCTCCGCTATTAGTGACTTTGGAGTGACTCTTTGTTGCATGTTGAGGGATAGTTATGTGGTCCAATTATGTTAGTATTGTTGAGAGGACTTACAGTAGTGAAAGTATGAACCCTAAGCCTTGTTTCAACGCATTGCAATACCGTTTACGCTCACTTTTATCACTTTCTACCTTGCTGTTTTTATTATTTCAGATTACAAAAACTATTATCTACTATCCATATACCACTTGTATCACCATCTCTTCGCCGAACTAGGGCACCTATACAATTTACCATTGTATTGGGTGTGTTGGGGACACAAGAGACTCTTTGTTATTTGGTTACAGGGTTGCTTGAGAGAGACCATCTTCGTCCTATGCCTCCTACGGATTGATAAACCTTAGGTCATCCACTTGAGGGAAATTTGCTACTGTCCTACAAACCTCTGCACTTGGAGACCCAACAACGTCTACAAGAAGAAGGTTGTGTAGTAGACATCAAGCTCTTTTCTGGCGCCGTTGCCGGGGAGGTTAGCGCTTGAAGGTATATCTTTAGATCTTGCAATCAAGTCTTTTAGTTTCTTGTTTTATCACTAGTTTAGTTTACAAAAGAAAACTAAAAATGGAATTAAGTTTGTCTCATACGCTTCACCTTTTTAATATCTTCCGTGAGTATGATGGAAAGGATAATTGTGCTCAAGTGCTAGAAGAAGAAATCTATAAAATATTTGGCACTAAATATTTGAATGATGAGCATGATTGCAATGTTGTTAGTATGAATTCCTTGAATATCCATGATGCTAATGATATGCAAAGCCACAAGCTTGGGGAAGCTATGTTTGATGAAGATGATATTTTTTCCCCCAAGCTTTGATGAGCAAATTTATTATGATGAAAGCATGCCTCCTATTTATGATGATTATATTGATGAAAGTGGATTTGGATAGGTCATGACTTTATTTAGTAATGATTCCACTATTTCGGAAGAGGTTCCAATTGATTATGAGAACAAAGTTGCTATCTATGATGATTATTGTGATGACTTGTATGCTATTAAAAATAATTCTAACCATGAAACTTGTCATTATGATTTTAGTTTTCAATTGGATTATGCCTCACATGATAATTATTTCATTGAGTTTGCTCCCACTACTATTGATGAGAATAGATTTGCTTATGTGGAGAGTAGTAAATTTTCTATGCTTGTAGATCATGAAAAGAATGCTTTAGGTGTTGGTTATATTGTTGAATTCATTCATTATGCTACTGAAAATTATTATGAGGGAGGAATATATGCTTGTAGGAATTGCAATAATATCAAGTTTCCTCTCTACGTGCTTAAAGTTTTGAAGTTATGCTTGTTTTACCTTCCTATGCTAGTTGATTATTGCTCCCACAAGTTGTTTGATCACAAAATCCCTATGCATATGAAGTGGGTTAGGCTTAAATGTGCTAGTCATATTCTTCATTATGCTCTCTTTATGTTTTAATTGTTATCTTTTATGTGAGCATCGTTGAAATCATCATGCCTAGCTAGGGGCGTTAAACGACAACGCTTGTTGGGAGGCAACCCAATTTTATTTTAGTTCCTTGCTTTTTGTTCCTGTTTAGTAATAAATAATTCATCTATCCTATGCTTAGATGTGTTTTTATGCTTTTAATTAGTGTTTGTGCCAAGTAGAACCTTTGGGAAGACTTGGGGAAAGTCTTGTTGATCATGCTGTAAAAAACAGAAACTTTAGCGCTCACGAGAACTGCTGCCATTTTTATTTGGAGAGCGATATTTAGTTAATTCTTTTTGCAGATGATTAATAGATAAATTCCTCAGGTCCACAAATTTATTTGAGAATTTTATGAGTTCCATAAGTATACATTTGATTCAGATTACTACAGACTGTTCTCTTTTTGACAGATTCTGTTTTTCGTGTGTTGTTTGCTTATTTTGATGAATCTATGGCTAGTAAAATAGTTTATAAACCATAGAGAAGTTGGAATACATTAGGGTTAACACCAATATAAATAAATAATAAGTTAATTACAGTATCTTGAAGTGGTGTTTTGTTTTCTTTTGCTAACGGAGCTTACGAGTTTTCTGTTAAGTTTTGTGTTGTGAAGTTTTCAAGTTTTGGGTAAGGATTCGATGGACTATGGAATAAGGAGTGGCAAGAGCCTAAGCTTGGGGATTCCCATGGCACCCCAAGGTAATATTCAAGGATAGCCAAGAGCCTAAGCTTGGGGATGCCCCGGAAGGCAGCCCCTCTTTCGTCTTTGATCATCGGTAACTTTACTTGGAGCTATATTTTTATTCGCCACATGATATGTGTTTTGCTTGGAGCGTCATTTTATTTTACTTTGTTTTGCTTGCTGTTTGAATAAAATGCCAAGGTCTGAAATTATTAAATGTTATAGAGTCTTCACATAGTTGCATAATTATTCAACTACTCATTGATCTTCACTTATATCCTTCGGAGTAGTTTGGCATTTGCTCTAGTGCTTCACTTATATGTTTTAGAGCATGGTGGTAGTTTTATTTTGAAGAAATATATGAACTTTCATACTTCACTTATATTATTTTGAGAGTCTTAAATAGCATGGTAATTTTCCTAAAATCCTAATATGCTAGGTATTCAAGAATAATAAAATTCTCTTATGAGTGTGTTGAATACTAAGAGAAGTTTGATACTTGATAATTGTTTTGAGATATGGAGATGGTGATATTAGAGTCATGCTACTTGAGTGGTTATGTATTTGAGAAATACTTGTGTTGAAGTTTGTGATTCCTGTAGCATGCACGTATGGTGAACCGTTATGTAACGAAGTCGGAGCATGATTTATTTATTGATTGTCTTCCTTATGAGTGGCGGTCGGGGACAAGCGATGGTCTTTTCCTACCAATCTATCCCCCTAGGATCATGCGCGTAATACTTTGCTTTGATAACTTGTAGATTTTTGCAATAAGTATATGAGTTCTTTATGACTAATGTTGAGTCCATGGATTATACGCACTCTCACCCTTCAACCATTGCTAGCCTCTCTAGTACCGCGCAACTTTCGCCGGTACCATAAACCCACCATATACCTTCCTCAAAACAGCCACCATACCAACCTATTATGGCATTTCCATAGTCATTCCGAGATATATTGCCATGCAACTTTCCACCGTTCCGGTTATTATGACACACTCCATCATTGTCATATTGCTTAGCATGATCATGTAGTTGACATTGTATTTGTGGCAAAGCCACTGTTCATAATTCTTTCATACTTGTCACTCTTGATTCATTGCATATCCCGGTACACCGCCGGAGGCATTCATATAGCATCATCTTTGTTCTAGTATCGAGTTGTATCATCAAGTTGTAAATAAATAAAAGTGTGATGATCATCATTCAATAGAGCATTGTCCCAAAAAAAGGGAAGGCCAAATAAAAAAAAGAATGGCCAAATAAAAAAAAGAAAGGCCAAATAAAAAAATAAAAGGGACAATGCTACTATCCTTTTACCACACTTGTGCTTCAAAGTAGCACCATGATCTTCATGATAGAGAGTCTCCTATGTTGTCACTTTCATATACTAGTGGGAATCTTTCATTATAGAACTTGGCTTGTATATTCCAATGATGGGCTTCCTCAAAACGCCCTAGGTCTTCGTGAGCAAGCGAGTTGGATGCACACCCACTAGTTTCTTTTGTTGATCTTTCATACATTTATAGCTCTAGTGCATCCGTCGCATGGCAATACCTACTCACTCACATTGATATCTATTGATGGGTGTCGGTGTCAAAACCGGCGGATCTCGTGTAGGGGGTCCCGAACTGTGCGTCTAGGCCGGATGGTAACAGGAGGCAAGGGACACGAAGTTTTACCTAGGTTCGGGCCCTCTCGATGGAGGTAAAACCCTACGTCCTGCTTGATTAATATTGATGATATGGGTAGTACAAGAGTAGATCTACCACGAGATCGAAGAGGCTAAACCCTAGCAGCTAGCCTATGGTATGATTGTTGATGTGTATGTTGTCCTACGGACTAAAACCCTCCAGTTTATATAGACACCGGATAGGGTTAGGGTTACACAAAGTCGGTTACAATGGTAGGAGATCTTCATATCCGTATCGCCAAGCTTGCCTTCCACGCCAAGGAAAGTCCCTTCCGGACACGGGACGGAGTCTTCAATCTTGTATCTTCATAGTCCAGGAGTCCGGCTGAAGGTATAGTCCGGCTATCCGAACACCCCCTAATCTAGGACTCCCTCAGTAGCCCCTGAACCAGGCTTCAATGACGACGAGTCCGGCACGAAGATTGTCTTCGGCATTGCAAGGCGGGTTCCTCCTCCAAGTACTTTGTAGAAGATTTTGAACACAAAGATAGTGTCTGGCTCTGCAAAATAAGTTTCCACATATTGCCATAGAGAGAATAATATTTACACCAATCTAATCTACTGACGTATTCCGCAGCGTGTCACACCACGGCCAAGCATTTATCCGAGTCATTTCATTATCCCACCTCAGCGCGTCATGTGAGGCGGTTCCCTTGGCACGTCTTGTTAAAGAAGAGATCGTGTTCCCTTATCCCGGGATTCTCATCAATACGGGCGTGGGTAACCCAACCACCTCTAGGACTCCTAGATTATAGGCATGTCCAAACGGACACGGAGAGGACGCCTGATATTCACCCTCTTTATAAAGGGGACAGGGCTTTTATTTTCCCCTCCCATGCTCAATCGAATCCTTCCCCCACCTCAAGCTCAAACGCCCAAAGTTCAGGTCAGGCACCCCAAACCTTCAGTCATGTCCGGATCTAGCCTTCAAGGCTAATGGATGCCTTCCACCGTCACAGAAGAAGACATCAAGAAGTTGAGGGAGGCCAGATATCTGACCGCCGAGATTTTGCATCGGCTGCCTCCCCGAGGGCAGGCCGTCCCCACCCCCGAATCCAACGAGAACGTCATGTTCGTTTCCCACTTCCTCCGAGGCCTAGGCCTTTCCCTAGATCCTTTCATCCGGGGTTTGATGTTTTACTACAGGCTAGATTTTCATGATCTAGCTCCGGACTCCTTTCTTCATAACACGACATTTATTATCGTGTGCGAGGCCTTCCTCCGGGTTACCCCTCACTTTGGCCTATGGCTCAAGACCTTTGAAGTGAAGCCGAAGCTGGTCGAGGGGCAACATGCAGCGTGTGGAGGTGCCTCAATACGCAAGATGACGGGAGCTCCGTGGCCCAAAGGTTCCATCCCAGAGGTGTCTGAATTGTGGCAACAGGAGTGGTTCTACATCACGGCTCCTAGAAGTGCCAAGTGGGCGGCCCCCCTGTTTTCTGCTCGGGCCCCCCACCACAGCTGATGTCATGGATCAGCAGAGGTCTGAGCTGGAGTCCAGTCAAGGACGTGCCTATACTGCAAGGCTGCATTCGAGATCTCTTCAATGGAGATTTTAGTTTGGTTGCGGTGATACAGGTTATGCTAGTTCGTCAAGTCCAGCCTTGCAAACGCCGGCCTCTTCGCCTATGGGAGTTCAATCCCAAGGGACCGCGTGCCATTCAAAATTTTCTCGGCCTGACGCACGAGGAGATGTACAAGTCATTCTTCGAACCTCAGACGGAGTGTCCGGAAATCACCGAGGACATGGGCCTGAGTAGCAACCGCACCGCCGAACAGGTAAGGCATCTTTCGGCCGAACATACTTTCTCTACTTTGTTACGAAGTTATTTCTGAGAGTTTTCTTTTTGACCAGGACTGGCTAACAAAGGCGAAGTTGATTCGGTGCTCGGCCCCCCTCCCTGAGGGTTTGGAAAATCCAGTATTAGAAAAGATGCTCCAGACCGCACCTTGCCCGAAGTCCTTGAAGGAAGATACTGTGGAGGATAATGCGGGCGGACGCGGGCCCCCAACGCTGCCCATTCTAGCCGAGGGAGTGAGCGTCTCCATGGGGGAAGGCGACCAGAAGAGGAAAACGACTGCGCCCGGGGATTCGGAAGCCAAAGCTTCCAAATGGGAGAAGAAGTCTCCCACAGAGGGTCCCACCTTGGGGGGCGCTGTTGCCGCACAAAGTCTATGGGGGGATCAATTCTCCCACGAGTCGTAAGTGACTCGAAATACCTTTAATAGTGCAGATATGCCATTTTTTTCTTCTGAGAGAGTAACCACCGCATATATTTTGCAGTTCGGGCCTTAGCCCCTCTCAAATGAGCTCATCTTCGGGGGATCTTCTTCCAGAGATGATGGAGAGCGAAACGCCTCCTCCGGACTCCTCCGCTCCAGAAGCGGGCGACCCTGAAGTGTCGTCGCGGAGGGCCTCTCCGAGTCCGGTGAGGCCAGAAGATAATCCCATTGACCCCTGAAGCTCCTGGTGTCCGGCTCTCGAAGGGAGCAGACAAAAGAGTCCAGCCCCGTCTAGTGTGCGATCGGATGTTCTGAGGGAGTTGGTGGGGCGAGCGGCCATCTCAGATGAATACCGTGTGATGATGAATACGGTGATGGAGAGAATATCGTCCGCCTAAAGTGGATTGCATGAAGCTTTTATGAGTCTACTGACAGGCTTTGAGGTACGTAAAAGAATGTATGATAATCCTGCACATGCTAGGTGTGCCCTGTGTAGGTAGTAGCCCCTGAGACTCTGGTTGTCGTCGGAAATGACGACCAACAGAGGATCATATTTCTAGGAAATAACCATACTGCCTTTATGTGCAGGTGATGGAAGCTCCGGTGTCTAGCCAGACTAGCGAGTTTGCCCATTTAGAACGGCAGTTGGATGCGGCAGACGCCGACATCGAACTTGTTAACAAAAGGCTTGACGAGGCACAGGGTAAGTGTCAATATCTGCTAAACGCAACATAGGAAGAGCAGCATGATGCCAGTATCTTAAATATGTTGTGACTGTAGATGGAGCTGCCACTGTTGAAGCCTTGCGGGCGGAACTTGCCTGAGCCAAGGAACAAGCGAGGTTAGGTAATGCGGCTGCTGTGAAGGCGGCCGAAGAGTTGCAAGCCGAGAAGGCCGCGCATGGCGAGACCCGAGACAAGATGGCCAAGATGGCTATAGAATTAAAAGACACCGCCGACCGTTGCCGGGTTCTTGAAAAGGAAAACCAAGCGAAGGCATTGGACCTTGAGAAGGCTGCTGCGACAAAAAAGGATCTCTGCTCTACTATGAGGGCAAAGAAGGAGGAGCTGCGGGAAGCCGGGGATATTGTAGCTGGGAAATCCTTTATGTTGCGGAGGAAATTCGGAGATCCACGGTATGCCCCTCTGAATCGGCTGTGGAGTTCGGAGGATGTGTATATGGATTTGGTGGCGAGCGCTGCCGATGCGGCCAAGTACTTCCAGGGTCAGACGGACCGTAGAGTAGACCAGCTGTTTTGGAGCCAATTCCATTCTCCCGAGCGTCCACTTTCATTGACTGGCCAATTAGCCGAATGGGCTGAACTAAATAGGTTGTCCGGACTCTCTATGAGGTCTGTTGTGGATCAGCTATGGCTGGGAAGACCAAAACCGAACAGCTATTTCATCTTGGTGCAGCGGGTCCTTGACGTGGTGCCGCGCATTGATGCGATGAGGAGGTCGGCGTGCATAGAGGGCGCACGGATGGCCATTGCCCATGTTAAGGCATATTAGGCGGAGATGGATGCTACCAATGTTGCAGCGCGGGATTCGGCTATAGGTCGAAAGGCTGCCGAGCACTACTTTGAAGAGGTTCTTGAGGGTGCCCGTTTGATAGAGACCCAGTGCTCAAAAAATATTATGTTTGAGTGATATGTAATCTCATTGTAAGCGAAATGCTTTTATAAATTTTATAAGGCTATTTTTATACTTTTGCCTGAAAGTAATATGATGCCTCTTGGGCGGCCGTTTATGTATACATGTGTATAACCTGAAAGATTACAGCCGTCGGCTTCAACCCTCACGCATATGACGCGGAGGTGCTCGCAAAAACATGCATTCACACTTAACCCAACGTCTTGGTCCTATTAAGGAGGTGATAGCGGAGCGAGCGAGGCAACCGGACTATAATGCTTTAGCACTTTCACTTAGCCATAGGAGTTTGACAGTGGGGCTACTAGATAGCCCCTGGTGGCTCCGCACTCTCTCGATCTCGGGGTGCATACATGCCTGGCCGGGAAACGGCCCTTCGATAAGGCAGAGGAATTCTAACATTCCCACAGGTCATCGAGTGGTTGACCAGTCTCACGCTATATCATGACAGTCAGTTTTCGGCTTTCTCTACTGAGGTGCTCGTCCGGATGAACCAGGGCACAATCGCAGCAGTTCTCCTGGTGCTACCTTAGCTGGCAAGGCGGAACGTAAGGCACCAAAACACAGGAGCCGGGCAAACCCAACATTTGACCAAAGACAATGATTCGGAGCTGATGCATATAGGGCCAAACTCGCGACGCCGAACACTCCCTAAGGTATTCGGTATTTGTGGTATAAACCGGGCCTTGATAGTGGCCTTTGTAAGAAGCCCCGTGTGTCCAGGTATATGCATTGTTCTGGCATGGCCACATGCCAAGACGTCAGCATCCTTCTCAACGGTGGATCTGTATCAACAAGAGACAGTAAAAAAGGTTTACGCAGGGTCTTAATCTAAAAAGAATCCTTAGAGCGGGTCCCTGCTGCACGTCTGCGCCTGTGTCTCCATTGTGCCGTATCCTGGACGGGTGTAGCATGATGATCATCTATAAAAGAGAGGAAGTTAAGTGAAAAAGTTGTCGTGCAAAAGGATAGTTTTTAAAGAAACCATGTATAATTCAAGATGATAAGAAATTGCCACTTGTCTGCGCACGTTGAGCCCCTTGTATTGACAAATAGGGGTGTGACCACTTATTTCCATATAAATAGCGGCGCCGTACTTGATTAGTTGTGTCTGAGGTCTTGACGACCTATTGGATGCTTTCGCTTGTCCGGGCACCTTTAGTGTGCGGCGGCCAAGGCAGCCTCACTCTCTTCGGCGCGTAGAGATCGCTTGATATTTCCGTGCACTGTGATGATGCCACGTGGACTGGGCATCTTGATTGTGAGGGAGGCGTAGTGTGGTATTGCGTTAAAGCGAGCGGAAGCTTCGCGTCCGAGCAGTGCTTGATAGCCACTTTGAAACAGAGCGATGTGGAAAGTTAAATGCTCGCGACGAAAGTTATCGGAGGAGCCGAATGTAACTTGTAGTAGGAGGGAGCCCGTACAATGAGCCCCTGGGCCTGGCGTTACTCCTTTAAAGGTAGTATTGCTACGACGAATTTGTGTTGGGTCTAACCCCATCCCGCGGATTGTATCCTGATATATTAGGTTTAGGCTACTGCCGCCGTCCATCAAGACCCTTGTGAAGTGATATCCGCCAATTGCTGGGTCTAATACCAGGGCAGCCCATCCTGCGTGTCAGATACTTGCTGAGTAATCGCAATGGTCGAAAGTGATCGGTTGAGATGACCAGTGGCAGGACTTCGTGGTGAAAGGCACTTGGGTATACTTTCCTGGGAGTGCCGCCTTGTTTTTCCCCCTAATTACGTGTAACATGTTTACTTTTTGACTTCTGGTGGAAATTGCTTTTGCTCCCCCATGTCTTGCTTGGGGGGCTCGTCCTCGTCTTCACTTGGTGTATCCTCCCCCTTATGTACGGCGTTGAGCTTGCCGGACTGCTTGAAGACCCAACATTCTCTGTGGGTATGATTAGCAGGTTTACCAGGGGTACTATGAATCTGACATACTTGGTCCAGAATTTTGTTGAGGCTGGACAATTCATCCCTGGTGCCTTTAGGAGGCGGCTTTTGTCCTAGCCGAGAGCTTTTGAATCCGGCATTTACTGTCGTGCCCTTCGTGTTGTCTTCTTTATTCCGGCGTTTGTTATTGCTGTTGCGCCATGATTTCCTGTTTCCATCTCTAACTTCAGATGTACTAGGGTCGCTGGTGCTGCATCTAGCTAACCAGCTGTCCTCTCCCGCGCAAAAGCGGGTCATGAGGTTTGTTAATGCGGCCATCATTCTCGTCTTATTTTGGCCGAGGTGTCTGGCGAGCCATTCGTCACAGACGCTATGCTTGAAAGCCGCGAAGGCTTCGGCGTCCGGACAGTCGACAATCTGGTTCTTTTTAGTAAGAAACCTGTTCCAAAGCTTTCGGGCTGACTCTCCGGGCTGTTGAGTTATATGACTCAAATCGTCCGCATCTGGAGGTCGGACATAAGTCCCTTGAAAATTTGCCCGAAAGGCATCTTCGAGCTCTTCCCAACTTCCAATGGAGCTTTCGGGGAGGCCTTTGAGCCAGTGACGAGCTGGCCCTTTGAGATTGAGGGGTAGGTACTTGATGGCATGGAGACCATCTCCTCGAGCCATATGGATATGAAGGATGTAGTCCTCAATCCAGATCCCAGGGTTTGTTGTTCCGTCATATGCCTCTATGTTTACGGGCTTGAATCCCTCTGGAAATTCAGGGTCCAGCACCTCATCGGTGAAACATAGGGGGTGTGCGGCACCCCTGTAGCTGGGTGTACCGCGTTGTTCGGATGTTTGTTGTGTTGCATTGTATGCTGGGGCGCGCTTGCGTGGTCCATAGATGGATCTTGTTGCATCGTTCTTTGGGTGTGAGCCCTCGCGTTGGTTGCGTGTTGTATGGTGAGCGGCATTGTATGCCGCTCTGTGTTGGTAGAGGGGGCGTCCATCCGACTAGGTGGCTGCTTTGATATTTGGTTGTGGGGGGTCTGAGGCCTCCTCATCGAATTCGGGTAGCAGCTTCCGCTTTGGGTAGCTCTTGTAGGGGCGATTGTCGCCGTACCTTGCTGCTGTGTTGAGTATTTTACTCCATCTGATTTGGAGTGTGTCTTGTGCGGCCTTGAGCCTTTGCTTCTGCTTTCTCAGACTCCTCGCGGTGGCAACAAGCCTTTTACGGGCAGTCTGCTGCTCCGGGTGCCTGTCCGGCGTTATGTCGTCCGGACCATGATCCTTGATAGGATTTGTTTGTTCGGTTTGATTATCCGGATTGCCGTTGTCCGGCAGCGATTCGCCCTGCTCCAGCACTGGGTCTGTGTGATCGCTATTTCTGTCAGGGCGGGATTTCGGGCGGCGCTTGCGTCGCCGCTTTGACTGCTTTTCGAGGGAACAAGCCTTCGGTGCGTCCTTCCGCTCCTCGTCGTCATCTTTTGGTGCGTCCACCATGTATACGTCATGTGACAAGGTGGCATTCCAGGGCCCAATAGGCACTGGTTCTTCATAGTTTCCTTCATTGGCGTCCATACCATCGATGTCTTCGGAGTCGAGGTCGAGCATGTCGGTTAAGTCGTCGACAGTGGCTACAAAGTGGGTGGTGGGTGGGCTTTGAATTTCTTCATTGTCCGTACCCCAACCTTGCTGACCGTAGTCCGTCCAGGGCTCTCCTGATAAAGAGAGAGACTTCAGTGACTTCAGGATATCACCGAGAGGCGAGTGCTGAAAGATGTCCGCGGCAGTGAACTCCATGATCGGTGCCCGATCGGATTCAATCGGCAGGGGCGCGGAGGGGTCGGAGTCCGGAGCGGAGTCCGGCTCCTTGGAGTCACGAGTCTCACAGAGTACGGGGCTGGTGTTCGTCTCAATCGTTGTTGGGGTTGCAGCCCCCGAGGTGGCGTCCAACCTCGATCGGCGCAGTAGGCTCCGAATTAAGGGTCGGAGCTGACACGGGTGCGGCCTCCAGGGTACTGTTCGGCGGCAGAGCTAAATCATGCTCGTCGTGACAGTGCGGCGCGCTCGGCAGTGGCTTGAATCCATCGAAGATCAAGTCCCCGCGGATGTCATCCATGTAGTTTAAACTTCCAAATCTGACCTGACGACCGGGGGCGTAGCTTTCGAACTGCTCGAGACGGCCAAGCGAATTGGCCCGCAGTGCGAAGCCGCCGAAGACGAAGATTTGTCCGGGGAGGAAGGTCTCACCCTGGACTGCATCGCTATTGATGATCGTAGGAGCCATCGAGCCTGATGGCGACGACACATAGGAACTCTCAATGAAAGCACCAATGTCGGTGTCAAAACCGGCGGATCTCGGGTAGGGGGTCCCGAACTGTGCGTCTAGGCCGGATGGTAACAGGAGGCAAGGGACACGAAGTTTTACCTAGGTTCGGGCCCTCTCGATGGAGGTAAAACCCTACGTCCTGCTTGATTAATATTGATGATATGGGTAGTACAAGAGTAGATCTACCACGAGATCGAAGAGGCTAAACCCTAGAAGCTAGCCTATGGTATGATTGTTGATGTGTATGTTGTCCTACGGACTAAAACCCTCCGGTTTATATAGACACCGGATAGGGTTAGGGTTACACAAAGTCAGTTATAATGGTAGGAGATCTTCATATCCGTATCGCCAAGCTTGCCTTCCACGCCAAGGAAAGTCCCTTCCAGACACGGGACGGAGTCTTCAATCTTGTATCTTCATAGTCCAGGAGTCCGGCTAAAGGTATAGTCCGGCTATCCGAACACCCCCTAATCCAGGACTCCCTCAATAGGCATCTCCATAGCCCATTGATACGCCTAGTTGATGTGAGACTATATTCTCCTTTTTTGTCTTCTCCACAACCACCATTCTATTCCACCTATAGTGCTATATCCATGGCTCACGCTCATGTATTGCGTGAAGATTGAAAAAGTTTGAGAACATCAAAAGTATGAAACAATTGCTTGGCTTGTCATCGGGGTTGTGCATGATTTAAATATGCTGTGTGGCGAAGATGGAGCATAGCCAGACTATATGATTTTGTAGGTATAGCTTTCTTTGGCCATGTTATTTTGAGAAAACATAATTGCTTAGTTGGTATGTTTGAAGTATTACTATTTTCTATGTCAATATGAACTTTTGTCTTGAATCTTATGGATCTGAATATTCATGCCACAATTAAGAAGAATTACATTAAAATTATGCCAACTAGCATTCCACATCAAAAAATTTCTTTTTATCATTTACCTACTCGAGGACGAGCAGGAATTAAGCTTGGGGATGCTTGATACGTCTCCAACGTATCTATAATTTTAGATTGCTCCATGCTATATTATCTACTGTTTTGGGCAATATTGGGATTTATTATCCACTTTTATATTATTTTTGGGACTAACCTATTAACCGGAGGCCTAGCCCAGATTTGTTGTTTTATGCCTATTTCAGTGTTTTGAAGAAAAGGAATATCAGACGGAGTCGAAACGGAACGAAATCAACTGGAGAAGTTATTTTTGGAAGGAAACACACCTGATGGACTTGGACCCCACATCAAGGAAGAAACGAGGTGCTCACGAGGGTGGGGGGCACCCCCCCTAGGGCGCGCCCCCCTGTCTCGTGGGACCCTCGTGGCTCCCCTAACGTACCTCCTGCACCCATATATTCCTACGTGACCTAAAACTTCCAGAACGCAAGATAGATCGGGAGTTCCGCCGCCGGAAGCCTCCGTAGCCACCGAAAACCAATCTAGACCTGTTCCGGCACCCTGCCGGAGGGGGCAATCCCTCTCCGGTGGCCATCTTCATCATCCCGGCGCTCTCCATGACAAGGAGGGAGTGGTTCTCCCTCGGGGCTGAGGGTATGTACCAGTAGCTATGTGTTTGATCTATCTCTCTCTCGTGTTCTTGATTTGGCACGATCTTGATGTATCGCGAGCTTTGCTATTATAGTTGGATCTTATGTTTCTCCTCCCCCTCTTCTCTCTTGTAATGAATTGAGTTTCCCCTTTGAAGTAATCTTATCGGATTGAGTCTTTAAAGACTTGAGAACACTTGATGTATGTCTTGCCATGAATATCTGTGGTGACAATGGGATATCACGTGACACTTGATGTATGTTTTGGTGACCAACTTGCGGGTTTCGTGACATTGGGAACCTATGCATAGGGGTTGGCACACGTTTTCGTCGTGATTCTTCGGTAGAACTTTGGGGCACTCTTTGAGGTCCTTTGTGTTGGTTAAATAGATGAATCTGAGATTGTGTGATGCATATCGTATAATCATACCCACGGATACTTGAGGTGATATTGGAGTATCTAGGTGACATTAGGGTTTTGGTTGATTTGTGTCTTAAGGTGTTATTCTAGTACGAACTCTAGGGCTGTTTGTGACACTTATAGGAATAGCCCAACGGATTGATTGGAAAGAATAACTTTGAGGTGGTTTCGTACCCTACCATAATCTCTTCGTTCGTTCTCCGCTATTAGTGACTTTGGAGTGACTCTTTGTTGCATGTTGAGGGATAGTTATGTGATCCAATTATGTTAGTATTGTTGAGAGGACTTACACTAGTGAAAGTATGAACCCTAGGCCTTGTTTCAACGCATTGCAATACCGTTTACGCTCACTTTTATCACTTTCTACCTTGCTGTTTTTACTACTTCAGATTACAAAAACTATTATCTACTATCCATATACCACTTGTATCACCATCTCTTCGCCGAACTAGTGCACCTATACAATTTACAATTGTATTGGGTGTGTTGGGGACACAAGAGACTCTTTGTTATTTGGTTGCAGGGTTGCTTGAGAGAGACCATCTTCATCCTACGCCGCTAGGGCTTCGGCATCCGGACAATCCATGATTTGGTTCTTTTTGATTGAGAACCTTGTCTAGAATTTTCGGGCTGACTCTCCGGGTTGCTGGACTATGTGACTAAGGTCATCGGCGTCCGGGAGCCGTACATAGGTACCTTGGAAGTTGTCTCAAAAGGCATCTTCTAAATCTTCCCAGCTGCCAATAGAATTTTCTGGGAGGCTATTTAAACAGTGTCGAGCTGGTCCCTTAAGCTTTAGGGGAGGTATTTGATGGCATGGAGATCGTCACCGCGGGCCATGTGAATGTGGAGAAGAAAATCTTCAATCCATACAGTGGGGTCTGTTGTACCGTCATATGATTCAATGTTCACGCGTTTAAACCCTTCTCGGAACTGGTGCTCCATTACCTCATCAATGAAGCATAGGGGGTGTGCGGCGCCTATGTATCGGGCGACATCGCGACGTAATTCGGACGAGGGCCGTATGCGGTTTTCGGCCCGTGCGAGGTTGTGTCTGTCCCGCTAAGTCTGAAGGCCGCCCTCGTGTGTTGGAGCACACCCCCTTGATCCATAGATTGATCCCATCAGACCGGCTATATTGTCCAGGTCCTTGCGTAAGTCGTAGGTATAGCCCGGGGCCGTTACCTCCTTGCCCCGAGGGCGGGGTGGCGCGGGCTAGTGCTCGACATGAGTAGCCAGTCTGTCCCATCCACATGGCTGCCGGTCCAGCTCGTCAGTAGTTCTATGCTTTAGTAATGTGGGCTCAAGGGCCTCGTCATCGAATTGTGGTAGTAGCTTGCGCTTTGGGTAACTCTTAGTTGGGCGTTCGAGGTTGTATTCCTCGGCAGCCAGGACGTTAGTCCATCTGTCATTGAGTAGATCCTGATCAGCTCGAAGCTGCTGTTGCTTCTTTTTTAGGCTTCTTGCGGTGGCAATTAACCGGCGTTTGAAGCGTTCTTGTTCGAGGGGTTCCTCCGGCATGATGAAATCTTCGTCGCCGAGGCTCACATCCTCTTCGAAGATCGATAGGTAATTACTGTCCTCCGAGCCTTCGTTTCCGATAGGATCATCTGGATTAACTTGCCCATCCTCCCAATCATCCTATTTGGATGTTGGCTCGACAGGGGCTTCGGGGTCTTCGGCATTCTCCGTAGTATTATTATCTTCGGTTCCGGTATTGCCGTCTTTATCGTGACGCGATTTTGAGTGGCGCCGCTAACATCGACGCTTCAGAGTGGCTTCGGCAGGCTTGTCCTCGACCGGATCCTTATTGTCGTCGTTGACATCCTCTTTGGGTGTGTCCACCATGTACACGTCGTGTGTGAAGGTGGCCGTCCATCGTCCAGTAAATAGAGGGTTTTGACCTTGTTCGTCTCCGGCATCGTCGTCCGTACCGTCGATGTCTTCGGAGGCGTAATCTAGCATGTCGGTTAGATCTTCGACAGTGGCTATGAAGTGGGTGGTGGGTGGGACGTAAAATTCCCTGCTCTCAGCCCCTAGTCTGGGCTGGGCATAATTCGGAAGCGATCCTTCTGTAATGGTGAGCGATCACATTAAGTCCAGCGCCTCGTTTAAAGGAGGGGATTGGACAGAGAAACTAGGGTCCATGGGGCTGTCCGGAGTTGGAGCCTCCTGGCGGCGCCCGCTTGACACGGACCTCGAGAGTTTGGACCTAGAGTCTGGTGGAGTGTCCGGTGCTTCTCCGGCAGCAAGCTCCATAAGTGCAGAGAGTCCTGCGGGCTCTAGGCTCCCGTCTTTGGACCTGTCGGCCTACTCTCGATCTGAGGCTAGAGCGGCAATCGCGAACCCTTCGAGGATCAAATCTCCTCAGATATCAGCGACATAATTTAGGTTCCCAAAACTGAGGCCAGAGGCGTAGCTGTCGATCCGCTCAAGGTGGCCAATCGAATTAGCATGTAGCGCGAAGCTGCTGAATACAAAAATCTGGCCCGGGGGGGATCTCCCCCAAAACAGCATTATTGTGGATGATCGAACAAGCCATCAAATCCTTTGTCGACAGCACAGAGGAACTCTCAATGAAAGCACCAATGTCGGTGTCAAAACCGGCAGATCTTGGGTAGGGGGTCCCGAACTGCGTGTCTAAGGATCGAAGGTAATAGGAGGCAGGGGACACAATGTTTACCCAGGTTCGGGCCCTCTTGATGGAGGTAAAACCCTACGTTCTGCTTGATTTACTTTGATGAGTATAGGGGTTACAAGAGTTGATCTACCTCGAGATCGTAATGGCTAAACCCTAGAAGTCTAGCCTGTATGATTATGACTATGACCGCCTCTACGGACTAAACGCACCGGTTTATATAGATACTAGAGAGGTCTAGGGTTTGTACAGAGTCGGTTTACAGAGAAAGGAATCTTCATATCCGAACGCCAAGCTTGCCTTCCACGCCAAGGAGAGTCCCATCTAGACACGGGGGGAAGCCTTCTATCTTGTATGCTCTCGGCCCACCAGTCCGTCCCACGTCACATAGCCCGGACGCCCGGGGACCCCCTAATCCAGGACTCCCTCACCCTCCATGCCAACACTTTCCAAGGAATTTATTATTTGACAACATAAAGTAAATTCATTTTTCATTTCGGGACTGGGCATCCCAAATACCTTTGCCTTACTCTCGTGCAATGACAAGTGAATAAACACTCATCGTGAGAATAACACATCTAGCATGGAAAATATTGGCCACCCCTCACCTCCTCGCGAGCGGTACGAGCACACAAAAGAGAAATTTATTTTGAAAATTAGAGATGGCACATACAAATTTACTTAGAACGGAAAAATAATACCGCATATAGGTAGATATGGTGGACTCTTGAAAATAAGATTTGGGTTTAAGGGTTTTTGGATGCACAAGTAGTGTCTCTACTTGGTGCGAAATTTTTGGCTAGCAAAGATGGGGGGCAAGCACCACATGTTGAAGGATCTATGACGGTATAACTTCTATGTGAATATGAACAAACATAAACCATTACGTTGTCTTCCTTGTCCAACGTCAACAGTTTTGGCATATAATATTTCGATGGGGGCTCACAATCACAAAAGATTTCCATGATAGTGTATTTATATGTGAAAGTTCTCTTCCTTATACTAATTATTCGTGAATTGGTTGTATGACCAATATTGTGATTGTCAAGCCTCAAAAGATTTCACTTTCTAAACCCAATGCGAAGCTACCACTAGGCATGATAATATTTCAACTTCATGACATTCAATTTATTCAACAATTTACTCATAGGATATAAGTGAATCACAAGAGTAAATGAGAAGCTATTCCAAAAAGATATAAGTGAAGATCATGCGAGTAGTTAAGTAAATAGGTAGCTATTTGAGGACTCTCTCTTATTCAAAAACTTTCAGATCTAAGCATTTTATTAAAACAGCAAGCAAAACAAAACAAAATGACATTCTAAGAATAGCACACATCATGTGAAGAAGCAAAATCTTAGGCTCAACCGATACTAACCGATAATTGTTGAAGAAGAAAGGAGGGATGCCTACCGGGGCATCCCCAAGCTTAGATGCTTGAGACTTCTTGAAATATTATCTTGGAATGCCTTGGGCATCCCCAAGATTGAGCTTTTGTGTCTCCTTAATTCCTCTCATATCGTGGTTTTCCTAAATATAAAAAGCTTCATCCACATAAAACTCAACAAGAACTCGTGAGATAAGTTAGTATAAACCAATGCAAAAACCTTATCATTCTCTACTGTAGCATATCACTAAAACTACTATTCAACATTGCATACTAAATGCCTCTGCATATTTAATACTCCTATCCGCAAATAGAATCATCAAACAAGCAAACATATGCAAACAATGCAAACATAACAGCAATCTACCTAAACAGTACAGTCTGTAAAGAATGCAAGAGTATAAATACTTCCCTAACTACAAAAATTATGAAAATTTAACACACTGTAGAAAATTTATCAGAGCTCACTTTTCAAAAAGTTTCAACATTTTATCACATTCTGACTTTTCTAGAGAATTTTCACAATAGCGGTAAACTTTCTGTTTTCAAACAGCAACAAATATACTTGCAAAATAAGCATGGCAAAGGCTATCATTGCCACTTTTATTGAAATAAAAGATGCAAAACATTATTCTAAATAACAGCAAGCAAATACTAACAAAATAAATTGATGCTCCAAGGAAAACACATGTAATGTTGGAGACGAAAGAGGGGATGCCTTCCGGGGCATCCCCAAGCTTAGTTGCTTGGATATTCCTTGAATATTACCTTGGGGTGCCTTGTAAATCCCCAAGATTAGGGTCTTTTCGCTCCATATTCTCCTCATATAGAAATCTCACCCAAAACATGAAAACTTCAATCACACAAAACTTAACGGAACTTTGTGAGATAGGTTAGTATGATAAAGAGTAAGCTATTCCACCTTTGGTACTGCCAAAGACAAGATTCATAATTTTTATCACACAATGACTACCGTATCGTATCATTTCTAAAATTTATATTGAGCAATATAATCCATGGAAACTAGAAAACAAGCAAACTATGCATTGAAAACAGAATATGTCAAAAACAGAACAGTCTGTAGTAATATGTACTCAAACCATACTTCTGCTAATCCAAAAATTCTGAAACTTTAGGAGCACGTGAGAAATTTGTATATTAATCTTCTTAAAAACGAATCAACTCAATAGCACTCTTCTGTTAAAAATTAGAATTATTTTCATGAGCGCAAAAGTTTCTGTTTTTCAGCAAGATCAAAGCAACTATCACCCAACAAGATCCTAAAGGCTTTACTTGGCACTTCATTGAAACAAAAGCAATAAAACATGATTAATACAGTAAAAAAGCATGTGATCACACAAAAATAGTAGGAAAATGTGTTGGGTTGTCTCCCAACAAGCGCTTTTCTTTTATGCCTTTCAAGCTAGGCATGATGATTTCAATGATGCTCACATAAAAGATAAGAATTGAAACATAAAGAGAGCATCATGAAGCATATGACTAGCACATTTAGGTCTAACGCACTTCCTATGCATAGGGATTTTGTGAGAAAACAACTTATGGGAACAAGAATCAACTAGCATCGGAAGGCAACACAAGTGCAACTTTAAAACAATCAACACATAGAGAAGAAACTTGATATTATTGAGATATGTAAGAGCATAAGTTCCTTTCTCATAATAATATTCAGTAGCATCATGAATGAATTCAACAATATAGCTATCACATACAGCACTTATTTCATGATGCACAAGCATAGAAGATTTATCACTCTTTATGGCATACATGTCATCATAATAATCATCATAGATATCAACTTCATTGTCATAATTAATTGTAACCTCTTCCAAAATAGTGGATCTATCACTAAATAAAGTCATGACCTCTCCAAATCCACTTTCATCAATATTGTAATAAGATTCAACACCCTCCAAAATAGTGGGATCACTACTACCTAAAGTTGACACTCTTCCAAACCCACTTTCATCATTGTAATCATCATAAATAGGAGACATGCTATCATCATAATAAGTTTGATCATTCAATTAGGGGGGCTAAAAAGATCATCTTCATTAAACATAGCCTCCCCAAGCTTGGGAAAAACATTAATTGCAGAAAATAAATTCTCAAACATGTCATTCTCATCAAACAAAGCATCCCCAAGCTTGTGGCTTGGCATATCATAAGCATAATCACTCTCATTATTAATAGTATGAATAGCTCCAACGGTGTAACAATTGCTATCATCATAATTTTCCAAGTTGGTGCCAAAAAGATTTCCAATATTATAAGAAGTATAATTAGCTTCCCAATCATAATCATCACAACAAGCAATAGACATAAGAAAATCATCATCAAGTGCATCATCTTCCCCAATTATTTTTTATTCATTTTCATGAGGCACAACAATAATAGGAGCAACTTTATTTGGGAGAGATACCTTTTACCTCGCTTCTTTTCTTCTTCTTCACCACATCATGTGTGGGTTCAATTAATCTTTTAAAGCTTCTTATTGATGAGATTGATTGGATAGGAAGCTCCTCCTTGTACCCGATTCATCATAATAAACACTAGGAGGGTTTTGGGAAATATTTTCCCTTTCATTAGTACTCTTCATATTCTATTTGTTCTCTTGACTTTAGATAGTTGGCAATATAAGGATTCTCAATGCAATTTACCGCACAAAACATACAAATTTCTTCTAGATCAAAACCAAGAAATCTCTTGGGATTTGGAAAACCCTTAGTTATACGTTTCATTTCTTCATACCCCAAAAGAAGACTAAGCTCTTTATGATGCTCAAGGGTAATCAAGTTATCACAATTTTTGGACACGGTTTGATCATGAAATAATTTGCATTGGAGATTTAAATGACCACATTCATTGCAAAGTTCACAAGGGTGGCGAAAAAAATTACATCTTTCTGCACAATCATCTAGCCTCTCTTGCAACCTTTTTGTTTCTAAATATTTGTGCTTCTTACAAAATCTATCTTCCCTTTTTGGTGTGCAAAGGCCCTCTCAATTCACTCCACAAAAAGTGACATGCTTATAAGAAACATTTTTGCCATGACTTGTGCAATCATCATTAGCATTTTGGATATTCAAAGAATTCATACTAACAACATTGAAATCATGCTCCTCATTCAAATTTTTTGTGCCAAGCATTTTATTGACTTCTTCTTCTAACAATTGAGCACAATTTTCCGAACCATCATTTTCAAGGAAGATATTATAAAGATGACCAATAATAGGATGCAACCTAAATTCCATTTTTCATAGTTTTGTTTTATAAACCAAACTAGTGATAAAACAAGAAACTAAAAGATTAAATTGCAAGATCTAAAGATATACCTTCAAGCATTCACCTCCCCGGCAATGGTGTCAAAAAAGAGCTTGATGTCTACTACGCAATTTTATTCTTGTAGACATGTGTTGGGCCTCCAAGCGCATAGTTTTCTAGGACAGTAGCAATGTTCCCTCAAGTGGATGACCTAAGGTTTATCAATCCGTGAGAGGTGTAGGATGAAGATGGTCCCTCTCAAACGACCCTGCAACCAAATACAAGAAATCTCTTGTGTCCCCAACACACCCAATACAATGGAAAATTGTATAGGTGCACTAGTTCGGTGAAGAGATGGTGATAAAGTGTAATATGGATGGTAGAAATATATTTTTATAATCTGAATAAATAAAAACAGCAAGGTGGCAAATAGTAAACGGGCACAAATACGGTATTGCAATGCTTAAAAACAAGGCCTAGGGTCTATACTTTCACTAGTGCACTCTCCCAATAGTGCTAACATAGTTGGATCATATGATTATCCCTCAAAGTACAATAAAGAATCACTCCCGAGTTCCTATTAGTGGAGAACAAAAGATAGAAATTGTTTGTAGGGTAAGAAACAACCTCAAAGCTATTCTTTCTGTTTGATCTATTCAAGAGTTCATACTAAAATAACACAAAGCTATTGTTTCCGTTCGATCTATCCTAGAGTTCGTACTAGAATAACACCAAAGCAAATTCATATTCATAATACTCAGTCCACACAAAGAACTATAAAGAGACCCCAAAGCTTCCGTCGGAGAAAAGATAACAAAAACGTGCATCAACCCCTATGCATAGATTACCCCAATATCACCGAGGGAATCCGTGAGTTGAATGCCATAACATATCAAGTGAATCAATAAGATACCCCAATTGTCACCTCAAGTATTCATACCGCAAGACATATATCATGTGTTCTCATCTCTGGATATTCAATCCAACAAGACCAAACTTCAAAGGATAAAGATTCAATTCATCACAACAAGAGTATAGAGGGGAGAAACATCATATGATCCATCTATGCTAACAAAGTCCATGATATAGATCACGAGAGAGAGAGAGAGAGATAAAACACATAGCTACTGGTACGAACCCTCGGCCCCGAGGGTGGACTACTCCCTCCTCATCGTGGTGGCCGCCGGGATGATGTAGATGGCCACCGGAGATGATTCCCCCCTCCAGCAGGGTGCCGGAACGGGTCTAGATTGGTTTTTGGTGGCTACAGAGCCCTGCGACAGCGAAACTTCAGATCTAGGTTAACCCCGAAGGGTTTTGGAATATTTGGGAATTTATAGTGCAAAGAAGGGGTGCGGGAGGCCACCGAGGTGGGAACAACCCACCTGGGCGCCAGGGGGGGCCTGGCGCACCCTGGTGGGTTGTGCCCCCTTGGGGCACCCCCCAGGTGTTGCTCTGGCCCATCGGGAGTCTTCTGGCCCCTAAAAATCCACACAAAGCTTTTCGGTGTTTGGACTCCGTTTGATATTGATTTTCTGTGATGTAAAACACAAGCAAAAACAGCAACTCGCACTCAGCACTAGGTCAATAGGTTAGTCCCAAAAAATGATATAAAGTTGCTATAAAATGATTGTAAAACATCCAAGAATGATAATATAACGGCATGAATACTTCATAAATTATAAATACGTTGGAGACGTAACAATCGGTCCCACCAAGTTCGCAATGAAAACTCTCTGTTTCCTTTTCGTAACGTTTTGGTCTCACCGAAATGAGCAATCAGTCCCACCGAGTTTGCCTGACCAACTCTCTGTTTGCCTACTTCAGGAATCGGTTCCACCGAGTTCATGTGATCGGTCTCACTGAGATTACGTTATGCCCTAACCCTAAATAAATCGGTCCCACCGAGTTCATCATATCGGTCCCGCCGAAAAGCCTAACATTCACATTTTGAATTGAATCGGTCTGACTGAGTTTGTGTATTCGGTCTCACTGGGTTTGGTAAATTATGTGTAACAGTTAGATTTTGCGTGGAAGCTATAAAAACCCCTCCACCCATCCTCCATTCGTGGAGAAAGCAATCAGAACGTGCCTACACTTCTACCATTCATTTTGTGAGAGAGAACCACCTACTCATGTGTTGAAAACAAGATATTCCATTCCAACCACAAGAATCTTGATCTCTAGCCTTCCCCAAGTTGCTTTCCACTCAAATCATCTTTCCACCAAACCCAAATATGTGAGAGAGTTGAGTGTTGGGGAGACTATCATTTGAAGCACAAGATCAAGGAGTTCATCATCAACACACCATCTATTACCTTTTGGAGAGGGGTGTCTCCTAAATTGGTTAGGTGTCACTTGGGAGCCTCCGTCAAGATTGTGGAGTTTAACCAAGGAGTTTGTAAGGGCAAGGAGATCGCCTACTTCGTGAAGATCTACCCAAGTGAGGCAAGTCCTTCATGGGCGATGGCCATGGTGGGATAGACAAGGTTTCTTCTTCGTGGACCCTTGGTGGGTGGAGCCCTCCGTGGACTCGTGCAACAGTTACCCTTCGTGGGTTGAAGTCTCCATCAACGTGGATGTACGATAGCACCACCTATTGGAACCACGCCAAAAATCTCCGTGTCAACATTGCGTTTGCTCCCTCTAAACTCCTCTCATTTACCTTCATATGCAATGATTTGCATTCCGCTGCTATACTCTTATACTTGCATGTGTAGGTTGATTGCTTGACTTGTGCTAAGTTGCTAAAATCGGCCAAGACTTAAAATTGGGAAAAGGCTAGATTTTTATTTGGTCAAGTAGTCTAATCACCCCCCTCTAGACATACTTTCGATTCTACAAGTGGTATCAGAGCTTTAGTCTCCATTTGCCTTGATTTCCATAGCTTTGGTGATCATAGCCTTGGTTTTACAACCTAGGAGAGTATAGCGTCTAGTGAGGGAAATTACCACCATAGAGGTCCTTACTTTGATGGTACTAATTTTGCTAGTTGGAAGCATAAGATGAAAATGCATATTCTTGAACATAACCCTACCATTTGGGCTATTGTGTGTATTGGCTTGCAAGGTGAATTCTTTGATGGGAGAGAACTGAACCGTGAAGCTAGCGCGGAAGAGTTCAAGATGCTGCAATACAATGCTCAAGCTTGTGATATCCTCTTCAAAGGATTGTGCCCCGAAGAATTCAACAAAATCAGTCGTCTTGAGAACGCAAAGGAAATTTGGGATACTTTGATTGATATGCACGAAGGTACCAACTTCATCAAGGAATCCAAATTGGATGTGCTTCAAAGTTAGTTTGACAAGTTCAAAATGAAGGATGGTGAAGGTGTCGCTGAAATGTACTCTAGGCTTGCTCTCATCACAAATGAGATTGCCGGCTTAGGAAGTGAAGAGATGACCAACAGATTCATCATCAAGAAGATCCTAAGAGCCTTGGATGGAAAATATGATACCGTGTGCACATTGATCCAAATGATGCCCAACTACAAACACCTCAAGCCAACGGAAGTCATTGGAAGAATTGTTGCTCATGAGATGTCACTCATGGATAAAGAAGAGCTTCACAACAAGTCAAGTGGTGCTTACAAAGCCTCATGTGATGCTCCTACATCATCAAGTGAGAAACAAGACTTCAATGAGGAATTGAGCCTAATGGTGAAGAAATTCAACAAGTTCTACAAGAGTAGAAGCAAAGAAAGAAGTTCCAAGTCAAGGTCCTACAATGACAAAAGATCTTCTAGTCTTGAGCATAATTGCTACAATTGTGGAAGACCCAGACACTACTCCAATGAGTGTACGGCTCCCTACAAAAGAAGAGAAGACTCGCCTAAAAGGAGAAGAAGAAGAGAAGAATCACCTCCAAGAGAGAGAAGGAGTAGAGATGATCATTATGAACGAAGAACCTCTCGCAGAAGAAAGGATTCGGAAAGGAAGGACAAGTCATCAAGGAGCTACACAAAACAAATACATCAAGCTCATGTTGGTGAATGGGTATCCGGCTCCGACGCCGACCATCACTCTGAGAGAAGTTATCACTCTGACTCCGAATATACTCAAGATGAAGGTGTTGTGGGTCTAGCACTTGTGTCAACCAACTCCTATGACATATTTGACTCACCAAATGACGGAATTGGAAGATGCTTCATGGCTAAAGGCCCAAAGGTATCACACCCCGAGTATGATGAACTTGCTATTAATCATGCTAATCAAGATAAAATGAATGATGATGATAGGAAGGAGATTGAGCACCTAACTAAATAACTAAACACTCTTAAGTTAGCTCACGAAACTACCTTGGAAGATCATCGAGACCTTTTAAAGACTCATGAGAAACTACGCTTTGAAAATCTCAACCTTTAGCAAGAGCATGGGTTCTTAAAGTCAATAAATGATGATCTTCACAAGAAAAGTTCTTCTTACATTACGAAGCATTTACTCTTGTCTACTTACATGCCACAAGTAAAATCTAGCAACAAGAGTAAGAAAGATTCTTCTTCTAGTAGTAACAATAATCATGTTAAATCCAATGTTGTTGCTTCTAGTAGTTCTCTTGATTGCACTAATGACTCTCTTAGCCAAGTTACACTTGAGCAAGAAAATATCTTATTGAAGGGAATTATAGAGAAAGGTGTTTACAAGAGCCTTGTCGGAAGTAAGCAATTTTAGGAAATTGTACGCAAGCAAGGAAGGCACCAGAAGAATCAAGGTGTTGGTTTTGAATGAAAGTTCAATGCCAATGGAGTTGAGTGGGAAGAAGATCAATACCCCAAGACGAAGTTTGTTCCTCAACAAGAGAAGTATGATCCTACTGAGGGAGTCCTGGACTAAGGGGTCCTCGGACGTCCGGCCTGTTATCCGTGGGACGGACTCATGGGCTGTGAGGACGTGAAGACCGAAGACTGCACCGTGTCCGGATTGGACTCTACTTGGCGTGGAAGGCAAGCTTGGTGCCCGAAGATTCCTTCTTATGTAACTGACTCCATGTAAACCCTAGATCTCCTCGGTGTCTATATAAACCAAAGGGGATAGTCCGGAAAGGACAACACATATACTCATTACCTTATTCATAGGCTAGACTTCTAGGGTTTAGCCATTACGATCTCGTGGTAGATCAACTCTTGTAACACTCATACTCATCAAGATTAATCAAGCAGGAAGTAGGGTATTACCTCCATATAGAGGGCCCGTACCTGGGTAAACATCATGTCCCCTGTCTCCTGTTACCATCGATCCTAGACACATAGTTCAGGACCCCCTACCCGAGATCCGCCAGTTTTGACACCGACATTGGTGCTTTCATTGAGAGTTCCACTGTGCCGTCGACAAGAGGCTCGATGGCCCCTTCAATCGTCAATAATGACGCTGTCCAAAGGGGAACCTTCCTCCCCGGACAGATCTTCGTATTCGGTGGCTTCGTACTGCAGGCCAACTCGCTTGGCCATCTAGAGAAGATCGACAGCTACGCCCCTGGCCATTAGGTCGGATTCGGAAGCTTGAACTACGTCGCAGATATCCATGGAGACTTGATCTTCAAGGGATTTGAGCCTGCGGCGATCGCTCCCCTTCATCCCGATGAACGTAACTTAAATCTGTCATCGGATCACACCCAGGAGATGGTTCCTATGGCTGCAACGACCTTAGAGCCAAAGCAGATCAAGCCATCCAAGTCCTCAGAGTCCGCGGAGTTGGAGCCGCACATGGACTCGGCGCCCTGCAGCAGTCACTTTAACGGAACTTCGGACTCGGCTCCGGCTGTAAGTTCCAAACAGTGTACGACCGCGGACACCGAGCTAGATCGGTTATCGATCTTCCAGTTTAGTGCCGCTGACGTCTTCCAGAACAAGCCTTTGGGTGACGTGCTAAAATCTTTTAAAAATTTGTCCTTGGAGAAGGACTCTCAGCCGAACTATGTCCGGTTCGAGCTAGAAACGGACGATGAGGAATTTTGCTTCCCACCCGCCACCCACCTCATAGCCACCGTCGACGACTTAACTAATGTGCTTGACTATGGCTCCGAAGACATCGACGGTATGGAAGACGATGCCGACAAGGAGCAAGGCCAAGACCGTCCATTCACTGGACGATGGACAGCCACCTCTTCATATGACGTGTACATGGTTGACACACCTAAAGGATCTGGCGATGACAAAGAAGAGCCGGATACGAACAAAACCTCCGAGACACAGCCCAAGCACCGGCGACCCAAACACCGCCCTAAGCCCCGTCGCTCAAAGGATGGCAACACTTGCACCGGATAAAATAGTACTCCGGACGATGCCGAAAACAGTGAAGACCCCGCCGGGGCTACATCCGAACAGGAACACGACAGCAGGCAAGACAACCCTGACGAACAGGACATAGAAGATGACCCGGAGGATGACAGTTACTGTCCGCCCTCCGAGGAGGAGACAAGCCTTGGCAACGAAGACTTCATCGTGCCTGAGGATCCTCTCGAGCAGGAGCGCTTTAAGCATCAGCTCATAGCCACTACCAAGAGCCTGAAAAAGAAACAACGGCAGCTTCAAGCTGAACAAGACCTGCTCGTCGACAGATGGACTGATGTGATGACAGTCGAGGAATACGGCGTCAACCTCCCGGCCAAGAGCTACCCGAAACGCATATTGCTACCTCAATTCGACGAGGAAGTGCCGAAGCATATGTCTCCCTCGCGTAATGGGGATCGACCACCACGTGGTCGGGACAGAACGGCGGAACGGCCACCCCACGGTCGAGATAAAGTGGCAACTCAGGCTGAACAGCAGACCGCCCCAACCCCCCGCCATAATAAAGACGAAAAAGTCCAGAGTCACATGTATGACCTCCGACAGACACTAGACAATAGAGCAGGACACACACATCGATCTATGGATCATGAGGACGTGCTTCGAGACACGACGACAACCACCTCTTCGGACGTGATAAACCTAACCACGCTCGGGCCGAATACCGCAGATGGACTCCTTCAGAGCTCCGCCACGATGCGGCCCGATACAGACACGCCGCACACCCGCTCTGCTTCACAGATGAAGTACTGGACCATGAATTCCCCGGGGGGTTCAAGCCTGTCAATATCGAATCATACGACGGCACAACCGATCCTGCAGTATGGATCGAGGATTTTATTCTCCACATCCACGTGGCCCGAGGAAACGACCTCCACGCCATCAAATACCTCCCATTAAAACTCAAAGGATCAGCTCGACACTGGTTAAATAGCCTGCCTGAGAACTCCATCGGCATCTAGGAGGACTTGGAAGAAGCTTTCCTCGACAACTTCCAAGGAACGTATGTCCGGCCACCAGACACCGATGACCTAAGTCATATAGTTCAACAACCTGGAGAATCAGCCAGAAAATTCTGGACTAGGTTCCTAACCAAAAAGAACCAAATAGTCGACTGTCCGGACGCTGAAGCCCTAGCGGCCTTTAAGCACAGCATCCGGGATGAATGGCTTGCCCGCCACCTCGGCTAGGAAAAGCCAAGATCCATGGCATCCCTCACGGCACTTATGACCCGCTTTTGCGCGGGAGAAGATAGTTGGCTGGCTCGCAGTACAAATACAGCCAATGAAACAGGCCCCTCTAAGGCCAAAAACTGCACTGGCAAGCTCCGGCGCAACAGAAACAAACGCCGAAGCAATGGCAATAACGCCGATGACACTACAGTTCACGCCGGATTCAATGGCTCCAAGTCCGGCCAGCGAAAGAAGTCCTATAAAAGGAATAGCGGAGGACCACCAGCATGGACCGCACACTCGATCGTCCTTACCAGATACATGGCACCCCAGACAAGCCGGCCAACCATACAACAGAGACTGTCGGGTCTTTAAACAAGCCAACAAGGTCAACAGCAGAAACAAGGAAGGAGAATCACAGAGCGAGGACGATGACGAGGAGCCCTGGCAGCTGAACACTGGGGAGCAAAAGAAATTTCCTCCTCAAGTCAAAACGGTGAACATGATATACACCACACACATCCCCAAAAGGGAGCGCAAGCGCGCACTTAGGGACGTCTATGCGTTAGAGCTAGTCGCCCCAAAATTCAATCCGTGGTTATCACTCCCGATCACCTTTGACCGCCGATACCATCCAACCAGCATCCGCCACGGCGGTTCAGCCACACTAGTCCTCGACCCAATCATCGACGGATTTCACCTGACACGAGTCCTAATGGACGGTGGTAGCAGCCTCAACCTGCTCTATCAGGATACAGTACGTAAAATGCGCATCGACCCCTCACGGGTCAAGCCTGCAAAGACTACCTTTAAAGGAGTCATACCAGGCGTAGAGGCCCATTGTACGGGCTCAATAACGCTGGAAGTATTATTCGATTCCCCGGATAACTTCCGAAGTGAAGAACTAATCTTCGATATCGTTCCATTTCGCAGCGGCTATCACGCCCTGCTCGGACGGACCGCATTTGCTAGATTCAATGTGGTGCCACATTACGCTTATCTCAAGCTCAAAATGCCCGGTCCACGTGGCATCATTACAGTAAATGGAAACACGGAACGCTCCTTCTGTACAGAGGAACACACTGCAGCCCTAGCAGCTGAAGTATAGAGCAGCCTTCTCAAGCAGCATTATAATCTGGCTGCCGAGCCCCTGGACATCATCAAGAGGGTTCGAACCATACTGCAGCAGGGCAGCTCGGCTCGTCAGGAGCCGAATTAGCAATTTGGCCTCCGTCCCAGCCCCGAGGAGGCAATGGCACTAATACCGCGCGTATATAAATTACGCACTCAAAACCCCATGGGAATTAACGGAGGCATAACTTGTTCGCGATCCACTGTATGCCTCGACCGACCCCGGGATTCGCACACTTTTACTTTTTCTTTTCTGTGGGTTTTTTCTTCTCTTTTGAAGGTCTATACGGACAACCCGCTTGCAGAACACACCAAGGAGGCAAGGAGATCTGTCTTACAAGGGAATCCCCAGGTGATCTCTATTAAAACGATCGCCATACTTGCTTTTCATACCCGCACGTAGCTCGCCCTTGGTTACGGCATGTTAAATATCCCTACATGCTTTTCGCATCGCTTGTACAAAGCACGCCTTGATGGTGAATACACGGTAGCGTTAGCCTATTATTTCATTTTTTCGTTTACTCACCTCGGTATTAATTACCCACTGCAAACGTACACCATGGTACGTATTACTATGCCAGGGGCTTCATTACACCCAACACCACGGTAATAAAAAGTCTGAACACTTTTATAGTATAGTTAGGCACCCTGAACTTATAGCATTATATGCATCGGCTCCGAATCATGTCTTTGGTCAATAGTTGGGTTGCCCGGCTCCTGTGCTTACTACCATACGATCCACTATATCGGCTAGGGCAGTAAAGGGAGAACTACTGTGATTGTGTCCCGGTTCTTCTGGACAAGCACCTCAGTAGAGAAAGCCGAAAACTGACTGTCATGATGCGGCGAGAGCCGGTCAGCTGTTCGAGAGGTTCCAAATCGTTAGAGATTTTTTCCGCTTCTTGTGAAGAATCGGTTCCCCCGATTAGGCGCGCATAGCACCCCTAGTTCGGCCTTCCGAATACCAGTGGCTTCGCCAACTTTCCTGTTTGTCAAACTCCTATGGCTAAGTGAGGGCGGTAAAGGCCGCATAGTCTGATTGCCTTGTTCATCGCGCTAAACACCTCCTTTAAGGACCAGTATGTGGAGTAAAGCGTGTTTAGATTTATCCCGAACACCCCCGTACTATCTACATGGGGGCATAAGCCGATGACTAGTCAACCCTCCGAGTTAATAAACGGGCGCATAGGAGGTAAATTTAAATCATAAGCACTATATTACATTACACCATTGTTCCATATTACAGGGCAAGGTAATACACATGTTCTCATGGGAATATAATATCCTTTGAACATTGCTCTGCCACAAGGCGAGACCCCTCTAGGACACCATCAAAATAGTGCTCGGGCCGACGATGCTCCTTGCCCTCCGGTGGCCCCTCGGTCATCAGCTTCTTGGCATCTAACTTTGCCCAATGCGTCTTGACGTGGGCAAACACCATACGAGCACCTTCAATACAGACCGACCGCTTCACGGTTTCGAGCCGCGGACAGGCACTTACAAGCCTCTAAACAAGCCCGAAATAGCTCCTAGGTATAGGCTCGGTAGGCCACGGCCGGACTATTAAGTCCTTCATGGCTAGCTCTGCCGACTTGTGCAGCTCGACCAACTGCTTCAGCTGGTCCCTGAAGGGCACGGGATGTTCGGGTCCAAGATATTGGGACCAGAACAGCTTCTCCGTAGACATTCCCTCTTCGGCTCTATAATGCTCGGCAGCATCTGATATACTGCATGGAAGATCCGTAGACGCCCCTGGAAAATCCAAATCCAGATAAGTACAAGGAACGTTTCTTTTACATACTTGCTTTGCATGGCGAAAGACTCACCCGCCGCAATGTTCTTGGCTGCCTGAATCTCCTGGAGGACGTTCTGGGCTTCGGCTCGTGCGTCCTGTGTGCTCTGACGGGCCTTCTCCAGTTCGGACTCTTGCACCTTACAATCGCGCTCCAAGGACTCAAATCTCTCGATCACGCCTTGGAGCTGCTGATGCGCCTCGTCAACCCGGGCATCGTGCTTCTCGCACGAGGCGCGTTCCTTGGCCGGTTTATCCTCGGCCTCGGCTAACGCCTTCTTGAGGGCGGCCACCTTGGTCGTGGCCCCTAATAAAGATTATGACACTTTAGTCCGGACGGACTATTCGTTTTTAAAAAAATATATACCCGTGGGTCACTGCATACCTTGGCTATCCTCCAGCTACTTTTTCACGAGGCCAAGTTCCTCTTCGACCCGCTTTAGTTTCCGCTTCAGTTCAGAAACCTCCGCAGCATGAGCAGTGGCAGCCTGCAGTGATACCTGCTTATTCACAAAAGACAACTTATGTTAGACTCCTGCGATATTTTTTTCTCGATCCTCTGTTTGGCTCTTTCCTACCGAACACCAAACAGAGCATCAGGGGCTACTGTCTATACCATGTCATTCTTCCTACAACTGCATTACTTACCTCAAAGCCTAATAGAAGCCTAGTGCATGCTTTGTTCAGTCCGTTTTTTACGAACTGAACCTTCTCTATTACCGTGCCCATAAGGGCACGGTGTTCATCCACAATAGAGGCGCCTCGTAGCGCCTCCAGTAGATTGTCCGGTGCCTCTGGTTGGACAGAGGTCACCGGCGGGACTAGCACGCTCCCTCCTTTCGGGGAATGCCATTCGCCGGACTCCGGGGTCGCATGGATCTCTGGAGTGGTGTCCTGCTCAGGACCAAGGGGAACTCGGCCCCCGTCATCAGTCCCCATAAGGGATTTTACCCCCGTGTGTCCGGCGGCTGAAGAATCGTCCTGGGGCACCGCCCCTACGATCTCCGGAACCTCCCCCTGGTCGGGGAAGGTCTTTTGCGACTCCACCTCGTCGTCACCCTAGGGAGAGACAGAATGAGCAGGCGGCGGAGACATGCTCGCCATCTCCTTTGAGTCCAGCGATTCCTCTGTGGAGGATTGCGGCGAGTCATCGCGTGCCGGACTGCAATGACAAAATTTAAGGTACATCAATACTGCAAACCGGAAAGGCCAGACGTTTTCAGATTCTGGTACTTACGAGGCGGCCCGTGGCTTGGTACGGCGAGGTCGCTCCGTGCTTCTATCAACATCCCACACGGAGTTATCCACGTGGGAGCCTCTCCCCCTCTTGGGAGCCTCCACCTCTAAACTCATGGAGGCCTCCCTTTTCTTCCTCCCTCCCGCAGGAGGGGAGTCACCTCCCTCCTCGTCATCATCGTCGGCGACTGAGGGGTCCGTCTCATCGTGAGATGAGACGACCAAGGTGTTCCTTCGGCGAAGCCCACTCCTGGTCCCCTTGGCCGTGGTTTTGACCTTCTTCTCCGGCACGTCGTAAGGCGCCGGAAATAGCATCTTCGTAAGGAGCGGGGTTCCCTCGCCTTCGGGCAGCGGCACCGGACTATTAATCTGTTTCGCTAGGTCGGCCCAGGCCTGAAAAAGAAATTAGTAAGAAGGCTTAGTATCCTTGAAGTGTGTCCTTAAAGACTATACCTTGATGGCTTACCAAATTAGGCTGACGCTTAAAGTTGAGCCCGTGATCTTTGGTCGAGGGTGGAGGTGTCTCGCTGCCCTTGAAGAGCACCCTCCAGATATCTTCGTGCGTCATGCTGAAGAGCCGTAGCAGCGTCTGGTGCTTGGCCGAATCGAACTCCCACAAATTACAGGTCCGGCGCTGACATGGAAGGATCCGGCGTACAAGCATGACCTGGATCACATCAACGAGATTGGTCTCCTGGGTTATCATGTTCTCGAGGCAAGTTTGGAGCCCCGTGATCTCTTCCAAAGAACCCCAGGTCAGGCCCTTCTCTTGCCAGGAGGTAAGCCGCATCGGGGCACCAGATCGGAATTCGGAGCTGCCGCCCAGTTGGCGTCACGCAGCTCGGTGATGTAGAACTACCCCGATTGCCATCCCTTCACCGTATCTACAAAGGAGCCTTTGAGCCAAGTGATATTGGACATTTTTTCCACCATGGCACCTCCACACTCGACCTGTTGGCTGCGCACCACCTTGGGCTTTACATTAAAAGTCTTCAGCCATAGGCCAAAGTGAGGTGGGATGCGGAGAAAGGCCTCGCACACAACTATGAATGCTGAGATATTGAGGATAAAATTGGGAGCCATATCGTGGAAGTCCAACCCATAGTAAAACATCAATCCACAGACAAATGGATGAATAGGGAATCCCAACCCATGGACGAAGTGTGTGAGAAACATGACCCTCTCATGGGGCTCGGGGGTAGGGACGACTTGCCCTTTTGCAGGGAGTCGGTGAGCAATCTCCTTGGCTAAATAGCCAGCCTCCCGGAGCTCCGTGATGTCCTCTCCTCAACGGAGGAGGCCATCCACTTGCCTCTAGCTCCAGATCCGGACATGACTGGAATGCTTTCTCGAACGAGGGAAAGCTAAAACTTGGGTGTTAGAGCTCGAGGACGAAAGGACTGAAGATGAAGAAGGGTGAGGGTAAAGGGAGAGTGTCCTTATCCCTTTATAAAGGCCGCGAATATCAAGCGCCTCCCCACTCGTCCTAAAAACTCGCCTATTCCCAAGGGTTGTATAAACAGCGCGGTTGGGTTACCCATGCCCGCATTGATGAGAACCCTGCGATATGGGGACACGATCTCTGCTTTGATAGGACGTGCCAATAGCAATCGCGTCTCAAAACGCGGAGCGGCAGACAAAGAACTGTTCAAGGTTGTGACCGGACAGACGTAATGTCGTGTTGTGAAGAGCTGTTAGCGGACGGAACTCATGTGAAAATATATATATTCTCTCTTGAAGCGGTCAGTGAGTCTATCAAATGTGTGCTAGACATTCTCATTTTCATTTCGCTTGAAGCGGTTGAAGAGATTGCGAAGGACACTGATTCGTTGATCTCTCTGGGTTGAGATGCCTTCATTGACCTTGGAGAGCCAGTCCCAGACCAGTTTGGATGTCTTCAAGGCACTCACACGGCCATACTGTCCTTTGGTCAGATGACCACAGATGATGTTCTTGGCAGTAGAGTCCAGTTGAACGAATTTCTTGACATCAGCAGCAGTGACACCTTCTCCAGCCTTGGGAACGCCGTTCTCGACGACATACCATAGGTCGACGTCAATGGCTTCAAGATGCATGCGCATCTTATTCTTCCAGTAGGGATATTCAGTTCCATCGAAGACGGGGCACGCAGTGGAGACTTTGATTATCCCTGCAGTCGACATAGCTAAAACTCCAGGTGGTTAAACCGAATCACACAGAACAAGGGAGCACCTTGCTCTGATACCAATTGAAAGTGCATTATATCGACTAGAGGGGGGGGTGAATAGGCGATTTTTATGAAAGTCTTCAAAACATGGAAGTTATGAAGACAAACGATAGAAATAAACCTATTACCCTGCAGCGGAAGGTAGACTACACTAGGCAAGCCATAGTCAAGTATTCAATAGAGTGAAAGCACAATGACTAATAGCAGCAATGTAGTATGGATCAGGTAGGAAGATATTGTGAAGCCACACAGAACACGCAGTCACTCAGTGAAGACAAAAGATAGTGCGAACATACAATGACTTCACAAGGAGTAACAGTAAGGGGAAGGGAAGATGAAACCAGTGACTCGCTGAAGACAATGATTTGTTGGACTAGTTCCAGTTGCTGTGACAACTGTATGTCTGGTTAGGGAGGCTAGGTATTTAAACCTTAGGACACACAGTCCCGGACACCCAGTCCTGAACACGCAGCTCAGGACACCAAGTCCTCACCGTAATTCTCCTTGAGCTAAGGTCACTTAGTCCTCGCCCCCCAATCACTCTTGGTTAAAAGTCTTCAAAGGTAGACTTCCCAAACCTTTCACAGACTTCGTTCACTGGCAATCCACAATGTCTCTTGGATGCTCTGAACGCGGACGCCTAACCGTCTGGAGGATTCACAGTCCTCAAGTGTAATAAGTCTTCAGATCACACAGACAAGAAGACTTAAGTGATGCCCAATTTACTCTGGCTCTGGGTGGTTAGGGCTTTTCTCCTCACTAGGAATTTTCTCTCAAAGGCTTCGAGGTGGGTTGCTCTCAAACGACAAAAGCCGTGCACTGAAATCTGAGCAGCCAACTGTTTATGGTTGTGGGGGTGGGCTATTTATAGCCACTTGGCAACCCGACCTGATTTGTCCGAAATGACCCTAGGTCACTAAGGAACTGACACGTGTCTCAACGGTCAGATTTCGAACTCTCATGGCAACTTTACTTGGGCTACAAGCAAAGCTGACTTGTCCGGCCTCTGGACAAGATTTGCTCTCATTGTCTTCACTCGAAGACATAGGTTTTTGATTTAGGCATCACTTAAGTCATTCTGACTTGTTCTCCTGGACCCCACTTAACAGTACGGTGGTTCCTATGACTCAACAAAAATGAAAAGAACTATGAAAGATCTAAGTCTTCGAGTTCCATAGGCTTCATAACGTGTCTTCTGTTGTCATAGTCTTCAATGTGAATATCTTCATATACCACCTTTGACTTCAATGTCTTCATTCATTTTTAGGGGTCATCTCTGGTAGTAAACCGAATCAATGAGGGACTTCTACCTGTGTTTTCCTGCAATTCTCACAAACACATTAGTCCCTCAACTAGGTTTGTCGTCAATACTCCAAAACCAACTAGGGGTGGCACTAGATGCACTTACAATCTCCCCCTTTTTGGTGATTGATGACAAACTAGTTGAAGTTTTCAACGGGGAATATAAAGTGTGAAGTCTGTAAAGGAATTGTCATCATAAGTTGCAAGTGCTCCCCCTGAAGATGTGCATATACGTTAATTTGCTTTTGGAATGCAAATGCACATGGCAGGTTGTACTTGTGGAGATCAGCTTCAGCTTATGATGACAATCTACTATGCATGTGAAAGTATATGAAGATAATAACATGCATAATGGAAAATGGACGTCTGTAGAATGAGATGAGTGCGGAATTTATCGTCGCACATGCGGAATTTATCTTCGCAAAAGGAGTGGTAAAACAAGTAGCAGACGACCATCGAGTTTTAGTGTTTACAACTCAAAAGAACCAAATGAAGCAAAACAAGAGTTGCAAACACGAAGCAAGTATAACAAAACAAGGCACCCGCCCATATTGACCCGCTTGAAGACTATAAACATCATATGCTTCTCCCCCTTTTGTCAGGAATGACCAAAAAGTTTTGAAGACATAGAGTTTTCTACGCGTTCCCAGGCGCAGTAGGGTCGGTGGAGTTGTTTGGCGGTGCTGAGCTTTGAGGTGCTGAAGCGGGTGGTGGTGAAGTAGCATCATCATCTTCATCAATGATCCTCGCAGTGACGGTGGCAGCAGATGAGGAATACTCAGAGTCTTCAAGTGACGGTGTGTTGCGCATCACAGCCCTCCTAGGAGGTGTGGTGTCAAATTTGAAGCGCTCTGTGAAGCCATCCTCTTCAAGTTCAGCTTTAGTGCAGATCATTGAGAGCCCTTTCCACGTACGATGGCAAGTCTCATGCGTAATGAAGGCATTCTTGGTGGCCAGGTTTCGAAGACGATTGACATCCACCAAGAGGCTCTTCATCTGACGTTTCAGCCAGTCGTGATGCCTATCTTGCTTTTGGTGAAGGGCCACAAGAAGCTCTCGGTCAGTGAGGACACGAGCACGCTTCTTGGGTCTTGGAGCGTTTGTGCTATCTGTGGCTTCAGTTGATGCTGGTGCACGTGTAGTGCCAGCCATAGGATAGACCCTGGACATGGCTTCAACACCTTCAACATTCTGCGTGAAGCTCTGGTGTTCAGCATTTTGAAGACTTATTGGTTGCTTGGCAGGCTCAGGGTATATTTCTTCAGCAGAGATATCCACATCTGGCAAGAAGATGCGATGGTTTCGGGCTGAGGGCTGATACGAAATTGTAGAGTGCAGTTTGATCAGCCTCATCACCCAAGGGGCATAGATTTTTAGACCAAATAAGTCCTAGCCTGACGCAGCAAGTTGTCGTATGAAAAGATCCTGTGCATTGAAGCATTTGCCATGCATGATATAGAATATGAGAGTCTTCATTGCACCTTCAATCTTGGCATGTGGAGAGTGTCCCTTAATGGGCCAGAGAGTCCGCCGGATAATATGATATATGGTCCTAGGCAGGTACTCTAGGTCTTCAACGAAGAACTCAGTTGGATAGGGTGCATCTTGAGGCAATGGCTTCATCCTTGAGAGCATCTGACTCATATTGGGTTCAGGTCTCTGAAATATGCTCTCAATAGCTTCAGAATGAAGTTGACACCCTTCCTCGAAGAATTCGCCTGGAGTGGGCAGGCCAGTGAGCTCAATGATATTGAATGCATTGGCTTCATGATGGACATTTCCGGTCATCCACTCCAGGATCCAAGTCTTAGGATCTCTGTTGTAGCCTTTGATGTGGAGAGTGGCATAAAACTGAAGCAGAAGCTCTTCGTTCCAGTGCTCTTCATCAGTCACGAACGGCAGCAGGCCCACTTGCCTGAAGCAGTCCAAAGCTTCCTCAAGACATGGCAGACCAGCAATAGCTTCAACCTCAAGGCGCTTGTGTGGGAAGATGCGACCTTGGTTTTATAAGATGCAAGAATAATAGTTGCGCTGTGAATAGCTCCAGAACCTGTCTAATACAATCCTTTCCCTTGAATAGGGGTTCTTGGAGCCATCGAAAAATGTGTTGTCTGCCTTGAAGCTGTTTACATCAAAGGAGCCAGGTGCTGATGCAGGACCTGGGAACCTTGGAAGCCTTGGGACTGGCTTCTGGTGATGAGGCCTGTGCTCTATGCGATAGTCAAATTGTGGACCTGCAGCAGACTCAGGAACTGAAGTGTCTGGCTCAGTGGCTTCGCTGTCCGCTGAAGCATTTGGTGGGGCAGGCTCCACATTGGCTTCAGTGGTAGTAGTTTGAGGGACATCTTCAGGCACGTTCTCTTGGGGAACTGCATCTTGATGGAGCGAGGGAGTGAGTTCTGGAGGTGCTTCTTCATTGTCTTCGGCTGATGCAGCCGGAATTTCTGCAGACTGGACTTGAGGCCGTGGACCTTTGCGAAGCCTACGGAACGCAGACGATGCTTGTGGTGTCGGAGTGGGCTGGGCCTGACTGTCTTCTTCCTCCTGAGGGCGATCCGCCCATGACTCATCTTGTGCCATTGGCGTCAGAGGACGACCAATGCTGATGGGTTCGCTTGTTTCAAGCTGAGGAAGGGCTGCATCACCTTGCACATTGTCCTGATGACCAATGTCTTCAGCAGCTAGTGGGTTGGCTGCTGGAATATCTTCAGCGTCAGGTGCCTCTGTGGGAGCAGGCTCATGAACTGTTAGTCTTCTTTCTGCATTGGGGTGAATGACATAAAGCGGTTCAACCATCAAGGGCTCTGTGGGAGCAGCCCTAGATTTCTTCGTCTTTCGCTTCTTTTTACTGGGGGCAGAAGGAGAGGCTTCAGAGCTCTTCCTTTTTCTGGCTTCAGCTTCTGCAGCTCTTGTCTTCTTTAGCTCTGAAGCTGTTGACCGGCTCTTTGGCTTCGAGCCAGTCGTGGCGGTTGGGAAGACAATGGAAGTGGCTGCTTGTCTTGATGCCTCTGGTTCACTCACAGCAGGCTGCTTCTTCTTCTTTGCGGCCATCTTGGGGTCGATGCTTAGACGCCCAAGTGTCTTGCGCTTTTCAGCCTCGTTGTAGGCTTGAACACATTTGTCAGCCAATGACTTCATCCTTTCACGCGAGCCTTGAGCTTCAGCACGCTTCTTCAAAAAGTTTTCTTTGAGATCATGCACCATGATTTTGAAGCTTCTGACTTCCTGCACGCTGAGACTGGCCATGTGCTTCATGAACTGAGCTTTTTCGTGATCAATTTTCTGCTTCAGCTCAACAATGCGCTGAGCAATGGCCAGTTCTGAAGCAATTGCGCCTTGGAAGGCGACGCTGAGTCCAACAGGCAGCTGCAGATCATTGAAGCTTATATCTGGTGTGTCAAACCATTCATCGATGAAGCTATGGATGATGGCGACATCAAAGAGAGGCAGATTGTTGAAGATTTCCGCTTCCTCCTTGCTTTTGATGAGCTGTTCTAGTGCGTCATCGCCCAGATCTTCATCACTTGATAGATCAATGGCTTCACTGCGCAGAATGGCAGCAGCAGTGAGTTCTTTGCCTGTGTGTTGCTGGGGCTCCTTATCCTTCAGGGGCTTGGAGATGCGGGATACATCTTCAGATTGCACACTGACTTCAGGAGGTGCAGTTTTCAATGGCTTTGCCCTTGAGATTTTTGAGGCAGGGGCCGGCTTCGAAGCTTTTGGTTTCTTTGTCTGCTTTGGCTTCGGCACAGCAGGAGCTTCATCAGACTCAGAATCAGCTGGAGGGTCATTCACAGCAGTCCCTTGGACTAAGATGTGGGTGATTAGGCCCTCAAGATTGGCAAACGGACCGATGATATTGGGTTCCGCGTCGCGTGTGCCATCTGCCCTTGGTGAGGAGGGACCAGGATTGAAGTCAAGCCCAAATTTCTTCTTGTTTAGCTTCGTAGAGTATTGAGCAAACTGAAAGTTGCGTTTGAAGAGATTATCGTCATGACACCAGAGAAGTGACGACGGATGTGCATCATCAGGCTGTGGCCCTCGGACCATGCATGGGTAGAAGCCTTGAGCAATGGCTTCATCTCTGGTTCTGGGTACAAGGTTCTTGTATAAGATATCCCCCCATGGACTCTTGATTGCATTCTTTTTAGCATACTCCTGGGTGACGAAGCGGTATTTGAACCACTGTTCTGCCCAATAGCGTCGAATCCATTGGATTCGGGTTTTGCGCTGCCCATAGCTCTCTTCTGGATCTGTTTTGTACATTTCTACCAAGTCTTCAGGCAGATCCTTGGAAGTTCCCTCACGTCTCTGTCTGCCCCCCTTTCTTGCTGCTGCAACTGAAGCCATAAACTTTAACTTGAAAGGTTTCAAAACTTTCAAAGGCTTCAAAGGCTTTCTTTTTCTGGACAAACAGGAACTGGCTTCAGGAGAGTTTATGTGATGCTGTAGGAATTCTGCAAATGAATGCAGACTATGAGAACCGAAGGATTCTCCCACGGACATGTACTTGTGACAGCATTAAGGTGCGAGGGAAGGGGAAGAGGTCATATGCATTCTCAGAAGGTTTTGAAGATTAATCAGTTTAGAAGACATTGACCTCATTGTGCGAAGACATTCACTTATAGATAAGAAGTTGGTTCCAGATTTGTACGAACTCATAGATCAGTACAAGTGAGGAATCTAACTACTTAAAGAAGCACAAGCGAATATACTAGGCATGTTATGAGATGCAGCGAGAGATCTAACTGGTGTGAAGAGAAACTTCTTATGGTTGAAAGTGACAGAACCAAGAGATCAAAAGAGGCTGTAAAAGGAAGTTTTATTTACCACACTAGAACTGCTAGACGGAAGGAAGTTGATGCCGAGCAGTTCAGTCCTCCGTGCCCTAACTTGGCGACGGAAAACACCTACGGCGACGGCGGAGAGGATGATGTCCGCGGTCGGCGTGAGGACGGCGTTGGAGAGGTTGCGGCAGCGAAGTGCTTCGTCTCCGGCGTCGTCGAGTGCTAGCGGTAGCGCTAGGGTTCGTGCAAGGATGGAAGAAGGAGATAATGACTGCGGTAAGTGTGAATTTATAGACTCAGAGGCGACACTGTGCTATTACGCAGGTGCCCCTGGCGGTTCGCATTTGAGGCACGCGTGGCCAGTTAGCGGAAGTTTGGGGTTTGTTCCACGTCCCACGCACGCCTAAATTGTCGGGCAGTCGTTCCTGCTTCTCCGGATCTTATGTGGACGAATGAGCATTAAAAACGGACTTTTATGGTTGTCTCTATGTCTTCAGCTGACAAGGACACAGTGAAGACATTCGACAGTTTCAACAGAATGCATATGACTTGGAGAGATGGAGTTTGAGATAGAAAGCATAGAGAGGTTAGGGTCCGATCACATTCACTTAGTTCAAAAGATTCAACCAAGAAGACATAGCTATAAGTGAATGCTGTAGAGGACAGAACACTTAGAGCATATATATATATAATCATCGTAGTGAAGATAATCATGAAGACATGTTAAGTTCGAAGCCAAACCAATGTGAAGATATTGCAAGGTAATGCCATGAGTTAAACACTTCAAAATGGAACGTTTGGTGGTGGCGTTACCCACCGTATAGGAAGTATTAGACCCAGACACGGCGCACAATTATTGTGGCGCTCCGAAGTCTAATTCCACATTAATGTATTCACACTTGGAATGTATGTCTTCATTGATTGAAGATATACTTTACTTTGTGTGTTGCACATCTAAGTCATCAATATAAATAAGTGTTAGGATGTGTGCCTGATCACAGGACATTTGAGGATTCCAAGATATTTAGCTCACACCGTAACTTGCAAAACCTCTTCTCATCCAAGGGCTTGGTGAAGATATTTGCCAATTGCTCTTCAGTGTTGACGTGTATGATATCAATGTCTTCCTTCACAACATGATCTATGAGAAAGTGATGGCGAATTTCAATGTGCTTTGTCTTCGAGTGCTGAACTGGGTTGTTGGCAATCTTGATGGCGCTTTCGTTGTCGCAGTAAAGTGGCACTTGCTTCAGATGAATGCCATAATCCTTGAGTGTTTGCTTCATCCACAGAAGCTGAGCGCAGCAAGATCCTGCAGCAATGTATTCAGATTCAGCAGTGGAGAGAGATACACAGTTCTGCTTCTTTGAAGGCCAACATACAAGTGATCGTCCCAGAAAGTGACATGTGCCTGATGTAGACTTGCGATCAACTTTGTCACCAGCATAATCAGCATCCGAAAATCCAACCAAATCAAACTCTGAGCCCTTTGGATACCATAATCCTAGAGTTGGGGTGTGAGCCAAATATCAAAGAATTCGCTTCACAGCTAAGTGATGCGACTCCTTTGGTGCCGCTTGAAATCGAGCACACATGCAAACACTAAGCATGATATCTGGCCTAGATGCACATAAATAAAGCAAAGACCCAATCATGGAGCGGTATACCTTTTGATCGAACTCTTTACCATTGTCGTTAGGACCTAGATGATGTTTGGCTGGCATTGGTGTTGTGAAGCCTTCGCAGTCTTGCATACCGAACTTCTTCAGGCAATCTTTGAGATACTTCTCTTGAGATATGAAGATGCCATTGCGCTGTTGTCGGATTTGAAGACCAAGAAAGAACTTCAGCTCCCCCATCATGGACATCTGATATTGCTCTTGCATCATATATCCAAACTCTTAACTGTACTTCCGATTGGTGCAGCCGAAGATAATGTCATCCACATATATTTGGCACACAAACAGTTCACCATCGTATGTCTTCGTGAAAAGAGTGGGATCCAGGGAACCAGGTATGAAGCCTTTGCTCTTCAGAAAGTACTTGAGTGTATCATACCAGGCCCTAGGGGCTTGTTTGAGGCCATACAGTGCCTTGTTGAGCTTGTATACCATATCAGGATGTTTTGGATTTTCAAAACCAGGTGGTTGTGCAACATACACTTCTTCTTCAATCTTGCCATTGAGAAAGGCACTTTTCACATCCATTTGATATAGAAGTATGTTATGATGATTTGCATAGGCCAGCAGTATGCGTATGGCTTCAAGCCTAGCCACAGGAGCAAAAGTTTCATCGAAGTCAATGCCCTCTACTTGAGTATATCCTTGAGCAACTAGACGAGCTTTGTTTCTGACAACTTGACCATGCTCATCTTGCTTGTTGCGGCATATCCATTTGGTGCCTATTATGTTGTGCTTCCGTGGATCGGGACGCTTAACCAGTTCCCATACATTATTCAGCTCAAACTGTTGAAGCTCTTCTTGCATAGCTTGAATCCATTCAGGTTCCATGAAGGCTTCTTCAACTTTCTTGGGTTCTGATATTGAGACGAATGTGAAATGCCCACAGAAGTTTGCTAGCTGAGTTTCCCTTGAACGAGTCAGTGGACCAGGTGCATTGATGCTGTCAAGTATTCTGTCAATCTGCACTTCATTTGCAACACGAGGATGTATAGGGCGAAGACTTTGCTCTTGCTGATCTGCGTTGTTGTTTGGAGGAATGTCTTCATGCTGAGCATTGTCTTCATGTTGATCAGGTGCTGAGATGATGAGTTCTTCTTCAGGATGAGCTTCAGAAGGTATAATCTCTCCAGTTTCCATAAGCTTGATTGATTCACTAGCTGGGACTTCATCTAGCACATTTGGCAGTTGCTCTCTTTGTGAACCATTTGTTTCATCAAACCGCACATCCACTGTTTCGACCACTTTGTAATGGAAGAGATTGAAGACTCTGTAGGAGTGTGAATCCTTTCCATATCCAAGCATAAAGCCCTCATGTGCTTTTGGTGCAAACTTTGAGGTGTGAGGTGGGTCCTTGATCCAGCACTTTGCGCCAAATACTCTGAAGTAACTGACATTTGGCTTCTTGCCAGTTAGGAGTTCATAATATGTCTTGTTCAGAAGCTTGTGAAGATAAACACGATTGATTGTATGGCATGCAGTATCAATGGCTTCAGTCCAGAATTTTCTTGGAGTCTTGTATTCATCTAGCATTGTTCTGGCCATTTCAATGAGTGTTCTGTTCTTGCGTTCGACGACGCCATTCTGCTGTGGCGTGTACGGAGCTGAGAATTCATGTGTGATGCCCAAGGTATCAAGATATGTATCAAGGCCAGTGTTCTTGAATTCAGTGCCATTGTCACTTCTAATGTGCTTTATCTTGGCGCCAAAATTGTTCATAGCTCGATTGGCGAAGTGTCTGAAGACATCCTGCACTTCAGTCTTGTAAAGGATTATGTGTACCCAAGTATATCTAGAGTAATCATCAACAATGACGAAGCCATAGAGGCAAGCAGTAGTAGTAAAAGTTGAGTAGTGAGTGGGACCGAAAAGATCCATGTGGAGCAGTTCGAAGGGTTGTGTAGTAGTCATGATTGTCTTCGAACGATGTTTTGCCCTTGTCATCTTCCCTGCTTCACAGGCACCGCATAAATGATCTTTCTTGAACTTGATGCCCTCGATGCCTATGACATGCTTCTTCTTCGCAAGGGTGTGGAGGTTCCACATGCCAGCATGCCCAAGCCTCCGATGCCAAAGCCAGCATTCTGAAGCTTTTGCAAGAAGGCATACCGCAAGTTGTGGTCCTGCTGAGAAATCTACCACGTACAAATCACCTTTCCGATACCCTTCAAACACTAGAGATTTGTCAAATTCCATTAGCACCAGGCAGCGATATTTTCCAAACATTACAATCATATTCAGATCGCAAAGCATTGAGACAGACATTAAGTTGAAGCCAAGGGATTCAACAAGCATGACTTTATCCATGTGTTGATCCTTTGAGATTGCAACTCTACCTAGACCCAATACCTTACTTTTACCAGTGTCAGCAAATGTGATGTGGCTCTTGTCGGATGGACGTAATGTTGGGTCCATAAGAAGGCTTCTTCTGCCAGTCATGTGATTTGTACACCCACTGTCAATAATCCATTCTAAAGATTTTGAAGTCGCTGGTGTCGTACCCTACAGTACAGTTAGGGGGATAGGCTTCACGAAGAGAATTGTGAAGCATAAACATTTGACGAACCAGTGGGTTATGAAAACATAAATCTAGATTAGGACTAATAGGGAGAGTAGCATGCGATTCAGGAATGAAGTACATATTGATCCCATTCGGGCATTTTATCTTGCGCCCTACAAGATTTTTAAGGTCCCCAGCAATAGTATCAGAAGATTTTGTTTTTCTGCTGGAGACCTTTCCCTGCAAAAGAGAGTTAAGCTTTCTTAACCACCCACATCTTCAAGGGTGGCTTAGAAGCAATAAGTCTAAGTGCAGCATCTGAGAATTTTGGCTTTGAAGCCTTAGCAAACAGTCTAGCAGGTGGACAATAATACTCATAGGAATAAGCAGAATAATTTTTGGTCACATGAACATGGTTCGATGAACCGCTCTCATACTCATGTGCCTGAGTATGGTTTCCCTGCAAAACATGCGTGTTAGTGTGACTCAAGTGAGTCCTCTGTTTGTATGAAGCCATTGGACCGTATGAAGCCTTTGGTTTGAGATTTGTCTTCTTCAAGTGAGGTGTCATGAAGACATTCACAGGAAGATTTTCCAGACACTTTTTGGAAACCCAGATCTTCTTCATAGGCGGTCCATTCCTGCAGTTAGTACCAATGTACCTGGCAAACACTTCACCATTCTGATTCTTAAACAGTTTATAGTTTGCATCAAAGGATTCATCAATGATAATGTTGTTAGCACAAGTGAAGCCAGATAAGTTGGATGGATCTGCTGAAAGTTCCTTTGCAGCAACCCATGTGGTTTTGGGGTACTGCTCAGGTTTCCAGTAAGAGCCATCTGCATTGATTTTCCTCACAAATCCAACACCCTCTTTCCTAGGGTTTCGATTCAGGATCTGCTTCTTGAGGACATCACATAGTGTCTGATGTCCTTTAAGACTTTTGTACATCCCTGTTTCAAGCAATGTCTTCAACATAGCATTCTCATCAGCAATAGCAGTGGTATCCTCAGCAGAGGGGTTAGTTACCACGTCAACAGTTGAAGATATTGCAACAGCAGTAGAAGTGGAACATTCAGCAACAGAATTAGCATTATCACGCTCAATGCATTTAAGACATGGTGGTTCAAATCCTTCCTGAGCGGGACTGATCTGTTTGGCGCGAAGTGACTCGTTTTCCTTTTGAAGATCTTCATGAGCCACCCTCAATTTCTCAAGTTCTTGCTTCCTTTGAAGATAATCATAGGAAAGCTTTTCATGAGTTGTTGAGAGAGTATCATGACGATCTTCAAGTTCCTGATACTTAACGTGAAGGTTTTTTATGTCTTCAATTAAGGATTCAGATCGAGTCATTTCAGCACCCAACAGATCATCGCTTCTGTCTAACAGTTTTTGAATATGTTCCATAGCTTTCTGTTGTTCAGTTGCAATTTTAGCAAGTGTTTTGTAGCTAGGTTTTGAATCACATTCAGAGTCATCGTCACTAGATGTTTCATAGCGAGTAGTGCATGTGTTTACCTTGGCACCGCGTGCCATGAAGCAGTAGGTAGGAGTGGAGTCGTTCTTGTCATTTGCGTTGGTGTCGGTGATGCAGTCATTGTCTTCAGTGTTGAAGATGGACTTGGCGACGTATGCTGTAGCCAGACTCGCAATGCCAGAATCAGACTCCTCCTCAGACTCCACCTCTGCCTCCTCAGATGCGGACTCCTCCTCTGAATCCATCTCCTTTCCAACAAATGCACGTGCCTTGCCAGATGAGCTCTTCTTGTGTGATGAAGACTTTGATGAAGACTTGGAAGAAGACTTTGAGTATTTCTTCTTCTTCTTGTCGTCAGAATCATATTCCTTGCTCTTCTTCTTCCTTCTGTTCTCATTTTCCCACTGTGGACACTCAGAGATGAAGTGTCCAGTTTTCTTGCACTTGTGACATGTTTTCTTCTTGTAGTCATGAGCAGAAGCTTCATCATTCCTTGAGCTTGATCGTGAAGATTTTCTGAAGCCTTTCTTCTTGGTGAATTTTTGGAACTTCTTCACTAGCATTGCAAGTTCTCTTCCAATGTCTTCAGGATCATCAGAACTGCAGTCAGATTCTTCTTCAGATGAGGAGACAGCTTTTGCCTTCAAGGCGCGAGTTCACCCATAGTTTGGACCATAGATATCTCTTTTCTCAGAAAGCTGAAACTCGTGTGTGTTGAGCCTCTCAAGTATGTCAGACGGATCGAGTGTCTTGAAATCAGGACGTTCTTGAATCATCAGGGCCAGGATGTCAAACGAACTATCAAGTGATCTCAGCAGCGTTTTGACGATTTCATGTTTGGTGATTTCAGTGGCGCCGAGGGCTTGAAGCTCATTTGTGATGTCAGTGAGTCTATCAAATGTGTGCTAGACATTCTCATTTTCATTTCGCTTGAAGCGGTTGAAGAGATTGCGAAGGACACTGATTCGTTGATCTCTCTGGGTTGAGATGCCTTCATTGACCTTGGAGAGCCAGTCCCAGACCAGTTTGGATGTCTTCAAGGCACTCACACGGCCATACTGTCCTTTGGTCAGATGACCACAGATGATGTTCTTGGCAGTAGAGTCCAGTTGAACGAATTTCTTGACATCAGCAGCAGTGACACCTTCTCCAGCCTTGGGAACGCCGTTCTCGACGACATACCATAGGTCGACGTCAATGGCTTCAAGATGCATGCGCATCTTATTCTTCCAGTAGGGATATTCAGTTCCATCGAAGACGGGGCACGCAGTGGAGACTTTGATTATCCCTGCAGTCGACATAGCTAAAACTCCAGGTGGTTAAACCGAATCACACAGAACAAGGGAGCACCTTGCTCTGATACCAATTGAAAGTGCGTTATATCGACTAGAGGGGGGGTGAATAGGCGATTTTTATGAAAGTCTTCAAAACTGGGAAGTTATGAAGACAAACAGTGAAGATTATGCCTATTACTATGCAGCGGAAGTTAGATTACACTAGGCCAGCCATGGTCATGTATTCAATAGAGTGAAAGCACAGTGACAAACAGCTTCAGTGTAATAAGGATCAAGTAGGAAGAAGTTATGAAGCCAAACAGATCATGCATTCACGTTGTGAAGACAAATGATAAAGCAAGCACGCAATAACTTCACAATGAGTAACAGCAAGAGAAGGAAGTGAAGATGAAACCAGTGACTCGTTGAAGACAATGATATGTTGGACCAGTTCCAGTTGCTGTGACAACTGTACGTCTGGTTGGAGCGGCTAGGTATTTAAACCTTAGGACACACAGTCCCGGACACCCAGTCCTGAACACACAGTTCAGGACACCAAGTCCTCACCGTAATCTCCTTGAGCTAAGGTCACTTAGTCCTCGCCCAATCACTCTGGTAAGTCTTCAAGGTAGACTCCCAAACCTTCACAGACTTCGTTCACTGGAAATCCACAATGTCTCTTGGATGCTCTGAACGCGACGCCTAACCGTCTGGAGGATTCACAGTCCTCAAGTGTAATAAGTCTTCAGATCACACAGACAAGAAGACTTAAGTGATGCCCAATTTACTCTGGCTCTGGGTGGTTAGGGCTTTTCTCCTCACTAGGAATTTTCTTTCAAAGGCTTCGAGGTGGGTTGCTCTCAAACGACAAAAGCCGTGCACTGAAATCTGAGCAGTCAACCGTTTATGGTTGTGGGGGTGGGCTATTTATAGCCACTTGGCAACCCAACCTGATTTGTCCGAAATGACCCTGGGTCACTAAGGAACTGACACGTGTCTCAACGGTCAGATTTCGAACTCTCATGGCAACTTTACTTGGGCTACAAGCAAAGCTGACTTGTCCGGCTCTGGACAAGATTTGCTCTCATTGTCTTCACTCGAAGACATAGGTTTTTGATTTAGGCATCACTTAAGTCATTCTGACTTGTTCTCCTGGACCCCACTTAACAGTACGGTGGTTCCTATGACTCAACAAAAATGAAAAGAACTACGAAAGATCTAAGTCTTCGAGTTCCATAGGCTTCATAACGTGTCTTCTGTTGTCATAGTCTTCAATGTGAATATCTTCATATACCACCTTTGACTTCAATGTCTTCATTCATTTTTAGGGGTCATCTCTGGTAGTAAACCGAATCAATGAGGGACTTCTACCTGTGTTTTCTTGCAATTCTCACAAACACATTAGTCCCTCAACTAGGTTTGTCGTCAATACTCCAAAACCAACTAGGGGTGGCACTAGATGCACTTACACCCATCTTCATCAACAAGGCATCCAAGACCCTCGCGAGGGGCCAAGCCTCATGAGGCGGATGACACAAGACCTCCTCTGGAGTGGCCTAGTCAGGCAGGCTCACGAGGATCGGAGATATCAAGGCAAGGCGAACCTCACGAGGCTCTCGTGATGTGAGCCATGACAATCGACACCAGGTGGGCGCCAGCGCGCGCAGCGTCCTTGTTTCCTCTTTGGTGCTAAGGAAACCAGCGCAGGCGAGGAGTACCAAGGCATTAGGCGAAGGTTGCCATTTTGGTGCAACAAGACCAAGACCAGAAGGACGGCAAGACGGAGGTCATCGTGGAGCCCAAGACGGCGTCACCACCAGAGCCTTTCGCAGGCGGAGACCGCCTTTGTCAGGATAGCTTGTACTAGCTGTCCCCCTTCAAATTTGCTCGCCGTTGTTGGCTCCCTTCCCGCTCAAGATTTGGGAAGAGGACCAGGGCCTCTATAAGTAGGCCTAGCCACCACCATAGGTAGGGAGACGACATCTTAGATCATCCCTAACCACACAAGTTAGCCAAGCACAAGAACACCTCAACCTCAGGAGGCTGTTCTTCCCCTTGTATTGTTCATCATCAGCCCAAGAGGCAATCCACCACACCACACTGGAGTAGGGTATTACACCACAATGGTGGCCTGAACCAGTATAAATCTTGTGTCTTTCTGTGTTGCGAGTGCGTTGAGTTCGTCCATGAGATCTTAGCGAGCTAGGGCGTAGATCGGTGGGAGGAAAAGACTTCGCACGCACCCCAGTGTTCGAACCTTAAGGGTTTGCCCGAACCCCACATCCGACATTTGGCGTGCCAGGTAGGGGTGCGTCGGAGCTTCTTCTCCGACATACGACTTGCATACGCTCTGCGGCCGCGATGTCCGACGACCCAAGAGCTGACTCCGACCGCTGGGCGGCCTGGCCAGCCCGGTCGGCGCCGCCCGCCTATGAAGACCTCAACCCCACGCTCCAGGCGGCACGAGCACCGTCCAATCCGGTGGGGCGTGGGCGACGCGGCGGGGCGTCATCTACCCCCACTCCATGGCAAGTGCGGGTCGCTGCCAGAGCAACAAGCCACGCCGCAGCGACAGCACCACACTCACGGCAGGAACAAGCAAACACACAGGGTGCACTCACCGTGGCAAGGGAGCTGCTGCAGTGCTGGCTGATGGAAAGCGGCCGGGACACACTGCTGGAACGCGTCACCGAGTTGATGGATGCGGCGGCCTCGGGAGCCTCGCCCTTCTGCCATCAGCTTCCTCCTCAGGCCGCTACGGGGATTCTCGGCGGGCCACGCCACCACCACGCACCATCAGGCGCGCCAGGGGGCTTTGTCAACACCAGCATGGCCGGCGGTGCCGGGGGCTCTACCACCCCCGTACCACCTGCAACAAGCATGGGCACAAGCGTCGCCTTCCATGGCCCAAGTGGGATGCCACCCTATCACCCCCAGGATGTCACGGTGGGCTGGGCGACATGGAGTGTGGGGCACCACGGCGAGGTGTTCAGGGTAACAGCCCCAGAAGCCTACGTGCCCCGCATGACGGACCAGGAGTACACGCCGGAGGATGACCCCGGCTCGTTCGCTGGAGAAGATTGGGAAGAAGGGACGCTAGGATTCGAAGCCTTCCAGGAGCTACCGGGGAACCACCACGACCGCATGTGCGACGACCACTACAGGGTACCCCTAATCCCTTAGGAGCAAGCTTACGCTAACCATGAGTCGCAGAAGGAGCAGGTCACCGCAGCGGCAGGCGGCCCCAGCTCGATGGCCCCCCTGGCAGCAGGAGGATCGCGTTGGGGGCTACAAGAGAGGGGCCGGGAGCCAGGCCCCTTCCCAAAGCGTGCAAGGCCAGGGGATACCCGGAGGTAGGCCCTCTGCCGGGGAGGCTTCGACAACCCTTCCCCCGGCAGAGGACCTGTGGTCGCCGAGGGAACCGCTGGTGTCCCCTTTCCCTCCTTTGTGTCGTCCTAGTGACCTGTCGGCACAAAGGAGGTCGAGGGCGGCGCAAGGCGGGGCCCTCGTCTAGCGATATGAAGCAAGGCCGGTTCCTGTGAAGAAGGCCCAGTGCCTGTGAAGCTCGCCGCCCGTGACACTCTCACGTAATAATGAGTTGGGGTTGTACACGCCCCAGAGTCTCAGGAGCGCCGGCCTCAGGCCCTGGGGCTCCCTCCCACGCCTAGTGGCAGCACTTAGCTCTGCGCTAGTGAGAAGACTTGAAGACCTGAAGACTAGACTAGGTGCCGAACGCGGCCTTTTGCTTCGTAACTCTCTTTTTGTGGCTTTGCTTTCTGGATCTGGATTTAAGTTGAAGCTGATTTTTTATCGATGCGCGCGAGGGGGGTGCCTTTTCTCGTTCGAGCCATATCTCGCCTTCTGGATCTCGTTTGGTTTGGGACTCATGTCCATCACCTTTCCGTCGCACGCTCGTCAAGCACGCGCCCGCGCTGCGGCTGGCGCTCACCTCTTGAGGGGCCCCCTCAGACGGGGCGATAAGCTCCACAGGATCCTCAGAAGCTCGTCGCTTCACGACCCAGCCCGAAGCCGGTGCTGACTAAGGTAAACCATGATGGGAAGCTCGCCCCCGGCTTCACGAGTTCACGAGGACACATACCCACATCGCATAGGAAAGTAAAAACTGCAATTTGCTTACATGAGGGGCTCCCCCTCTCAAAATGCTCTTACAAGTCTTCCAGGGCCCCGCCCGAGTTCTTCATGCAGGATGAAACAACAGGAGAACATGGGATCAGCCAGAAATATCACTCGCTACATCACCCGCGGACGCGTCACTCGCGTCGTCGTCATCTTCATCGGCGTCGTCGCCGCCGCCGTCGACGCCCCCATCGCCGTCGTCAACCACATCGCCTTCATCTACGACGACCACCACCGCGTCATCCTCCGAGGTGAAGGCCCTGATCAACGCATCCACATGGTCCTCTACCCAACGCGCCAGGTCGCCCCGGACGTCCGTGGGTACGGGGGCAATGGCGGCGTCGAAGTCAAAGTTGGGTGATAACCCACAAGTATAGGGGAGCACAACAGTTTTCGAGGGTAAAGTATTCAACCCAAATTTATTGATTCGACACAAAGGGGAGCCAAAGAATACTCTCAAGTATTAGCAGCTGAGTTGTCAATTCAACCACACCTGGAAACTTAATACCTGCAGCAAAGTATTTGGTAGCAAAGTAATATGATAGTAGTGGTAACGGTAGCAAAAGGTAACAATAGTGAAAGTAATGTTTTTGGTATTTTGTAGTGATGATAGCGATAGCAACGGGAAAGTAAATAAGCGAAGAACAATATATGGAAAGCTCGTAGGCAATGGATCGGTGATGGAGAATTATGCCGGATGCGGTTCATCATGTAACAGTCATAACCTAGGGTGACACAGAACTAGCTCCAGTTCATTGATATAATGTAGGCATGTATTCTGAATATAGTCATACATGCTTACGGAAAAGAACTTGCATGACCATCTTTTGTCCTACCCTCCCGTGGCAGCGGGGTCCTTACGGAAACTAAGGGATATTAAGGCCTCCTTTTAATAGAGTACCAGAACAAAGCTAACACATAGTGAATACATGAACTCCTCAAACTACGGTCATCACCGGTAAGTATCCCGATTATTGTCACTTCGGGGTTAACGGGTCATAACACATAATAGGTGACTATAGACTTGCAAGATAGGGTCAAGAACACTCATATATTGATGAAAACATAATAGGTTCAGATCTGAAATCATGGCACTCGGGCCCTAGTGACAAGCATTAAGCATAGAAAAGTCATAGCAACATCAATCTCAGAACATAGTGGACACTAGGGATCAAACCCTAACAAAACTAACTCGATTACATGATAGATCTCATCCAACCCATCACCGTCCAGCAAGCCTACGATGGAATTACTCACGCACGGCGATGAGCATCATGAAATTGGTGATGGAGGATGGTTGATGATGACAATGGCGACGGATTCCCCTCTCCGGAGCCCCGAACGGACTCCAGATCAGCCCTCCCGAGAGGTTTTAGGGCTTGGCAGCGGCTCCGTATCATAAAACGCGATGATTTCTTCTCCCTGGTTTTTATCTCCCCGAAACACAATATATAGAGTTGGAGTCGGAGAGGCACTAGGGGACCCACGAGGTAGGGGGCGCGCCCTAGGGGGGCAGGCGCGCCCCCCACCCTTGTGGAGAGGTGGTGGGCCCCCTGGCCTTCATCTTTTGCAGTTATTTTTTATATTTTCCAAAAAGTTGCTGCGTGAAGTTTCAGGTCATTCCGAGAATGTTTGTTTCTGCACATAAATAACACCATGGTAATTCTGCTGAACACAGCGTCAGTCCGGGTTAGTTCCATTCAAATCATGCAAGTTAGAGTCCAAAACAAGGGCAAAAATGTTTGGAAAAGTAGATACGTTGGAGACGTATCAACTCCCCCAGGCTTAAACCTTTGCTTGTCCTCAAGCAATTCAGTTGACAAACTGAAAGTGATAAAGAAAAACTTTTACAAACTCTGTTTGCTCTTGTTGTTGTAAATATGTAAAGCCAGCATTCAAATTTTCAGCAAAGATTATAACTAACCATATTCGCAATAACGCTCGGGTCTCAAGTTTACTCATATCAATAGCATAATTAACTAGCGAGCAATAATAATAAATCTCGGATGACAACACTTTCTCAAAACAATCATAATATGATATAACAAGATGGTATCTCGCTAGCCCTTCCTGAGACCGCAAAACATAAATGCAGAGCACCTTTAAAGACCAAGGACTGACTAGACATTGTAATTCATGGTAAAAGATATCCAGTCAAGTCATACTCAATGTAAACTAACAGTCATGAATGCAAATGACAGTGGTGCTCTCCAACTGGTGCCTTTTAATAAGAGGGTGATGACTCAGCATAAAAGTAAATAGATAGGCCCTTCGCAGAGGGATGTAGGGATTTGTAGAGGTGCCAGAGCTCGGTTTTGAAACAGAGGTGAATAATATTTTGAGCGGTATACTTTCACTATCAACATAACAACCAAGAGATGGCGATATCTTCCATGCTACACACATTATAGGCGGTCCCAAACAGAATGGTAAAGTTTATACTCCCCCTTCCACCAACAAGCATCAATCCATGGCTTGCTCGAAATAACGAGTGCCTCCAACTAACAAGAGTCCTAGGGGGAGTTTTGTTTGCAATTATTTTGATTTAGTTTGCATAAAGCATGGGACTGGGCATCCCGGTGACCAGCCATTTATCTCATGAGTGAGGAGCGGAGTCCACTCCTCTTGAGAATAACCCGCCTAACATGGAAGATACAGACAACCCTAGTTGATAAATGAGCTATTTGAGCATACAAAACAGGATATTTATTTGAAGGTTTAGAGTTTGGCACATACAAATTTACTTGGAACGGCAGGTAGATACCGTATATAGGTAGGTATGGTGGGCTCATATGGAATAACTTTGGGGTTTAAGGGATTGGATGCACAAGCAGTATTCCTGCTTAGTACAGGTGAAGGCTAGCAAAAGACTGGGAGGTGACCAGCTAGAGAGCGACAACAGTCATGAACATGCATTAAAATTAATCAACACCGAATGCAAGCATGAGTAGGATATAATCCACCATGAACATAAATATCGTGAAGGCTATGTTGATTTTGTTTCAACTACATGCGTGAACATGCGCCAAGTCAAGTCACTTAAATCATTCAGAGGAGGATACCACTCTATCATACCACATCATAACCATTTCAATAGCATGTTGGCACGCAAGGTAAACCATTATAACTCATAGTTAATCAAGCATGGCACAAGAAACTATGATCTCTAGTTGTCATTGCAAACATGTTTATTCATAATAGGCTGAATCAGGAACGATGAACTAATCATATTTACAAAAACAAAAGAGGTCGAGTTCATACCAGCTTTTCTCATCTCGGTCAGTCCATCATATAATCATCATTATTGCCTTTCACTTGCACGACCAAACGATGTGAATAATAATAATAGTGCACGTGCATTGGACTAAGCTGGAATCTGCAAGCATTCAATAAACAGTAGAAGACAAGGCAATATGGGATCTTTTGTCAGATCAACAATAATGTATATAAGAGCCACTTCAACAATTTAATCATGGTCTTCTCCTATCGATCCCAAAAGAAAATAAAAGAAATAAAACTATTTACACGGGAGAGCTCCCAACAAGCAAAAGAAGAAAAGGAAATCTTTTTGGGTATTTTTCTTTTTAATTACTACTACAAGCATGGAAATTAAACTAACTACAAGCTACAACTAATTTTTTTTGGTTCTTCTTAAGGTTTATTAAACACACAAGAATAAAGCATAAAAAGGAAATAAACTAGCATGGATGATACAATGAAAAAATATGAGCACCGACATCTAGCAATGAGTGTGTGAACATAAATGTAATGTCGGTGGGAAATACGTACTCCCCCAAGCTTAGGCTTTTGGCCTAAGTTGGTCTATGGCCACGGCTAGCCTGGCGGATATCCGTAATAGTAGTTGGGGTCATACTGAGATGAAGAAGAGGAAGACTCCAATTGCCACTGGCTGACAATCATATCCGGATCCCACTGATAATTAGACTGTCATGGAGGATCAACTTGTGGTTCCGGCTCTGGCTCCATGGCTGGTGCAGGGTTCCGATAGGCGTGAATAGCCTTTAACGGAACAAGGTACTGGCGTACAGATAAATCAAACAAAGAAGGAGCAAGCAGGGTAATAGTCTCAGGATGATGTTTATTAAAGAAAAATTGGTATTTAAGCTCTCCTTCCCTACTCTTAACAATAAAATCATGTGCCACCATACTTTTATAATCTAGATAAACACGAGGTAGCACCTTTTCTTCCTTCTCATAATGCCTAATAGGTATGTTAAAATGTGCAGCTAGGCGTGAAGCATAGATGCCTCCAAAGAAGGGGCCCTTGGTACGGTTCAGACTTAACCGTTTGGCAATAATACCGCCCATACTAACAGAGTTATCACCGTATAAATCGTGGAGCAAAATAATAATGTCAGGGATACTAAGGTTTCCATAGTTTCCACGACCAATTAAACAACGACTAGCAAATAATGCAAAATAACGTAAAACAGGAAAATGTATGTTAGTGATTCGTGCATCGGAAACCTTCCTTGTTTCCCCTACAGGGATAGTATCAATAAACCCCTCTACATCATCGCGATGTGGTTCTTCTATCTTGCCCTCAAAAGGGACAAAACAAACCTGACAAAAATCATAAAGTGACATCTCCTTATGCTCCTACAATGGAAATGAAAGTTTTGCACAAAGATATTTGTGAGTAAGAGATACTGATCGCATTGGTCGTGGAGGAAAGTGGTGAGGCCTACATTCTTAGACAATTCATGAAAATCTTCATAAATACCGGCTGCTCTCAAGAAATCATCGGAAGGCCATTCACACGCCCGAACCTCCGCGGTGCGGGGCAGATTATACTTAGGCTTTGCTACCTTTTCCTTCGAGCTTTGGCTCGATGAGCCCCTCAAAAGTCTCCTCATCATTTTCTGAAAAATTCTGAAATTGTTTAGTAACTTCAAAATAAAAGTAAACCAAACTCAATAATATTGATAGCAACTACTCCTACAAGTGCCTAGGGCCTATATCATGCATCAAAACTACTTTTGACCATATAAATTTGACATGCAAGCTCAAGAACAGGGTCACCTAAGTAGCAAAAATTTGCAATGAATAAAGCACTAGAACAAAAACTAATTAGACCAATGGAGGAGTCACATACCAAGGGACAATCTCCCCAAGCAGTTTTGTGAGAGGTGCTTTGAGCAAGGAGATCGAAAATGGCAGCAAAACGAGCTTGGACTCGGGTTTGAGCTGGATATTCGTGTTTGGGGGAGGAAGAAGGAGTGTGTGGGTGAAAGGATAAGTGGAGAAGGGCCACCGTGGGCCCACGAGGCAGGGGGGCGCGCCCTCCACCCTCGTGGGCAGGTGGTTGACCCCCCTGCTGTGTTCTCAGTGCCAAATATTCTCAAATATTCTAGTAAAAATCGTATTTAAATTTCAGGGCATTTGGAGAACTTTTATTTTCGGGGTATTTTTATATTGCACGGATAATCAGATAACAGATAGAAAAATATTTATTTTTATTTTATTTAATATAAATAACAGAAAGTAAAAGTGGGGTATAGAAGGTTGTGCCTTCTAGTTTCATCCATCTCATGCTCATCAAAAGGAATCCACTAACAAGGTTGATCAAGTCTTGTTAACGAACTCATTCCGAATAACATGGAACCGAAGAAATTTCGAATAACACTATGTTACCTCAACGGGGATATACACATCCCCAATAATAAGAATATCATATTTCTTCTTGACAGTAGGAAGAGGAAATTCAAAACCTCCAAATATAATCGATGGAATTTTTCCAATAGAATTGATACTGTGGACTTGAGGTTGTTTCCTCGGAAAGTGTACCGTATGCTCATTACCATTAACATGAAAAGTGACATTGCCTTTAGTGCAATCAATAACAGCCCCTGCAGTATTCAAAAAGGGTCTTCCAAGAATAATAGACATACTATCGTCCTCGGGAATATCAAGAATAACAAAGTCCGTTAAAATAGTAACGTTTGCAACTACAACAGGCACATCCTCACAAATACCGACAGCTATAGCAGTTGATTTATTAGCTATTTGCAAAGATATTTCAGTAGGTGTCAAATTATTCAAATCAAGTCTACGATATAAAGAGAGAGGCATAACACTAACACCGGCTCCAAGATCACATAAAGCAGTTTCAACATGGTTTCTTTTAATGGAGCATGGTATAGTGGGTACTCCTGGATCTCCTAGTTTCTTTGGTATTCCACCCTTAAAAGTATAATTAGCAAGAATGGTGGAAATTTCAACTTCCGGTATCTCTCTTTTATTAGTAACAATATCTTTCATGTATTTAGCATAAGGATTCATTTTAAGCATATCAGTTAATCGCATACGCAAAAAGATAGGTCTAATCATTTCAGCAAAGCACTCAAAATCCTCATCATCCTTTTTCTTGGATGGTTTGGGAGGAAAAGGCATGGGTTTCTGAACCCATGGTTCTCTTTCTTTACCATGTTTCCTGGCAACAAAGTCTTTCTTATCATAACATTGATTCTTTGATTGTGGGTTATCAAGATCAACAGCAGGTTCAATTTCTACATCATTATGATTTCTAGGTTGAGCATCATCATGAACATTATCATTAACATTATTACTAGTTTTAGGTTCATTAACAGATTGTGTTTCAGCATCAGAAATAGAAATATCATTTGGATTCTCAGGTGTTTCACGAATAGGTTCACTAGAAGCATGCAAAGTCCTATCATTTTTCTTTTTCTTCCTTTTAGAAGGACTAGGTGCATCCACATTATTTCTCTGAGAATCTTGCTCAATTCTCTTAGGGTGGCCTTCAGGATACAAAGGTTCCTGAGTCATTCTACCACCTATAGTCATAACTCTAACAGCATTATCATTATTCTTACTATTCAATTCATTGAGCAAATCATTTTGAGCTTTAAGTACTTGTTCTACTTGAGTGGTAACCATAGAAGCATGTTTACTAATAAGTTTAAGTTCACCTTTGACATTAGCCATATAATCACCCAAGTGTTCAAGCATATTTGAATTGTATTTCAATTGTCTACCAAAATAAGCATTAAAGTCTTCTTGCTTAGCCATAAATTTATCAAACTCATCTAAGCATGGGCTAGCAAACTTAGTAAATGCGATTTCAGCTTTATCATATGTAGAGAGAGAGTTTACCTTTACTACCTGTGTCGGGTTATCAAGACTATGATTTTCTTCAATAGGTAATGGGTTAAGATCATATGTTTCTTCAACAGGCGGTAAATTAAGACCATGTATTTCTTCAATAGGAGGTAAATTCTTAACATCTTCAGCTTTAATACCTTTTTCTTTCATAGATTTCCTTGCCTCTTGCATATCTTCAGGACTGAGAAATAGAATACCCCTCTTCTTCGGAGTTGGTTTAGGAATAGGCTCAGGAATTGGCTCCGGAGGTGTCCAATTATTTCATTTGTCAGCATATTATTCAATAGAATTTCGGCTTCATACGGTGTTCTTTCCCTGAAAACAGAACCAGCACAACTATACAGGTAATCTTTGGAAGCATCTGTTAGTCCATTATAAAAGATATCAAGTATTTCATTTTTCTTAAGAGGATGATCAGGCAAAGCATTAAGTAATTGGAGAAGCCTCCCCCAAGCTTGTGGGAGACTCTCTTCTTCAATTTGCACAAAATTATATATATCCCTTAAAGCAGCTTGTTTCTTATGAGCAGGGAAATATTTAGCAGAGAAGTAATAAATCATATCCTGGGGACTACGCACACAACCAGGAACAAGAGAATTAAACCATATCTTAGCATCACCCTTTAATGAGAACGGAAATATTTTAAGGATATAAAAGTAGCGAGTTCTCTCATCTTTAGTAAATAGGGTAGCTATATCATTTAATTTAGTAAGATGTGCCACAACAGTTTCAGATTCATAATCATGAAAAGGATCAGATTCAACCAAAGTAATTATATCAGGATCAACAGAGAATTCATAATCCTTATCGGTAACACAGATAGGTGAAGTAGCAAAAGCAGGGTCGGGTTTCATTCTAGCATTTAGAGATTTCTTATTCCATTTAGCTAATAACCTCTTAAGTTCGTATCTATCTTTGAAAGCTAAAATAGCTAAAGAAGCTTCTTGATCAAAAACATAACCCTCAGGAATAACAAGTGATTCTTCATCATCACTTTCATCAGTTTTATCATATTCAATATTTTCAATCTCTCTAGCCCTAGCAAGTTGTTCATCAAGAAAATCACTAAGTGGCACAGTAGTATCAGGCATAGAAGTAGTTTCATCATAAGTATCATGCATAGCAGAAGTGGCATCATCAATAACATGCGACATATCAGAACAAATAGCAGAAGCAGTTTTAGGTGTCGCAAGCTTACTCAAAATAGAAGGTGAATCAAGTGCAAAGATAGATGGCAGTTCCTTACCTCCCCTCGTAGTTGAGGGATAAATCTTGGTTCTTGGATCTTTCAAGTTCTTCATAATGATAAGCAGATATAAATCCCAAGTGACTCAAAGAATAGAGCTATGCTCCCCGGCAACGGTGCCAGAAAATAGTCTTGATAACCCACAAGTATAGGGGATCGAAACAGTTTTCGAGGGTAAAGTATTCAACCCAAATTTATTGATTCGACACAAGGGGAGCCAAAGAATACTATCAAGTATTAGCAGCTGAGTTGTCAATTCAACCACACCTGGACACTTAATATCTACATCAAAGTATTTAGTAGCAAAGTAATATGATAGTAGTGGTAACGGTAGCAAAAGGTAACAGTAGTGAAAGTATTGTTTTTGGTATTTTGTAGTGATGATAGCGATAGCAACGGGAAAGTAAATAAGCGAAGAACAATATATGGAAAGCTCATAGGCAATGGATCGGTGATGGAGAATTATGCCGGATGCAGTTCATCATGTAACAGTCATAACCTAGGGTGACATAGAACTAGCTCCAGTTCATTGATATAATGTAGGCATGTATTCCGAATATAGTCATACGTGCTTATGGAAAAGAACTTGCATGACATCTTTTGTCCTACCCTCCCGTGGCAGTGGGGTCCTTACGGAAACTAAGGGATATTAAGGCCTCCTTTTAATAGAGTACCGGAACAAAGCATTAACACATAGTGAATAGATGAACTCCTCAAACTACGGTCATCACCGGTAAGTATCCCGATTATTGTCACTTCAGGGTTAACGGATCATAACACATAATAGGTGACTATAGATTTGCAAGATAGGATCAAGAACACACATATATTGATGAAAACATAATAGGTTCAGATCTGAAATCATGGCACTCGGGCCCTAGTGATAAGCATTAAGCATAGCAAAGTCATAGCAACATCAATCTCAGAACATAGTGGACACTAGGGATCAAACCCTAACAAAACTAACTCGATCACATGATATATCTCATACAACCCATCACCGTCCAGCAAGCCTATGATGGAATTACTCACGCACGGCGATGAGCATCATGAAATTGGTGATGGAGGATGGTTGATGATGACGATGACTTTGGAGCCCCAAACGGACTCCAGATCAGCCCTCCTAAGAGGTTTTAGGGCTTGGCGGCGGCTCCGTGTCGTAAAACGCGATGATTTCTTCTCCCTGATTTTTTTTCTCCCCGAAACACAATATATAGAGTTGGAGTTGGAGTCGGGGGGCCCACGAGGTAGGGGGCGCGCCCCCCACCCTCGTGGAGAGGTGGTGGGCCCCCTGGCCTTCATCTTTTGCAGGTAGTTTTTATATTTTCCAAAAAGTTGCCCCGTGAAGTTTCAGGTCATTCCGAGAACGTTTGTTTCTGCACATAAATAACACCATGGTAATTCTGCTGAAAACAGCGTCAGTCCGGGTTAGTTCCATTCAAATCATGCAAGTTAGAGTCCAAAACAAGGGCAAAAGTGTTTGGAAAAGTAGATACGTTGGAGACGTATCATTGGGGTCGGCATTCAGAAGGTGGCTGAAGACACGGGAGGAGGCGCGTTGAAGCAGGCCACGACCCATTTCCTCCACAAGCTGGCGAGCCCTGGCAGATCGAGCCTCCAGGCGCGTCACCACCTCGGTAAACAAGGTCAGGTGGCTGGCATAGTCATTATAGTGGGGGGCCCGAGCATTCTCCTCGCAGATATAACCCAGGGTGGTATTGGCCCTGTTCCGGAGGCCTTGAAGCATAGGAGCATGCTCGCGCTCCAGCGTCCGGTGCTGGAGCACCTCCTCCCTGTTTTCCCATGCGACGGCCTCGGCATCGTCAACCCGGTTTCGGAGAGAAAGCAGCTCGGCGCGGGCGGAGGCCAGGTCCGTCTGCGCCGTAACCAGGGCGGCGGTTGTGGCCTCCGCACGCCTCTCGGCCTCGTCCAGCCTAGGCTTGAGGGCGGCGGCTCTGCCCGCATCCTCCAGACCCGCGAGCTTCAGCTTCAAGTCGTATCTGCCCTCCAGATCTGTGCGAACCTCGGCCACCCGGCGATTGATCTCCTCCTCGTCTCCGGCCTCGCGGGCCCCGACGGTGTCTTCTACCTGAGCAACTTGACGCTCCCTCGTCTCCAGTTGCTCGAGCTCGAGGCTGCGCTCCACGGCTTCCAGGGCCAGCGTCTCCTCGCGCTTCCGGACCTCCTCTTCCTCCGCGGGTGTCCCCCTCAGCAATACAAGAGCGGCCCCGCACGCCTCCACCAGCTTCTCAAGGGACGCGCTCCAGGCCTGGTGCCCCCATGCACGCTCTTCCACTGTCTCGCGACGGCGATCAGCCTCGCGAGCCTCTTCCAAGGCTCGCGAGCGGGCTTCATGGGCAATCTTGAGGGACGCCTCAGCCTTAGAATTCTCGAGATCGCGCTGGTAACGACCGAGGTTGATGGGCACCTTCAGCTTGCGCCGCTCCTCCACCAGCCGGAGACCTTCAGCCTCAAGACGCTAATCGACACCAGCGAGCTCTTCACCAAGGCGGCTCATCGCGCCCATCGCCTCCTGGAAGAGCTCATGACGAACCACGCTCCGCCCGCGCTCGAGCTCAAACGCTCGACCCGCCTCGTCCTCCACCTCGAGGGCAGCGGGCAGAGCATCAACTGGGGCGCCACCTCCCAGTGGGAGGCTGGGGGCTGGCACCGCGCCTGACGTCAGCCCGTCCTCGTGAGGAGCCCAAGCTGATCGGGGCTTGCCACTTGAGGAGGAACCGAAGATTGAGGTCAACCAGCGGCTGTTCATGAGCAAAGGAGGAGTCTTGGGCACGCCCGCCGAGCTCCACACCAGACAGTGGGGGAGAGGCGGCCGAACCGCGGACTCAGTGCGCCACGAAGGCAAGGACGCTCCCCCGATCGACCCTGCTCCAAGGGCGGTAGGCAGGCCAGGAACGCTCAAGGCTGATTGGGGAGTTGATGGAGGAGGAGGCAGCCTCTCGGAAGACGCAACAGCTTCAACGGAAGGAGCCCTGAAAGATAGACGTCAGAATAAGAAGACCACACGCAGGAAGCCACGGCAATAAGATGCTTATGCATCAATGGCGATGTACTTCCGTCGCTTCAACAACCCGAAGATATTGCTGCCGCTGGGGGATCCCTTCCTCTTGCGGAGCTCCTTGAAGTCCACACAAAGACGAGCAAAGCACTGGATGTGACGGCCGGTGCACGGAGGAGCCGAAGAAGAACCCAGAGGGATGGCTTCAGGGGAGCCCGATCGTGGCGAACAGCCCTGCGCCCTCTCACTGCAACCTCCCGAGGCTCCTGGAGCCTCAGCCTCGGGAGCCGCATGTCGCGTCTCCTCAGCAACCAACGCCTCAGGAGGGGGGTCGCAGGCCCCCAAGGACGACGCCCCCGGATCACCGCTCGTCATGTGCTCCTCGGCACTTGAGCCGCCGGCCCCTGTCGGAGCTCGCCCCCCCCCCCCGCACCATCACCTGGGGCGAGCTCGGCACTGGCGGCAAGGAGGGGGACCACGATGACGGGGTTCTCGCGGGACCCCATCAAGCCGATTGGGCGCAGCCCCCACTCATCAAAGGAAGGCATGTTCGCGGCAAATGTGACTTTGTTCTCGTAGAGGTACAACAGGCAGTTGTTCCTGGGCATCTCATCCGGCAGAGGGGCACCTGATAGGACCGTGAGCACTGTTTGTCGTGCCGCAAGAGGAAGCCCCTCCTCCTGAAACCTCATGTTGTCCTGGCTGTGGAGCAAGTCCCGACTCGACGCCTGACGAACTCCCCCACCACCATGGGCACAGTCACGCTGAGGTCCTTCAACCACCTCAGCCTGGCCCAGATGGGGGCAAGGCAGGGGCTTGTGAGCTTCTAATGACCCCAGCCGGAGTTTGGAATAGCAGGCCCCACCGGAGCTTGGAGCAGAGGGTTGAGCACGCCGGCATCAACAAACACCATCGAGTACAGAACTCGCTCGTGGACGAAGGAAGCTCGAAGCCGATCCCCGCGCCTGCCGTCGCAGCCACGGCCTGGAAGCCCATGCACCCCGAGCTCTGCCGGGGACCGGTGAGATGCAGGGAGAAGAAGTGGCGGAAGAGTGCCACGAAAGGAGTGATGTCCACCATGGCCTCGCACAAGAAGGCGAAGACGGCAAGAAGGGTCATAGATTGAGGGTCGAGATGGAGCATGTGGATCTGATAGTGCTCAAGCACCGCGTTGGAGAAGGCGGAGAAGGGAGGAATCGGGCCAGCCCAGAGGGCCTCAATGAAGATTGGAACCTCGGTGACTACCCGAGCCATGCGAGTGCGAGACGCGGGCCAAGCTACCGTCGCTCCCCACTCGTTGAAACTGGAGGAAAGCATGGGGCACACCTTGTCCATGGCCTCGTCGTTGAGCACCCATGGCCGGCCGAGCGCCGGCTCGAAGGATGGAGGCACAGTTGGCGAGTATGGAGGTTTCTTCCCCTTCTCGGCTTGTTTCGGCGCCATGCGGTGAAGCAGGCGGAGCGCAATCAGATTGTGAGGACGGAGCAGGGCCTCGAGGATGCAGGGAGATTGGAAGAGCCGGGCGTGGCGAAGGAAGAATAACTGAGTAAGAGGCGGGGGCCGCATAGCCAGGCGGATTTAAGGGTAGCGTGGGGAAGTGGAGACGCCCACGTCCAATCAACTGCCACGCATCAACCAAGGCTGGAGGTTTTGGGGCCCGCGATGCTCCGTGCTTGACCCTTGGCTTCGCCGCAAAGCCAAGCCCGAGCACACCTTGGGCCCGGGGGCTACTGTCGGTGTTCTGGGAACGGGGGTCCCCAGACTTGCCTGCCTGCGGCCCGCTGCGTGGCTAAGCCAGCAGGCCGTACGACCCATCTTCATCAACAAGGCATTCAAGACCCTCGCGAGGGGCCAAGCCTCACGACGAGGACGACAGAAGACCTCCTCTGGAGCAACCTAGTCAGGCAGGCTCACGAGGAGCGGAGATATCAAGGCGAGGCGAACCTCATGAGGCTCTCGTGACGTGAGCCATGACGATCGACACCAGGCGGGCACCAGCGCACGCAGCGTCCTTGTTTCCTCTTTGGTGCTAAGGAAAACAGTGCAGGCGAGGAGTACCGAGGCATCAGGCAAAGGTTGACATTTTGGTGCAACAAGACCAAGACCAGAAGGACGGCAAGACGGATGTCATCGTGGAGCCCAAGACGGCGTCACCACCAGAGCCTTTCGCAGGCGGAGGCCGCCTTTGTTAGGATAGCTTGTACTAGGTGTCCCCCTTCAAATTTGTCCGCCGTTGTTGGCCCCCTTCCCGCTCAAGATTTGGGAAGAGGACCAGGGCCTCTATAAGTAGGACTCGCCACCACCATAGGAAGGGAGACGACATCTTAGATCATCCCCAGCCACACAAGTTAGCCAAGCACAAGAACACCTCAACCTCAGGAGGCTGTTCTTCCCCTTGTATTGTTCATCATCAGCCCAAGAGGCAATCCACCACCACCACACTGGAGTAGGGTATTACACCACAACGGTGGCCCGAACCAGTATAAATCTTGTGTCTTTCTGTGTTGCGAGTGCGTCGAGTTCGTCCGCGATATCTTAGCGAGCTAGGGCGTAGATCGGTGGGAGGAAAAGACTTTGCGTGCACCCCAGTGTTCGAAACTTAAGGGTTTACCAGAACCCCACATCCGACATATATAAACCGAAGGGGATAGTCCAGAAAGGACAACACATATACTCATTACCATATTCATAGGCTAGACTTCTAGGGTTTAGCCATTACGATCTCGTGGTAGATCAACTCTTGTAACACTCATATTCATCAAGATCAATCAAGCAGGAAGTAGGGTATTACCTCCATAGAGAGGACCTGAACCTGGGTAAACATCGTGTCCCCGTCTCCTGTTACCATTGATCTTAGACGCACAGTTCGGGACCCCCTACCCGAGATCCGCCGGTTTTGACACCGACACCTACTTCTTTCAAGGGAACACAAGCTTAAGATGATCTTACACCACAAGACCACAAGCAAAAAGGCAAGGACAAGCTTCAAGAGGAGATTGATGTATTTGAAGAAGCTCCCAAGGCCTTGGTCAAGTGGGTTCCCAAGACTACATCAAGTTCTACTTCATCAAGTACGACTACAACTCCAAGGATTCCCATCAAGTTGATGTGGATCCCGGAGAAGAAGAGCTAGAAAGTTCTTGAGGGTGACTCCGCCAACATATTTCACTCATATCATTTTGGCGAGAACAAGTGCAAACAACTTCCACGTCTTGCACTAGTTCAAGGAGTCACAAACCCTCCTGTTGGTAAGACAAGGGACAAGGTAACCTAATGCTTTCATGGACATCATCTTGTGTGAACTTCACTCTATGTATATGGACGTCCTTTTTTGTTCCTTGTGGGACTAACCCATGTAGGTATTCAAAGTGCAACTCACTCCAATGGATTGCTCCAAATGATCTACATCAATATTGAGTATCCACATCTTCAACATCTACATGAAGTCATCATCGACAAAACACAAGGTTAGTTCATCCCTCTTAGGGGGGATATCACATCTAGGGGGAGCTTTACTCTAAGAATTGAGCTAAAGCGACTCTAATGATGTGAACAACAATGCTTTATGTAAAAGTGGTAACCCCACTTGTGCTTAAACGATGAGTATGACCTATGATCAAATGTTCTCATTTGACTCCTCAGTCAATATACTCATATATAGATGACCTAGTCATCGCCAGTTGCTTGATAAATGCTAGAGTGTTTGTGCATGCTTTGCCACATATTTCATTTGCCATTTTATTGTGTGAGCATGTTGGATGCATATTTTACTCATTTGAGGACATCCATTTGCTGCTTTGATTGTTTGGTTCTATTTCTTTTGCCAAATGGATGGACAAGAATGCCTAAGAACTTTCTCTAGCTATCTATGATTTTCTCGTCTCAAACTCTATTCATGCTACATCTCAACGTTTGATCAAGTCAGATTCGAACACTCTGTGTGAGGAGCACTCGGAGTCACCGATTCGTCATAGACTTAAACTTCCAAAAACTCTGTGCATTTCGGTCTGACTGATTCATCCTTTTCGGTCAAACCGAGTTCACTGAGTTGATCTAGATTTTCAATCTCGGTACAACCGATTAGAACTTCGGTCACACCGATTTGTAGTAACCGCTTGCAATTCTGCATCTCGGTGCCACCGAGTTATTCCACTCGGTCACACTGACAGGGTTAGGATATATATACCAATGGGCCAAATTTTGGAAATTTCTCCAAAACCTCTTCGCCCGTGCGTGTCCAGCTCCAACGTCGAGGGTCTCCGGATCGTCCTCTCATCGCCAGCGACCTCCCGCTTCTAGTCTCCGTCGCCGTCAACGGGCTTCAACACCGCCGTTGCCGCCATAGCGAACTCATCGCCGAGTTAGCGTATGAGTTCGACCCCTTGTGCATTATTTTTACCTCCGATTCTAAGCACAAGGTCAATTCCATGTTTCTTACCACGTATGAGATCAATCTATCTAGCGAAATCTTCCTTTAGACTAGATTTGATTAGAAAATTTAGGGTTAGGTTTCCGCCGAACTCATCTCGGATCGACCGAGTTGTGGAAATCGGTCTCACCAATTTGGCTTAGGCCATTGCACGTGCACTTTTCGGTCTGACCGAAACTTGCAAATCGGTGTGACCGAATTCAATTCTCAGTGAAACCCTAGCAATATCGGAGTCACTAAAATGTGTCTCGGTTTGACCGATTTCACTAGTTTAGACTCCAAAAGTCGCTTCGGTGTCACCGAGTTTACAAATTAGTAGCTTCGAAATGCTTTCTATGGAAAACTAAAACTAAGTTTTTGACTCATCTGTTTTGCAAAATATCTGCACTTTGTGATGCCCATCCACTCTATCTCATCTATAACCATTCACAGGGTCAGCTTTCAGTTGCAGTGTCAACCATGTCTGACCAGAGTGACAGCCAGAACAAGTCTGGGGAGCAGTTGAATCTGAGTGAGGGCACTAGTCCCTCTGACAGTTATGACGATGGCAGCAGAAGTACTCCTAGCAACCTGCCTAAGGCTGCTACTAGGCCGAGGAGAAATAAAAATTCTGAGTCTGAAGATGAAGACTATGTAGCTGCTGAGGAGGAGGTCAGCTCCAAGAAAAAGAAGGTTGTCAAGAAAGAGTTTGGCACAACTGCTTCAACCAAGCCTGGGATGCACAAAAAGGCTCCTGCAAAGAGAGTGCCCATGTCAAAGGCCAGAGCCTCCACTCTTGAGATTTCCAAATCAACTAAAGAGGCTGCTGGTGAGGGCAAGAAAGGAAAGGAAAGGGTCAAGAAAACTATGGCCAAAGTCATTGGGAGATCCTCTATGATGGAAAACCCAGCTGAGGATGAAGAGGAAGAGGAAGAAGAGGATGTTGCACCAGCATCCAAATCTCAAAAGCTAATGGGGGATGCCATCAAGTTTGGGGGTGCTCCTTCTAAGCCCAAGACTGCCCCCAAAGCTTCTGCTCCAGCTCCCAAGACTACACCAAAGTGGAGCACAAGGAATATACCGGTTGCTGGGAAGAACAAGGCCCCAACAAGAAGAAGAAGAAGAAGAAGAAGAAGAAGAAGAAGAAGAGGTTGAAGCCCAAGTGCTCAGGAAGCTCAATCCCAAGATCCCAAGCCATGATGACAACCATACAGTGGCTGAGAATATGAAAATTAGAAAGGATGCACATCTTAGACTATGGAGAGAATCTGATCCATATGTTGTGAGGAGAAGGACTACTGTGGATTACAGGTTTCACACCAAGGAGCAGCAGGACTTCTACGAGACTATTCTTCTAGATAAGAAGCCCATTGTCTGTAATATGAAGTGGGTGGACTGGAAGTATATTGACGGTAATGAAGACCACATTCCAGGAGTGCATGAGAGCTTCAGGCTATCTGGGGTAGAAAAATTTGTGGATCAGAAGTTGACCAAGTGGAATGATGAACTCATCATGCGATTCTACTCCACATCACGTTTCTATCCTGATGGCAAAATTGTCTGGATGTCTGAGGGTACCAGGTACCAATCGGCAGTTGCTGAGTGGGAAAAACTGATAAATTCCCCTACAGAGCATGAAGATGACATAGATGTATATGCCAAGAAGAAGAAAGATCACCACTCCATGGCTAAAATGTATAAGGAGATTCTTGACAAAGCTTTGGAGAATCACAAGATGGGCTCTGTGTACTACCTATTGTGTGGCCTGACAACCATCAACACAATCTTGAGGCATACCTTGTTGCCTAAGTCAGGTGATCATGGGATGATCAGAGGCTACTCCCTTAACCTGCTGCAGTTGTTTGATGTGCCACAAAATTTCAAAGTGATGAGTCTGATTGTTGAGACAATCAAGAGGACAGCTGCAGATCAGAAGAGGTCATGTGGGTATGCTCCACACATCCAGGTGCTCATCAACTCCAAGATGGGCACAGGCACTTACTTGTTGGATAAGAAACATCTTCCCTTGAGGCCTGATTTTGAGGATAACACAGTTGTCACGAATGCTGAAGATCCCACATCTGCAGAGGCTCAAGAGAAGAGGGAAAAAGCTAAAGCCGAGAAGGCAGCAAAGATGCCAAGTGCTGAAGAGGCTTCTCAAGTGTTCCTCGAGTCAAAGCAAGACCAACTTGGATATCTGATTCAAGCCACCTTGAGGATTGAGAAGGGATTGGCCACCCTGACTCAGAACCAAGAAAGCCTGGAGAGGATCATTAAGACTAAATTTTATGATCTTGACTTGAAAGTAACATAGATGCAGACAGCAGTTGAGAAGCTCCAAGAAGAAGCTGAGGAGAGGAAAGGGCATGCTACCACAGATGCCTTTCAGAGAGTGCCAAGAGGACAGAGATCTGCTGCAGTGCCAGTGACTGACACAAGAGCAACTACATCCGCACATGCAGCCACAACATTAGTGCCACCTCCAGTTGCCACTCCACCAGCTCCAACAACTTCAACAGATGCATTCGTCCTCGGAGTCCTCTCAACACCTCCTCTCGAAGATCAAGCCTAGAGAGACACATAGCACTATGGATTTTCGAGCTTTTTGGTAACCTGTTGCCAAAGGGGGAGAAAGTGTATGGATCATAGGCTTCGAGAGAGAGAGAGAGCTTTGCTTCTTTTTGCCTTATTTTCCACTTGTTTGATACTTATTTCTGTGCTTGCTTGGATGATACTCTATGTTTATGTGTGTGAGATAATTGTTTGATCATGTGTTTGATCATATCATACTTTAATGCTTATGCTTGAATGATGCTATTATTTATCTCTTATGTATGAGCATTCACTTTGCCTTGGTGATGAGTCCATATTTCATATTCTATCATTTTGCGCGCTCCACCAAGATGTATGTGACATGAAAGAGTAACCCATGATCCTAATCGATTGTGCATTTGCATTCAAAAGCAAATTTTAAATAATGCACAAATTTAGGGGGAGCTCTTGCTTATCACATACTTCTCAAAGAGACGATGTATTTCAATCTTATTATCATTTGTGGAAGCTTTGATCTATATGTTGTCATCAATTACCAAAAAGGGGGAGATTGAAAGTGCAACTATCCCTGGGTGGTTTTAGTAATTCCTAACAGCATATAGCTCATTGAACTAATGCTCTTTCAAGATGATTATTTCAGAAAGTTCAATGATTGACATGGCATGGACTAGGAATGTGGACCCCTCAAATGCTAAGGACACATATTAGCAAAAAGCTCAAGACTCTATATTTTTCATTTTAGTGATCCAAGATCACATTGAGTCCATAGGAAAATCCAATACTATTAAAAGGGGATGAGGTGTTGCTTAATGGCTTGCTTGCTTAAAATTCTTAGTGATATGCTCCAAAATCCCTCAATCACTTTCTCATATCCACATATGTCCCAAACCAAAAGTCAAACTCGGCCCCACCGATTTGATCTATCCGGCGCCACCGACTTCATTTGGCATAGCTATAGCCAGAAACTCTAATCAGTTCGGTCTCACCGAGATGGGATTGCAAACTCTCTGTTTCCCTTCGTCATGTTTCGGTCTAACCGAGATGAGCGATCGGTCCCACTGAGTTCGCAATGCAAACTCTCTTTTTCCTTATCGTAACGTTTCGGTCTCACCTAAATGAGCGATCGGTCCCATCGAGTTTGCCTGACCAACTCTCTGTTTGCCTATTATAGGAATCGGTTCAACTGAGTTCATGTGATTGGTCTCACTGAGATTACGTTATGCCTTAACCCTAATGAAATCGGTCCCACAGAGTTGATCATATCGGTCCCACCAAAAATCCTAATGTTCACATTTTGAACTGAATCGGTCTGACCGAGTTTGTGTATTCGGTCTCACCGAGTTCGGTAAATTGTGTGTAACGGTTAGATTTTGTGTGGAGGCTATAAATACCCCTCCGCCCATCCTCCATTCATGGAGAAAGCAATCAGAACGTGCCTACACTTCTAATATTTATTTTCTGAGAGAGAACCACCTACTCATGTGTTGAGACCAAGATATTCCATTCCAACCACAAGATTCTTGATCTCTAGCCTTCCCCAATTTGCTTTCCACTCAAATCATCTTTCCACCAAATCCAAATCTGTGAGAGAGAGTTGAGTGTTGGGGAGACTATCCTTTGAAGCACAAGAGCAAGGAGTTCATCATCAACACACCATCTATTACCTTTTGGAGAGTGGTGACTCCTAGATTGGTTAGGTGTCACTTGGGAGCCTCCATCAAGATTGTGGAGTTGAACCAAGGAATTGTAAGGGCAAGGAGATTGCCTACTTCGTGAAGATATACCCAAGTGAGGCAAGTCCTTCATGGGCGATGGCCATGGTGGGATAGACAAGGTTGCTTCTTCGTGGACCCTTCATGGGTGGATCCCTCCGTGGACTCGCGCAACCGTTACCCTTCGTGGGTTGAAGTCTCCATCAACGTGGATGTACAATAGCACCACCTATTGGAACCACGCCAAAAATCTCCGTGTCAACATTGCGTTTGCTCCCTCTAAACTCCTCCCATTTACCTTCATATGCAATGATTTACATTCCACTGCTATACTCTTATACTTGCATGTGTAGGTTGATTTCATGACTTGTGCTAAGTTGCTAAAATCTGGCAAGACTCAAAATTTGGAAAAGGGCTAGATTTTTATTTGGTCAAGTAGTCTAATCCCCCCCCCCCCTCTAGACATACTTTCGATCCTACAGTAAGACATAAGGGCAAACAAAAGATGAATGAAAGAAGGGCGAATAAAAAGGCATTTTTTTGTATTTTTCTGAAACATTTTAGAAGTGGGGGAGAAGAAAACGAGGGGCAAATGGAAAATAACGTAATGCAAGAGATGAGAGTTGATGATGGGTACTTGGTAGGCTTGATGTAGATCCCCCCAGCAACGGCGCCAGAAATTCTTCCTGCTACTTCTTTAGCTTGCATTGGTTTTTCCCTTGAAGAGAAAAGCGTGATGCAGCAAAGTAGAGATAAGTACTTCCCTCAGTTAAGAATCAAGGTATCAATCTAGTAGGAGATACAAGCAAGTCCCCAATCTATGCACTTGCACAAACAATCAAACACTTGCACCCAACGCGATAAAAGGGTTGTCAATCCCTTCACGGTCACTTGCAAAGGTGAGATATGATAGAGATAGATATAAAAGATTACTAAAATGTAAAACCAAATAAAAGTAAATAAATTTCAGCGAGATATTTTTGGGTTTTTTGGTATATAGCTCTGAAAATATATGATGGAAAATAGACCCGGGGCCATAGGTTTCACTCGAGGCTTCCCTCTTGAAGGAAAATAATACGGTGGGTGAACAAATTACTATCGAGCAATTTATAGAAAAGCGCAAAGTTATGACGATATCCAAGGAAAATATTATGCATATAGGCATCACGTCCGTGTCAAGTAGACCGACTCCTGCCTGCATCTACTACTATTATTCCACACATCGACCGCTATCCAGCATGCATCTAGAGTATTAATTTCATAAGAACGGAGTAACGCCTTAAGTAAGATGACAAGATGTAGAGGGATAAACTCAAGCAATATGATGAAAACCCCATCTTTTTATCCTTGATGGCAACAATACAAATATGTGCCTTGCTACCCCTACTTTGTCACTGCGCGAGGACACCGCAAGATTGAACCCAAAACTAAGCACCTCTCCCATTGCAAGAAAAATCAATCTAGTTGGCCAAACCAAACTGATAATTCAAAGATAAATACAAAGATATCAAATCATGCATATAAGAATTCAGAGAAGATTCAAATAATATTCATAGATAAACCGATCATAAATCCACAATTCATCGGATCTCGACAAACACACCGCAAAAGAAGATTACATCGTATAGATCTCCAAGAACATCGAGGAGAACCTGGTATTGATGATCAAAGAGAGAGAAGAAGCCATCTAGCTACTAGCTATGGACCCGTAGGTTTATGTTAACTACTCATGATTCATCGGAAGGGCAATAGGGTTGATGTAGAAACCCTCCGTGATCAAATCCCCCTCCGCCAGGGTGCCGGAAAAGGCCCCAAGATGGGATCTCATGGATACAAAAGGTTACGGCGGCGGAAAAGTATTTTGGTCGACGCTTCTAGTCGTTTGGGAATATTTGAGAATTTATAGGCCAAAGATTAGGGTTAGAGGATTCCCATGGGCCCACAAGCCAGGGCGCCCCCCTACAGAGCGCCCTGAGAGCTTGTGGAACCCTCGGGACTCTTCTGCCTTTGTCTCCAAGTCCTACGTGTGTCTTCTGGTCCACGAAAAATCATTGTAAAGTTTTATTCCGTGTGGACTCGGTTTGATATTCCTTTCTTGTAAAACTCAAAAACAAGAAAAAGCAGAAAGTGGCACTAGGCTCTGGGTTAATAAGTTAGTCCCAAAAATAATATATAATAGCATATTAATGCATATAAAACATTCAAAACAGATAATATAATAGCATGGAACAATCAAAATTTATAGATACGTGGGAGACATATCAGATACCGATGCATACTTAGTATAGACCTGATGTAAGTCTTGCGAGTACTTTGGGTGAGTACCCACGGTTGCATTGCTACCTCTTTTCCCCTATACCCGATTGATGCGATCAGATGACGGATCCGAGGAGCCAGATGCCACCACCAATGACTACTACTACTACCCCGAGGGTGCCTACTACTACGTGGAGGCCGTCGACGACCAGGAGTAGTTAGGAGGCTCCCAGGCAGGAGGCCTTGCCTTTTCGATCTATGTTGATGTTTGTGCTAGCCTTCCTAAGGCAGACTTGTTTACTTCTGTCTGTACTCAAATATTGTTGCCTCTACTGACTCGTTTGTATTCGAGTCCTCTGGCTTGTAATATAAAACTTGCATGACTTTAATTTGTGTCTAAAGTTGTGTTGTGATATTTTCCTTTGAGTCTTTGATCTTGACCATGCATATTTACGTGTATGATTAGTGCAAGATTAAATTAGGGTATCACATACGCCTCCAGACACCGAGTAGCCACACCAACGCAACCAAAACCTCCATCGGCTCCGTGCAGCATGCACAACCGCCATCATGTCGCATTGCGAGCAGCCGCCAAATATATACCTAAAGCACAAAACTTCATATAGTATGGAAACACTTTTCGAGACTAATGTATGCGTACGATGTTAAAAAAATCTTGTCCAAGTACATTCTGAAATTTTTAACCAAACAAAATATTAAATGATAGCTATTATATAAATTGAGTTTAAAAAAAGTAACGTCGCATAAAATTTGCACTTCGAGAATCAAATATGGGTTAGAGCATCTCTAACAAATCCCCTATAATTTAGAAGAGCAAACGTCCGAAAATCCTTTGGAGGAGTATATTAGCTCCTTTAATAAAGTGTGATTTTATCCTATCCCTAAACCTAACTCCTTAGTTTTTTAACACAAATTAATTTATTTTTGGCCTGTCGAGTTAAACTTCACTACTACACATTTCAACAGAAACACAACTTCCTTAACTACTCCTACTAATCTGATCAATTCTTTTACCATCTCTTCACTGACTACATTGTTACTTTTCTCTATTGGCTTCTCGAGTTTTCACACTTATTTCTTCTCTTCCTCCTTACACTTGGACATTGGCATCATCTCTAGTCTCATCTCTAGCAATTAGTGCAACAATATCTAGCAGGTTTCTCGCCCATCAATAGATCAATGTACCCTCTTCTCAATACCAAAACTTGCATCTGCCCTACATACAATTTAAGCAAATAATGAATTTCAAATTGTGATGAATCCGAAGAACAATCATACAAAAATGGCACACACTCCGTCCTTTTCGCACATGTAAAAAACCCATCAAGGATGTTTTGGCGTGCTCAAAACAAGGCGCGACACTAGCTGCCAGTAGTGGTCACACTTGACGACCGGCAAAGGCTCGCAGATGACCTGCTGGGCGAGGGCTGAGCCCGATGGACGTGGCTGCACTGGCGGTCGGTCGACGGGTGAGATGTGGGCGACGAGAGGAGGACAAAGCAAGAGGCGATACGGAGCGGTCGAGGTGGTTGTGCGGTTCGGTACCCATCGAATCACTCCAAAATGTGATGGCGCCGAGGACCGGGTGCGTCGAATCGGCGGCGGAGACAGGCATAGATCTATCAATTTTGGCACTGACGATGAGAAGAGGCCAAAATTGAGGTGGGGCAAGCGACGGTTCCTAGAGAGGGGTGACGGAAACGGACGTAGATCACTCAATTTTTGCACCGACAATAAGAAGAGACCGAATTGAGGTGGGGGAGCGAGAGGCGGCGGGTTCTACAATGGGCGGTAGCGCGTGGTAGCCGACGGAGGCAAGCATGGCATCGCCGGAAAAGATTTGGAATGGAGTGGGTGGGAAGGGTGTGGCTGATGGGTGGGCGCACGAGTATTTTATGAGTTGAGGCGGCCGTGGAGTAAACTCTTTACTCCTCTCTAACTATTACTAGCTTAACCCCGCGTGGCGGCACGCCGCGCCCGTCGATACGGTGCGGTTATATGGATTATGTTTCTTCTTTGTAATAAGTGTTGTTATTTTAGGATGCCAGATGATCGCATGAAAAACTATGGATGTAGAGAAAAAAGATGGGAGAATGATGCATGTGAACAAACAGGGGAATATATGATGACACATCTCTAGTAGGGATGATTTATTTTGCCGAACGTGGTGCGAGTCATTGCCAGATTATATCATCTGGTGTAGCCTCCCATTGGATTAGCTCCTATGATGAAGTAGTAAAGAGACGCAACTAGTCAGAATTATATATACACGATGTGTAGTTAATATTTTTTCCTTCTTTCATACATTTTTTTACTATCACCGAGAAGTGACCGAGCCAAGCAGGTGGCCAATCTCGTGCACCGTCGCCGACTACTCCAGGGAAGCGATCACGTCCAGCGACGCTAGGGACATGTCGGCGGCGGTCACCCATGCCTTTGAGGCGCCTAAGTGGAATCAGCTCGCCGGCATGCCCGTCAGCCGTCGAACACCTCGTTGTCCCGTGGTGGACGTCGACAACCTCCACATGGTAGCGACAATGATGCAGTTTCTTGCTCGGCGGAGTAGCAGCGACGGAGGCTGGACACAGCTCCTCCCCGGCAAGCCCGGAGGTGCAGCGTGGGGAAAGCCCACGGGAAGCCACTCTGAACCTCGGAGCGCGGCTCCACAGCTCGCGATGGCCGAGCTTGCTCCGCACTGCACGTCGAAGAAAGGAGGGGCCTAGGAGGGAGGGGCATGCCCGGCGAGGCGGTAAATGAAGCTCCTTCCCATCCCACACGAGAGAAGCGGAGAGAGGCTCGATGTTTTGCGCCGACGCTATTTCTCGGTGCTGCTTTGGTTGAGATGCGAAAGCGAGTGATGACCACAAAGAAGAGGAAGGAGAGATTTATAGATGCTTATGGTGTAGAACGATTCAACCGGAATCTTTCGAAAAACAGCTCGATAATCAAGGGCGGTAAGTTGCAGAGGCATCCAGAAGAAGAAGAGATGAGGAAGGAGAAGTAAGCAGTGAGGCAGATAAGAAAGCGACGAAAGCGGTGGATTGGACGGGATGCATGCAACGCACATGCGAGGGAGACAGAAGGAATGTCCCGTATCTGGCCTAGAATCGTGCCCGAGCGGTGCGGTGGCTGTCATGGCCATATCCCTCTGTCATCTTGTAATTGGATGTAGTTGCCCGTCCCGCTGCCTGCGCATGTGCCTTGTAACTGGACGTAGTTGTCCATTCCCCGATCACCGCTTCGTCAGACTGCTATTAGTCGGCCGCATATCCAAGCAATGTGTTCCGATTGGTCCGCATGTATGCGGTGATTGATTTGCCCACGTTCCTTTGCTGAGCATCGATTTGGTTGTTTCTTGTCTGTTCCCGACAACGAAAGCAAATCTGGAAACCAACACACCGCATGGTCGACTTAATTACAACATAAACAGCTAGAAGAAAACGGCAGTGAAGCAAGCACGTTCAAAAAATTTAGCCGATGCATATACGCCCACACATGCATTTGTACACAGCCACATACCAAAAAAAAATGCACGCGTCAACAGCCCAAACGCCCATAGGTTGCTTCAAGATCAAACAATCATCTGAACCAAAATCGCTAAAGACACCCCAAGTGCACACGGAAAAATGTGAATCAGTTAACAAAAAATTCATCAAAGGCCTAGGCCACCGCGTGATTCTACACGGTAATCTATCAAAATAATACACATGTTGCCATCCAGCTGATTAAGAAGTCACTTTCACACAAGTGGGTAAACCCGGAGGAAAAAACTTTTCGAGATATAGTGGTTTTGATATATAAGGGATCGATTAACTGTAGTTTAAAGGAGAAAAGGTGAATTTTTACTTCTCTAAAGTTTATAGAGGATCGGTTAGAGATGCTCTTACATGGTTAGGATAATGGTTACAAGATATTTCATTTTCTTCTTCAAAATATCAGTTACAACTTTGTAATTTGCAATGTGAGATGGAAAGGATTTCATAAATTCATAAATAAGAATACCCTACTGATTTGACCGACGGGTACGTGCGTAAACGGCAAGGGAAGGCCAAATTCGTAAATATATGCTGTGAGCTTTGGCTACTGTTTCTCCAAGCGGCTGCGGTTGCGGCTGAACGCCGTTTTGGGTCGAGTGGTCAGAGGTTTGACCGCAACCAAGGGTGATTGTGGTGACAGCTCACGCTGATGTGGCAACATGGCCGCGCTGATCATATCAGCTTTTTTTTGGAGAAATGGTGATCATATCAGCTTGGTGGTCGCTCTCAAAGGGCCCCCGCAAAGTCAACCTGCTCGCTCGGGCTAGTTGCTTTCCGCCACCCACTCACCACAATTTCCTCTATTTTAATTGGAATTGAAAGATACGACTAGGCTGACCTTGTTAAATCTTGTCTTTGTCCATATTACAAATATCCTACGTATAATGTAGATACTAGTGTGCTTGTCAATTCTTTGTTTCGATTTGTTGTTTAGCTGAACGAGGATCAGCTCATTTAGCACTAGAAAACAGTGCAATTTAAGGTCGTGAGAGGGAAAGAGGAGAGCCGTGCACAACTTTTGTCTGCGGTAATCTGTTTTCTACATAAAAAAAAGTTTTGAAATGCCTTTTCTAATTTTGTAATACTAGACTTTTAGCTTCCATAGCCGCCTCGAAGGTCGGATTTAGCCCAGCACGTGAAGACAAACAAATGAGGCTAATAAGCCGCCTCAAACGTCAGCATGTCCTTTGTGCTAACTTTCCGCTCATTTTTTGCTTCAAACAAGAAGACCTAAGCAACTTGACAGACGTACATAAATAAATACGTGTTTATGCTCTATTGTGAGTGCTTCCTTTACTTAACTTAAGTTTTATTAAATATAGTATAAACAGATGCTCATACAAACACACGTACCTCATCCCTACGAACTAAGAGCATCTCCACTCCCCCTCCCCCCCCCCCCCCCCCCCAACAGACCCCACAGGCCCTTTTTTTATCGCCGACACGAAAAAACAGTCCAGTCGCGTTCCCAGCAGCACAAATTTCGCCGATAAAGACCGAAATTGGCGTCGGCGGACCCAGCCTGAACGCAGCGCGCTAGGGGATGACCGGGGCACTGGAGGAAAGGAAAAACGAGTCAAAACTTCCCACGCCAGATTCCCACCCCGTGGAGAGTCAGTGACTGCGTCGTCGTCCTCATCTCATTGCCTCAGCTCCCGCGCGAATCAATGGCAAGGCTGCGGCAGGTGAGCCTTCCATTGATCACGGGCGGCGCAATGAAGGCGAGATGTCGTGCGTCCCGTCCCTTCCCGCCACGCGTCCACATTGCTGCCATCCGCTCACCGCCCCCTCGCTGTTGGCCGCACACTTGCCTCGCCACAGCCTCTCTCTCTCTCTCTCTTGCTGCCGACAACCTTCTCTCCTTCGCCGCCGACCACCCTCCCTCCTTTCCCCATCTCAAGCCCGCGCCCGATGGCGGAGAGGTTCCCCGGCAACGTAGCAGCGGCCAACGGCTTCGGCCGTCGCCATCTGCATGAGTAGGAGGCGCGCCTCCTCTACAAGGCCAACTACCCGGCGCCGCCCGACATGCGCGTGCCGAGCTCGTGGAGTCTCAGCGCCGGCGGCGTCCCAGTGCCCCCGCCGCCCTCCGACGCGGAACGCCGCGTCGAGATCACGCGGATCCAGGCGGCGCTGCAAGAGGAAGCGTGGCAGCAGCCGAAGTATGCCCTCGACGGCCAAGCGCTGTGGACGGCGTACTTCCAGCGCTGCCACGCCAACCAGTTGGGGTGCACAAATGGCGCTCCGACGCCACGGGGGCGCCATAACTCCAACGACCGCTGTCAGTGGTGGGGCATCCCCGGGCGCACGCTTCACGTCGTCCTCGAGCACATCGAGGGCGGCAACGCGCCAGCGCTGGAGTACCCGGCGCGCTCTTTCTCGCGCCGCAGCGGAGCTCGTGGCTGCTGATACGTCTCCAACGTATCTATAATTTTTGATTGTTCCATACTATTATATTATCAACCTTGGATGTTTTATATGCATTTATATGCTATTTTATATGATTTTTGGGACTAACCTATTAACCCAGAGCCCAGTGCCAGTTTCTATTTTTACCTTGGTTTAGAGTATCGCAGAAAAGGAAAATCAAACGGAGTCCAATTGACCTGAAACTTCACGGAACTTATTTTTGGAAGGAAAGCAACCCGGGAGACTTGGAGTCCACGTCAAGGAAGCTTCGAGGAAGCCACGAGGTAGGGGGCGTGCCCACCCCCCTGGGCACGCCCTCCACCCTCGTGGGTCCCTCGTGGCTCCCCTGACGTACTTCTTCCGCCTATATATCTCCATATCCCCTAAAACGATTGGGGAGAACAATAGATCGGGAGTTCCGCCGCCAGAAGCCTCCGTAGCCACTGAAAGCCAATCTAGACCCGTTCCGGCACCCTGCCGGAGGGGGCAATCCCTCTCCGGTGGCCATCTTCATCATCCCGGTGCTCTCCATGACGAGGAGGGAGTAGTTCTCCATCGGGGCTGAGGGTATGTACCAGTAGCTATGTGTTTGATCTCTCTCTCTCTCTCGTGTTCTTGAGGTGATACGATCTTAATGTATCGCGAGCTTTGCTATTATAGTTGGATCTTATGATGTTTCTCCCCCTCTACTCTCTTGTAATGGATTGAGTTTTCCCTTTGAAGTTATCTTATCGGATTGAGTCTTTAAAGATTTGAGAACACTTGATGCATGTCTTGCCATGTGTATCTGTGGTGACAATGGGATATCACGTGATTCACTTGATGTATGTTTTGGTGATCAACTTGCGGGTTCCGCCCATGAACCTATGCATAGGGATTGGCACACGTTTTCGTCGTGATTCTCCGGTAGAAACTTTGGGGCACTCTTTGAGGTTCTATGTGTTGGTTGAAGAGATGAATCTGAGATTGTGTGATGCATATCGTATAATCATACCCACGGATACTTGAGGTGACATTGGAGTATCTAGGTGACATTAGGGTTTTGGTTGATTTGTGTCTTAAGGTGCTATTCTAGTATGAACTCTAGGGTTGTTTGTAACACTTATAGGAATAGCCCAACGGATTGATTGGAAAGAATAACTTTGAGGTGGTTTCGTATCCTACCATAATCTCTTCGTTCGTTCTCCGCTATTAGTGACTTTGGAGTGACTCTTTGTTGCATGTTGAGGGATAGTTATGTGATCCAATTATGTTATTATTGTTGAGGAAACTTGCACTAGTGAAAGTATGAACCCTAGGCCTTGTTTCTACACATTGCAATACCGTTTACGCTCACTTTTATCATTAGTTACCTTGCTGTTTTTATATTTTCAGATTACAAAAACCTTTATCTACCATCCATATACCACTTGTATCACCATCTCTTCGCCAAACTAGTGCACCTATACAATTTACCATTGTATTGGGTGTGTTGGGGACACAAGAGACTCTTTGTTATTTGGTTACAGGGTTGCTTGAGAGAGACCATCTTCATCCTATGCCTCCTACGAATTGATAAACCTTAGGTCATCCACTTGAGGGAAATTTACTACTGTCCTACAAACCTCTGCACTTGGAGGCCCAACAACGTCTACAAGGAGAAGGTTGTGTAGTAGACATCAAGCTCTTTTATGGCGCCGTTGTCGGGGAGGTGAGTGCTTGAAGGTATATCTTTAGATCTTGCAATCGAGTCTTTTAGTTTCTTGTTTTATCACTAGTTTAGTCTATAAAAGAAAACTATAAAAAAATGGAATTGAGTCTACCTCATACGCTTCATCTTTTTAATATCTTTCGTGAGTATGATGGAAAGGAAAATTGTGCCAAAGTGTTAGAAGAAGAATGCATTAAAATGTTTGGCACTAAATCTTTGAATGATGAGCATGATTGCAATGTTGTTAATATGAAGTCCTTGAATATCCATGGTACTAATGATGATTGCACTAGTTATGATGAAAATGTCTCCTATAAACATGTCAATTTTTGTGGAGTGCATTGGGTTTGCAAGTACTGATGAGGACATCAATACCATTGTTACACCCACAGCCCCTACTGTTACATATACTGGACCAATTACTAGAGCTCGCGCACGCCAATTAAATTACCAGGTACTTTCGTTTCTTGGTAATGATTCTAATGTTCATGAGATTATGATGCTGCCTAAATTGGATACATTTGTTTTGCTTACAAATGAAGGTCCTAGCTTGGAGAAGGATGAACATTGGAGCAAGAACACGAATGGAGTTGATGGCATGCGCAAGGGGATCAAGAACGGAGTTACAAGTGATGATTTCAGGACTTTGAAGCCGCCATAAGGAGTGCATGAAGCCTTGGACGAAATATACAAGATGCCACTTCATAATATTCATCCATAGGCTATTCTAGGTGCTGCGTCACCTTATTAATGGGCCAGGCCCATGTAATTTCGAAATACTTAAGTATAGGCTATTTTTAGAGTCCGTATGTGTGGGGAAACAAGAGTTAGGGTTGGTTTCGGACCCCACCCTCAAGGGCCACGAAATTCCCCTCTCTTCCTCCATATATACAGCCCTTAGGGCGTCGTTTAGACTGGGGTTTTGTTTAGATTAAAAGTTCGCCATAGCTGCAACTTCGCGTACTTCGTTTGTGTCCAACGACCAGACCAAGACGTCACAGAACCCCACCTTGATCAATAAAGCTTTCATCTTATATTCGCAATATCCAGATTGCAATCTCAGTTTCTTGCTTGTTCTTCGTTTGCTCGCAGGAAACAGGCCCTCGTGGTCAGGTTGATCGTGCTCCGGCGTGGTCAATAACCCCTCGGAAGTTGGTTTAGCGATTGCTAAGGCGCGACGTCTCGCACGTTCGTAGTCGGATCGTCAAGGTCGACTCCCACAGAAAACGATAGCCACCAACTCATCGAAACATCGGGACACCTTTGCCTCTATCAAGTGGTATCAGATTTCCAAGTTGCTCGGTGAGATTTTACAGTTTTTCGTAGATTAGATCGAGTCTGTTCTTCATACCTACAGTCCACGAAAAAGCCACAAAAAAAATTAGGGTTAGTTCATCATATCCAAACCAATCTGAGCCTTTGCATAATCTTTTTAGGGTTTTTGCTTTGTTGAATTTGCGGTTGCATCGTCGTGTCAAGTTGCTGGTCTTAGAGTCTAGTCTTTTAGAGTTCCGAGTTCTGGTCATAAGTTGTCACGCCGCCGCCGCACCATCATCATCGCCCATCTACCACTTTTGCTTATCCGCCACCGCTCTGAATCCTTATCCATATACCACATACCACCACCGCTACCATATACCACCACCGCTGCCATATACCACAACCATATATCCACCACCAATCCGAATTCTTCTCATATTAGGTTTGTTCTTCCTTGCCTGCGTAGGTGTCGGAAAAAAAAAAGTCTGGAGACCCCCGGGCAGTTTTTAGGCCAAAATTTTCACGGGCAAAAATATTTTTTCCCTATCCTATTTTTAGGCTTTTCTGAGTCTTTTGAGCCACGTGCCATCATAGTGATTTTTTGTCGCACTTTTTCGTCGTCGCTGCCCTGATTTCCGAAAAAAAAAGTGAAAAAAAAATTTCGTGCCCATCCTATCAGTTTGACGAGGGAAGAGTTTTGAGACACTCGCCATTATAATAATTTTTCGCAAAAAAAAAAGAGGAGCGCAAAAAAAAAGAGGAGCGCAAAAAAAAAGCGAAAAAAAAGTTCCAGAGTGTGCTTTTCCCTTATTTACTTGCAGCGCCGTGATTTTGTTAGTGTTCTAGGCTCGCGTCTCTAGCACGGTCTAGCCTAGGACCAGCACAGTACCGTCGTTGAGCGTTTATTCAACTTTGCATCTCTGAATTGATTATTGCTGACCCTTTTTGCTACCATACTATAAGCCTTCCCAGCTCCACATACATCTACGTCGTGCGTTTGACTCTCCCTGGCAATCGCTCTATCCAAGCTTTTGAGAGTTTTTGACTACAACGGTTGCCGATCACCGCCTGCTGCTGGGTAAGAACTGGTAAGAATTTGAGATTTGCTTGACGGATTTGTGACACCCGCCACCACCACCTCTTGTTAGTATTCTGTAGGATCATATTCTTGTGTGTTTTCTATTGTTGCTAACCATGGCAGGATCACAAGCCGACGAGACTGACTGGGAGAACATGACGAATCAGGAGTTGCATGATAAATTTCAGCAAATGATGAATGGACAGGTGCAGGATGTGCTAAACAGATTTGAAGAGGCCATGGAGAAGATAGATGACATGGAGAAGACGTTCGAAACAAAGCTCGATGACAGGTTTAATGAATTGCTCGCGCGTCTTCCACCACCACCACCGGCTGCACCTAACGCACCTCAAAGATAGATTTCCTAATCTGCGCAAATCAAAGCTAATGCCACGTGCTGATGGTCCTTTTAAGGTTTTAGAGAAAATAAATGATAATGCATATAAACTTGAGCTACCTGCAGATTTTGGGGTTAGTCCCACTTTTAACATTGCAGATTTGAAGCCTTATTTGGGTGAGGAAGATGAGCTTCCGTCGAGGACGACTTCATTTCAAGAAGGGGAGGATGATGAGGACATCAATACCATTGTTACACCCACAGCCCCTACTGTTACATATACTGGACCAATTACTAGAGCTCGCGCACGCCAATTAAATTACCAGGTACTTTCGTTTCTTGGTAATGATTCTAATGTTCATGAGATTATGATGCTGCCTAAATTGGATACATTTGTTTTGCTTACAAATGAAGGTCCTAGCTTGGAGAAGGATGAACATTGGAGCAAGAACACGAATGGAGTTGATGGCATGCGCAAGGGGATCAAGAACGGAGTTACAAGTGATGATTGCACGATTTGAAGCAGCTTACTTTGATGACATATTGATTTATAGCAAATCTTTGGAGGACCATTTGGAACATTTACGTGCTGTTTTTATTGCTCTACGTGATGCACGTTTGTTTGGTAACCTTGGAAAGTGCACCTTTTGCACCGACCGAGTATCTTTTCTTGGCTATGTTGTTACTCCACAGGGAATTGAAGTTGATAAAGCCAAGATTGAAGCTATTTAGAGTTGGCCGCAGCCCAAAACGGTCACACAAGTGAGGAGTTTCCTTGGCCTCGCTGGTTTCTATAGGCGTTTTGTGAGAGATTTCAGCACCATTGCTGCACCTCTCAACGAGCTTACAAAGAAGGATGTACCTTTTGTTTGGGGTACCGCACAGGAAGAAGCCTTCACGGTATTGAAAGATAAGTTAACACATGCTCCTTTACTCCAACTTCCTAATTTCAATAAGACTTTTGAGCTTGAATGTGATGCTAGTGGAATTGGATTAGGAGGTGTGTTATTACAAGATGGAAAACCTGTTGCATACTTTTCTGAAAAATTGAGTGGGCCTAGTCTGATACTATTCTACTTATGATAAAGAATTATATGCTCTTGTTCGGACCTTAGAAACATGGCAACATTATTTATGGCCCAAGGAATTTGTTATACATTCTGATCATGAATCTTTGAAACACATTAAAAGTCAAGCAAAACTGAACCGTAGACATGCTAAATGGGTTGAATTCATTGAGACTTTCCCTTATGTCATTAAACACAAGAAGGGTAAAGAAAATGTTATTGCTGATGCCTTGTCTCGTCGTTATACTATGCTTTCACAACTTGACTTTAAAATATTTGGTTTGGAGACCATCAAAGATCAATATGTTCATGATGCTGAATTTAAAGATGTATTGCAGAATTGTAAGGAAGGGAGAACTTGGAACAAGTTCGTTCTTAACGATGGATTTGTGTTTCGTGCTAACAAGCTATGCATTCCAGCTAGCTCCGTTCGTCTTTTGTTGTTGCAGGAGGCGCATGGAGGAGGATTAATGGGACACTTTGGCGTCAAGAAGACGGAGGATATACTTGCTACACATTTCTTTTGGCTAAAGATGAGACGGGATGTTGAGCGTTTTGTTGCTCGCTGCACTACATGTCAAAGAGCTAAGTCACGACTCAATCCTCATGGTTTATATATGCCTTTGCCTGTACCTAGTGTTCCTTGGGAGGATATATCTATGGACTTTGTTTTAGGTTTACCTCGAACAAAGAAGGGGAGGGATAGCATATTTGTTGTCGTGGATAGGTTCTCGAAAATGGCACACTTTATACCATGTCATAAAAGCGATGATGCTGTTAATGTTGCTGATTTGTTCTTTCGTGAAATTATTCGCTTACATGGTGTGCCAAATACTATTGTTTCAGATCGTGATACTAAATTTCTTAGCCACTTTTGGAGATGTTTATGGGCTAAGTTGGGGACTAAGCTGCTTTTTAGTACTACTTGTCACCCCCAAACTGATGGACAAACTGAAGTAGTCAATAGAACATTGTCTACTATGCTTAGGGCTGTTTTGAAGAATAACAAGAAAATGTGGGAAGAATGCTTGCCTCATATTGAATTTGCTTATAATCGTTCATTGCATTCTACTACTAAGATGTGCCCTTTTGAAATTGTGTATGGTTTCCTACCTCGTGCACCTATTGATTTGTTGCCTCTTCCATCTTCAGAGAAGGTTAATTTTGATGCTAAAGAACGTTCTGAATTGATTTTAAAAATGCATGAGTTAACTAAGGAAAACATTGAGCGTATGAATGCTAAATATAAACTTGCTGGAGATAAGGGTAGAAAACATGTTGTGTTTGCACCTGGAGATCTTGTTTGGTTACATTTGCGTAAAGATAGATTTCCTAATCTGTGCAAATCAAAGCTAATGCCACGTGCTGATGGTCCTTTTAAGGTGTTAGAGAAAATCAATGATAATGCATATAAACTTGAGCTACCTATAGATTTTGGGGTTAGTCCCACTTTTAACATTGCAGATTTGAAGCCTTATTTGGGTGAGGAAGATGCGCTTCCGTCGAGGACGACTTCATTTCAAGAAGGGGAGGATGATGAGGACATCAATACCATTGTTACACCCACAGCCCCTACTGTTACATATACTGGAGCAATTACTAGAGCTCGCGCATGCCAATTAAATTACCAGGTACTTTCGTTTCTTGGTAATGATTCTAATGTTCATGAGATTATGATGCTGCCTAAATTGGATACATTTGTTTTGCTTACAAATGAAGGGCCTAGCTTGGAGAAGGATGAACATTGGAGCAAGAACACGCATGGAGTTGATGGCATGCGCAAGGGGATCAAGAACGGAGTTACAAGTGATGATTTCAGGACTTTGAAGCCGCCATAAGGAGTGCATGAAGCCTTGGACGAAATATACAAGATGCCACTTCATAATATTCGTCCATAGGCTATTCTAGGTGCTGCGTCACCTTATTAATGGGCCAGGCCCATGTAATTTCGAAATACTTAAGTATAGGCTATTTTTAGAGTCCGTATGTGGTGGGGAAACAAGAGTTAGGGTTGGTTTCGGACCCCACCCTCAAGGGCCACGAAATTCCCCTCTCTTCCTCCATATATACAGCCCTTAGGGCGTCCTTTAGACTGGGGTTTTGTTTAGATTAAAAGTTCGCCATAGCTGCAACTTCGCGTACTTCGTTTGTGTCCAACGACCAGACCAAGACGTCACAGAACCCCACCTTGATCAATAAAGCTTTCATCTTATATTCGCAATATCCAGATTGCAATCTCAGTTTCTTGCTTGTTCTTCGTTTGCTCGCAGGAAACAGGCCCTCGTGGTCAGGTTGATCGTGCTCCGGCGTGGTCAATAACCCCTCGGAAGTTGGTTTAGCGATTGCTAAGGCGCGACGTCTCGCACGTTCGTAGTCGGATCGTCAAGGTCGACTCCCACAGAAAACGATAGCCACCAACTCATCGAAACATCGGGACACCTTTGCCTCTATCAAGTACACACCAAATAGGGAAGATAGATATTGCAAGAGGCATAAGTACTTAGAAACTAAATTGTTGCAAGAAAGGCTAGATGATTGTGCTAAAAATTTAAATTTTCTTGGCCATACTTGTGAGCTTTGCAATGAACGTGGTCATTTAGCTATCCGATGCAAATTGTTTCATGATCTAATCGTGTCCAAAAATTGTGATGATTTGATTTCTCTTGCACATCATAATGAACTTAGTTTGCTTATGGGTTACGAAGAAATGAAACGTATAACTAACTATCTTCCAGAATTTGCCCGTTATAAACTTCTTGGTTTCGATCTAGAGGAAATTTATATGTATCGTGCGGTGAATTGCATTGAAAATCCTTATATTGCCAATCACATAAAGAAAAGAAAAGAAATAGAGGATGAAGAGAATACTAACGAAAGGGAAGAGACTTCCCAATACCCTTCTATTATTTCTTATGATGAATCATGTGACGAGGAGGAGCCTCCTATTCAACCAATCTCATTAATAAGGAGCTCCAAAAAGAGGATTGAACCCACACATGATGTGGTGAAGAAGAAGAAAAGAAAAAGGAAGAGAGGTAAAAAGATATCTCTCCCAAATAATGCTGCTCATATTACTGTTGTGCCTCATGAAAATATAATTGTGGAAGATAATGATACTTCTTATGATCTCGAAAATCTTTTTGGCACTTGCTTGGAAGAATATGATAATTGCTATACTATTGGTGCTATCCATACTATTAATTATGAGAGTGATTATGCTTATGATATGAAAAGGCCCAAGCTTGGGGAAGCTATGTTTGATGAGGATGACATATTTGATAATATATTTGCTGCAAATAATGTTTGTCCCAAGCTTGGGGATGCTATGTTTAAAGAAGATGATATTTTTAGCCTCCCAAGTTTTGATATGCAAAGTTGTTATGATGATAGCATGCCTTCTACCTATGATCATTATATTGATGAAAGTGGGTTTGGAAGAGTGTCAACTTTAGGAATTAATGATCCCACTATTTTGGAGGATGTTGAATCTTATAGTATTTATGAAAGTGGATTTGGAGAGGTCATGACTTTATTTAGTGATGAGTCAACTATCTTGGAAGAGGTTTCAATCGATTATGATGAGAACGAAGTTGCTACTTATGATGATTATTGTGATGAAACTTATGCTTTAAAAAGTAGTGATGATTATATTTATAAAACTTATCATGATTATGAGTACCCTTTCTCTGAACATTACTCTTTTAATGTGGAAACAATTTATAGTATTCAAGTCTCTTATGATACTCCCACTATTCCGAATGAGAAGAATTTTGCTTATGTGGAGAGTAATAAGATTTATATGCTAGTAGATCATGAAAAAAATGCTTTAGGTTCTGGTTATATTGTTGAATTCATTCATGATGCTACTGAAAATTATTATGAGGGAGAAATATATGCTTGTAGGAATTGCAATAATATCAAGTTTCCTCTCTATGTGCTCAAAGTTTTGAAGTTATGCTTGTTTTGCCCTCCTATGCTAGTTGATTATTGTTCCCATAAGTTGTTTAATCACAAAATACCTATGCATAGGAATAGGGTTAGACTTAAATGTCCTAGTCATATTCTTCATGATGCTCTCTTTATGTTACAATTCTTATCTTTTATGTGAGCATCATTGAAATCATCATGCCTAGCTAGGGGCATTAAACGACAGCGCTTGTTGGGAGGCAACCCAACTTTATTTTTGTTCCTTGATTTTTTTCCTGTTTAGTAATAAATAATTCATCTAGCCTCTGTTTAGATGTGGTTTTATGCTTTTAATTAGTGTCCGTGCCAAGTAGAACCGTTGGGAAGACTTGGGGAAAGTCTTGTTAATCTTGCTGTAAAAAACAGAAACTTTAGCGCTCACGAGAATTGCTTTCATTTTTTAGTGGAGAGTGCTATTTAGTTAATTATTTTTGAAGATGATTAATATATAAATTCCTCACGTCCAGAAATTTATTTGAGAATTTTATTAGTTCCATAAGTATACGTTTGATACATATTACTACAGACTGTTCTGTTTTTGACAGATTCTGTTTTTCGTGTGTTGTATGCTTATTTTGATGAATCTATGGCTAGTAAAATAGTTTATAAACCATAGAGAAGTTGGAATACAGTAGGTTAACACCAATATAAATAAATAATGAGTTCATTACAGTACCTTGAAGTGGTGTTTTGTTTTCTTTCGCTAACGGAGCTTACGAGTTTTCTGTTAAGTTTTGTGTTGTGAAGTTTTCAAGTTTTGGGTAAAGATTTGATGGACTATGGAATAAGGAGTGGCAAGAGCCTAAGCTTGGGGATACCCAAGGCACCCCAAGGTAATATTAAAGGAAAACCAAAAGCCTAAGCTTGAGGATGCCCCGGAAGGCATCCCCTCTTTCGTCTTCGTTCATCGGTAACTTTACTTGGAGCTATATTTTTATTCGCCACATGATATGTGTTTTGCTTGGAGCGTCATTTTATTTTATTTAGTTTTGCTTGCTTTTTGAATAAAATACCAAGATCTGAAATTCTTAAATATTAGAGAGTCTTCATATAGTTGCATAATTATTCGACTACTCATTGATCTTCACTTATATCTTTCGGAGTAGTTTGTTGTTGCTCTAGCGCTTCACTTATATCTTTTTAGAGTCCTAAACAGCATGGCAAATTTTGTAGAAATAGATGAACTCTCATGCTTCACTTATATTATTTTGAGAGTCCTAAACAGCATGGCAAATTTCTTTGGTTATGAATTTAGTCCTAATATGATGGGCATCCAAGGGATATAATAAAAACTTTCATATAGAGTGCATTGTATACTAAGAGAAGTTTGATGCTTGATGATTGTTTTGAGATATGGAGGTAATAGTATCAATGTCGGGTGGTTGGTGCGACATATGCCAATGGATGGCTTATCATTGTGGGAGCCAATAAAACATCGCTGGTGCCTGGAAACGGGATAAGGCGAAGACATGCACACCGACGAATCTTACCCAGCTTCAGGGCTCTCCGTGGAGATAACACCCCTAATGCTTCTCTGCGGGGTCTCCGCATGATCACTAGCTCGACGGGTAGCTACAGGATGCTCCTTGAGCTGTTCGGTGAAAGGATGAAGGAGGGCAAGGCCAGCCCTCTCCTCTTCTCTTTGTGGGGTCTAAAGCTATCGAAAAAGATCTCCCCCCTGCATGGGAGCCCTGGGGGGTTTATATAGGCCTACCCCCTAGGGGTACAATGGTAATTCGACTGGGCGTGGGCCCTAGCCGTCTGTGTCTATGCCCACCGGCTTCTTCGCCGACTGGTGGGCCCCGCCACTACCGGGCCACGGCCCACGCTCGGATCTTCTGTGGCCCGGGCGGACCGCGCACCTCCCTGCGGCGGTTGCCACACGCCGTGGAAGCGCAACAAGCGCAGGACGTGGGGGGAGTGGGCGCAGTTAATCCCACGTTCCCCCATGCCTTGCCTCCTTGGCTTCGCCGTATGAGGCTTATAAGTAGGGGGAGGGGGGAGCGGCAAACGCTCGCACGCTCGCCCTCGCCCCGTCCCTTCCGTTTCTTCTTCTCTGTCGCCACAACTCCCCGTCGCCGCCCGGCTCTTCCGCCAACCTCCTTGGCTCGCTGTTGCTTTGCCTCGGCAGGGTCGCGTGTCTCTTCGTTGCCGCATCTTTCTCGTCGCCGTGCCATTCTCATGGCGCTATCGAGCTCCTGGGACGGCTCCAATGTCCACGATGACCACGTCGACTTTCTCCGCCGGACGCGGCGGCTGCCGGGCGCGGACTAGGTGCAGGTCCGTCTCGCGCCGGAGAGGGAGATCTCGCCGGCACCAGAAGAGGACGAGCGGGTAATCTTCCGCTCGCATTGCCTGCGCGGCTTTGGCCTGCCGGCGAGCGGGTTCTTCCACTTCTTCCTTGAATTCTATCATCTCCAGCCGCATCACCTCACTCCCAATGCGGTGATGCTGCTGTTGGCCATCGTCACCCTGTGCAAGGGTTTTCTTGGCGTCCTCCCCACCCTTGAACTGTGGGGAGAGTTCTTCCAGTGCAAGCTTGGCACTGTTATTGTGGGCGTGCCTGCCCCATGCGGTGCCTTCATCGCCGTGCGGAGGACGGGCGACAACAACCCATTTCCGTCCATCCCGCTGATCCAGTCGGTGAAGCTCTGGCAGAAGTCTTACTTCTACGTGAAGAATATCGCTCCGCAAGGCGACTTCGTCGACCTGCCAGCTTACGTAGCCGGCCCGCCGGCTGGGAGGCAGCCTTCATGGTCCTTCCGGTCCAGGTCGTTGTCTCCAGGCGGGGCCGCCTCCGTTGCCCGACTCCGGGTGATGATCCAGTCGGAGGGTCTGTCCGGGGCCGACCTGGTGGCCGCCTTCGTGGAGCGCCGGGTGCTTCCGCTCCAGGGCCGACCTCACATGATCGGTCAGATGAGCGGCCGCTTCGACCCATGCCGGCTAAGCACCAAGGAGATGCCTCACGCCGAGGTGTCTTATATGGTGAATTATATTTCCAACTGCAACCTCACCGAGGAGTGGCAGTACGGCAAGGTTTCGTACTCTCGCGCCAATCATCCGCCGGTAGTAAGTTTCTCTTCTTTTCTTCTTTTTCGATTGATGTTTTTCCAAACCATTTTTCTCAATTTATCAAACAGGGCCCCTCTTTCCCTTGGGCGGGTCCCGGCCGCCTCCATAGTCGGAGCCGTGTGAGGGTCTTCAAGCTCCCGCCGGGTGGATCCCCGCGCCGACCTCCTAGAGGCGACGGAGCGAAACGCGCGGGAAGTGCGGGAGGAGCGGGAGGCGGAGGAGCGGAGGGCGGCTCGAGAGGCGAAGCAGAAGTCGGCGGAGGCGCGAGCCGTCGCGGCCGCCAAGGCCCAGGCGGAGGCCGCAGACGCGAAGAGGGAGGCGGAGGCCCAGCATAACCAGCCTCCGTAGTTCATCATTCCCCTTCGCGCCGCGGCTCCCGACACCCCTGTGCCCCCGTTGGAGGAGGCCGGTCGCGGCCAGCCGGAGATGGAGAGGGAGGTGCCGCCATCACCACCGACTGGAGCGGGCCGAGGAAGCCGGGCTGAAGTGCTGCCCGTGCAGCCGGCTGGAGGCGAGCCGGTCGTGGGAGGGGACCTTGTGATCTCGTCGCCGCTTCGCCGGCGCGCGGGGAAGGCGGCTTCAGCGCCGGACGCACAAAAAACCGTGGACGCCAGCTCGTCGGCCCAGGACCTAGAAGCGGCCAGCGATAGCTCGTCCGGGTGGACGTCGGGCGGCGGGACAGCCGTGCTGAATGTGGCGGTGCAGGATGTCCGGAACCGGCTTCAGGCCCAAGCCACCGCGCTGAAGCAGTACACCCAGGAGTTTCTCACGACGCGATCCGTTATTCGGGTGAGTCCTCCTGCTCTTTGTCGATTGCTTTTGATTTCTTCCGTTGGGGCGCGTCAGCGCACCCACTGGGTGTAGTCCCCGAGTTCCGAGCCGGCTGCTGAGCAGGCAGCTTGGAACTTCTTGGAAAGCTTGATTGTCGTCTTGTTCTTACTCGCGTCCCTTGTCTTATCTGTAGGAGTACCACAACCTCCGCGCGGCCGCTTTCAACTCCCAGGCCCAGGAGTTGAATCAGAAGGCCACTGATCTGACCGAGAGCTAGAGTAAGCGATTCATTTTTCTTTTAAGTGGGGGCGCGTCAGCGCACCCACTGGGTGTAGTCCCAGAGATTCAGGCCGACTACCGAGTAGTCGGGTCGGATCTTTTCCTAACGTCTTCTTTCTTCATATTTGCAGGGGCCAATGCTGACTTGAGGAGCCAGCTAAGCGGGGCCCAGTCCTCCCTTCGCGCCAAGGAAGACAAGTGTGCCGCCCTGGCCCAGGAGCGTGATCGCCTGGCCAAGAAGCTGGCCGACCAGGAGGAGAGCCACAAGCTGGCCCTGAAGGCAGCACAGGACAGCGAGGCCGCCCTCAAAGCCGAATATGAGACCGAGGCAGAAAACTGGGCCGAGACAAGGCAGGCGCTGAGCCAAGGCTACAGCCGGGTGGAAGATTTGATTGACGGTAGGCCGCCTTCTTCTTTGCTTCCTTGCCTGCCTCCTACTATCTGATTCATTTTTTGACTTTGTGCCACTGCTTTCCTCTTTGTGCAGATTACTTTCCCGGCTACTCTATCGCCGCCACCCAAGCCATCGAGGCCTACCGCGACGCGCGACGGCGGGCGGGGGCCGAGATCGCGCCGGGTGCCAGCCGGTCACTTGAGGAGCAGCTTCTGGGGCTTCAAGCCCACCTGCAGCCGGCCCACCGCATGCTCCGCCGTCTTCAGCGCGCCGGGGCGCAAGTGCTGGCCGCCCTCTGGCCCGGCAAGGTGATCCCGCGCACCCCAAGTCGGACCGCCGACTGGCTGGAGGTCGCAGTCGGCTGCTTCGAGGCTTGGAAGGCGTCAGCGGCCCGGTCCGGCGCTGGGCGGGCACTGGAGTTCGTCCAAGCTTGGTATCCTGGGCTGAACTTGGACCAGCTGAGCACCTGGCAGCAGGAGGCTGACGAGGAGCTGGAGGCGGTGCGGCCGGCTATCATCCAGCGCGCCTCCGCGATCGCCGAGTATACCGACACCAGCGCCTTTGCTCCTGAGGTGGATGACGCCGGCGTCGGTCAGCCGGAGGAGTGGTTCGGGCTGAACCCGACCGAAGGTGAGGACTCGACGGAGGAGATTGCCTCCAGTGATGAGGGCGAAGGGGAAGAGGGAGAGGATGATGAAGACGCTGCGCCGGATGGTGAAGCGACCAGCCCGCCTCAGCCCGATCGTGGCTCTAGCAATGATGTCGAGACTCGCCAGCCGATCAGTCCTCCAGCCGGCGCCGCCGACTCCACCAACCTGCCCAACTCGCCCATTGTTCCCCTGGCTTGATCCGCCGTCCTTGCTTTCCTGCTTGTTACTCTTTTCGACAATCTTTAAATTTGCGCAGTTCCACCGACTGGGGGTGTATTCAGACTATGTTGAATGCTGACCTTTCGAAGGTCTTTTGTGTAAATATTATGCATGTGTTTGGCTTCCGTTCATGTTTGCTTTTTATCCTTTGGCTTTTTCCTTTGCCGCCTTCCCTTGGCCGCCGCCTTCCCAGCCGGACAGCTACTCTGCAGTCTGTGGCCGGAGAAGGACTTGGTCGTTTTGGGAAGGCAAGTACTCGAGCTTTCTCAGATTGCAGCAAGGTGAACGGGAAGCCGGCCAACCGACTGCTCTAGTAGCCGGCTAGCGGGGTGGGAGGCTGGCTCGCGTTATATAAGTTCGTTGGTCCTTAGCCGTTTTTCGCGTGGGCACCCTTTCCTGCCCTTGGCTCTTGCCAGTCGAACAGTCGATTCTTCGAGCTGCGACTTTTGGCAAGAAGGGGCTTGGGTGCCGGCACACTACTTGTCTGACTGCAGGTGGAACTTCAGATATAACTTGAGGCGGCGATTCCCCGGGCCGACTGGTCGAACCCGGTGCCGGACGAAGAAAGAAAATGTAGTAACATAATCGTATGCGTGATACTCATCATTCATAGATAAAAGAGGGTAGTCCCCGAGTGCTCCTTGGGGCACCCCTTGTCTCGTACTTAGTACAAAAGGTAGCATGCTACGTACTGCTTTTTAACTGTAAAATCTTCGGAGGAGATTGGTGTTCCACGGTCGTTCCGACTCCTTGCCGGAATCATCTCTCTTGTGTGCCTTTGGCTTCTGCGCGTCGATTAGGTAGTAGGAGTCGTTGCCTAAAGCTCTGCTAATGATGAAGGGGCCCTCCCAAGGGGCCGAGAGCTTGTGCTGGCCGGCTGTTCACTGGATCAGCCGGAGCACAAGATCGCCCTCTTGGAAAGATCTTGGCTTGACCTTCCGGCTATGGTAGCGACGCAGACCCTGCTGATAGATGGCGGACCGATTGAGGGCTAATAGCCGGCCCTCTTCCAGCAGGTCAACGCCGTCTTCTCGTGCTTCCTTGGCTTCCGCCTCCGTGTACATGGTGACCCGAGGCGAGTCAAACTCGATGTCAGTTGGGATGACAGCCTCGGCACCATATACAAGGAAGAAAGGGGTGAAGCCGGTTGACTTGTTTGGGTAGTGCGCAAACTCCAAAGGATGGCCGACAGCTCGTCGAGCCAACAGCCGGCCGAACGCTCCAGTGCACGACCAGTCGGGGCTTGATGCTGGAGAGGATGAGGCCGTTTGCTCGCTCGACCTGGCCGTTTGACTGCGGGTGGGCAACGGATGCTAGGTCCAGCTGGATGCCGTGTGTTGCGTAGAAACGTGCCAGTGCTCCCTTTGCAAAATTTGTGCCGTTGTCGGTGATGATGCTATGCGGCACGCCATACCGGGTTGTAATATCTGCGATGAAAGTAACGGCAGTCGGCCCATTCAGCTTCTTGATCGGCTTTGCTTCAATCCACTTGGTAAATTTGTCCACAGCGACGAGCAGATGTGTCATGCCGCCGCGTGCCGTCTTGAACGGGCCCACCATGTCCAGCCCCTAGACGGAAAAGGGCCAGGTGAGGGGGATGGTCTTGAGTGCAGAATCCGGCAGGTGTTGCTTGGAGCTGAAAACTTGGCACCCTTTGCAATGTTTGACTAGTTCCTTGGTGTCTTCCAAAGCAGTCGGACAGAAGAATCCATGGCGAAAACCTTTGGCGACGAGTGATCTTGAGGCTGCGTGGTGGCCACATTCGCCTTGGTGGATGTCCCTGAGGATCGATATGCCCTTCTCTGGTTCGACGCAGCGCTAGAAGACTCCAGTGACGCTGCGCCTAACAAGCTCTCGGCTGACGATTGTGTAAGCTCCGGCTCGGCGTTGAACCTGTCTTGCCAAGATCTCATCGGTTGGCAGCTCTCTGTTTACTAAGAAGTTGAGGATGGGCTAGGCCCATAATGGAGCTGTGACTTCTTCTATTGTCAGGACTGCCACTGTGATAGGGGCGGGTGGGCTGGGTGGTGAAGAGTTGGAGTCGGAGTCGTCCACCGCCTATTGTGTTGATGCAGTTCCCGGGCCGGCTGCAGTAGCCCCCGGGCCGAGTTCCGAATTCCCCGGGCCGGGTGCGACTATGGCAGTCCCCGGGCCGCCTGTTGGAGTCCCCGCGCCGCCTGCTTGGTTTTCCAAGTCGGATCCGACTGTGTCGGGGTCAGGCGGCACGAAGATGGAATCAGATTCTGGAGACGGCTTGATAGACGGCTTGAGGTGGCGGTGGAGAGAAACGCCGGCTGGTATAGCTTGCCGGGTGGATCCTACTCGTGCCAGGGAATCTGCTTGCATGTTGTCGGTACGTGGTACATGAAGGAACTCACATCCTTCAAAGTATCCACTGATTTGCTGGACGAGGAAATGATAGCTCGCCATGTTTGCGTCCTTGGCGTCCCAGTCGCCAGATGACTGTTGGACCACCAAATCCGAGTCGCCATAGCACAGGATCCGATGGATGCCGAGCTCTTTGGCTAGCCGAAGCCCGTGTATGAGCGCCTCGTACTCGGCCACATTGTTGGAGGCGGCAAAATGAATTTGCAATGTATACTTGAGCTTGTCGCCCTTGGGCGAGGTGAGGATGATGCCGGCTCCCAAGATGGTGTGCATCTTGGACCCATCGAAGTGCATCCGCCAGTGAGTGGAGTCGGGGGCCGGTGGCAGGTATTGGGTTTCGGCCCAATCGACGAGGAAGTCGGCCAGTGCCTGGGACTTAATAGCGGTGCGGGGCTGGTAGAAGATCGCGTAGGGGGCCAGCTCAATGGCCCATTTGGCCACCCGGCCGGATGCATCCCAGCTGCCTATGATCTCGGTTAGCGGGGCAGTACACATGACCGTGATGGGGTGCTCTTGAAAATAGGGCTTGAGCTTCTTGGCAGCGACGTACACATCGTAGCACATCTTCTGGTAGTGTGGGTAGTTCTGCTTCGAGGTGGATAAGACTTCGCTTAAATAATACACCGGCCTCTGGACTGGCTGAGCCCGGCCTTCTTCTAGGCGCTGGACTACGATGACTGTGCTGACCACCCGGCTAGTAGCGGCAATGTAAAGGAGCATGGGCTCCTTTTCAGCTGGTGCCGCCAAGACAGGCGGCGTGGCCAACATCTTCGTTAGCTCGTGGAAGGCTTGGTCCGCCTAGTCGTTCCACTTGAAATGAGTGGACTTCTTCATGAGTCGGTAGAGGGGGAGGGCTTTCTCTCCGAGCCTGCTGATGAAGCGGTTCAGGGAAGCCAAGCATCCGGTGAACTTCTGGACATCCCGCAGCTTGGTGGGAATCTCCATTCTCTCTATGGCCTTGATCTTCATCGGGTTGCACTCGATGCCGCGATCGGAGACCAGGAAGCCTAGGAGCTGGCCGGCTGGTACTCCGAACACGCATTTCTCGGGGTTGAGCTTGATTTGAAATCAGCGCAAGTTTTCAAATGTCTCTCTGAGGTCTTCCAGCAAGGTGCCGCGCTTCTCCCTCTTCACCACAATATCGTCTACGTAGACGTGGGCATTTCTGCCGAGCTGCTTGAGGAGGCATTTTTGCATGCAACGCTGAAAAGTGGCACCGGAATTTCTCAAGCCGAATGTCATACTCAGGTAGTAGAAGGCTCCGAATGGTGTGATGAAGGCGGTTTTCAGGCGGTCAGCTGGATCCAACTTTATCTGGTGGTAGCCTGAGTAAGCATCCAAGAAGCTCAACAGCTCGCATCCGGCTGTGGAGTCTATTACTTGATCAATCCTTGGCAAGGCGAAGGGATCTTTGGGGCAGGCTTTGTTGAGGCTGGTTTAGTCTATACACATGCGCCATTTGTTATTTTTCTTCAGCACGAGAACTGGGTTGGCGAGCCACTCTGGGAAGAAAACTTCCATAATGAAGCCGGCTGCCAGAAGCCGGGCTATTTCTTCTCCTACAATCCTTCTCTTCTCTTCCGATAGTCGGCGGAGGGGTTGTTTGCCTGGTTTTGCACCTTCTCAAACATGTAGCTTGTGCTCGGCGAATTCCTTCGGAACACTCGGCATGTCCTTGGGGAACCATGCAAAGATGTCCTGATTCTCACGGAGGAAATCGACGAGATCGCCTTCCTATTTGCTATCCAGGTTTGCCCCGATGGTGGCAAACCTTTCTGGGTGATCCGGGTCCAGAGGTACCCTCTTTGTTTCTTTGGCCGGCTGAAAAGAACCTTGGGCATCACACTCCTTGGGGTCGGGGGACAGGGCCGGCTGCTTGCCGGCCATGGCCACGACTCGGTCCAGTATCTTCTTCTCCTCAGCAATTACAAGGGACTCGGCTAGCCGGCTGCTGGCAGCCGCACACTCAGAGGATTTCTTGTAGTCTCCGGCTATGGTGATGATGCTCTTGGAACTTGGTATCTTCATCTTGAGGTAGGCATAATGGGGTACAGCCATGAACTTGGCCAGGGCAGGTCGGCCAAGCAACGCGTGGTAAGGGCTCTCTAGATCCACCACTTCAAACCACACCGCCTCTCGGAGGAAATGATTCTTGTCTCCGAAGAGGACGTCTATCTTGATCTTGCCGATTGGGGAGCAGGATAGGCCGGGAACAATGCCATGGAACACGGTCCGACTGGGCATGAGCTACTTCGTCTTGATGCTTAGCTTCTCCATGGTGTCACGGTATAGTATGTTGATACTGCTCCCACCATCTATCAGCACGCGGGAGAAACGGGCGGCTCGCCTTTCTGTAGCGAGGGTGGCATCCAGAACCAATGCGTAAGAGCCGGGAGACGGCATCACCTCTGGGTGATCTGTCCGGCTCCAGCTAATAGGCCTTTCTGACCAGTGCATGAACTCTGGGTTGTTGGAGGCGACTGCGTTGACTTCTTGGTGTTGTCAGCGCCGGCTACGCCGATCTTCTGGCTGGCTTGTAAAGACGACGTAGGCGGCATGCTCGTCGGGGTACTCGTCTTGAACTGCCCCGACCGCTGGTTGAGCAGCCGGCTGAGGAGGAGCCGGAGGCGGCTGACCAGCAGGCGGAGGTGGCGCCATCCCCTCACCCTTGGAGATCTGTGTGAGCCAGTGGCATTTTCGGGTTGTGTGGTTTGAAGGCTTTGCGCCGCTGTGAAACTTGCAGGGGGCATCAAGTGCTTGCTCATAGGAGAAAGCCGGCTGCCAAGTCGGCCTGCCGCCCTTCTGCTTCTTGGGTGCGGGCCGCCCTTCGGGTTGTTCGTCTTCGACTGTGGCCACCTGCCGACTGGTGGAAGGCGGCAGGGGAGCCTTGCGCTTGTGGTCGTTCTGGTACGGGCGTCGGCTGGACTCTCCAGTCGGCGTCTTGGGACTTGGAGCGAGCACCTTCCCGGAGGCGTCTACTCGGAGCTTGGCCTTCATTGAGGAATCGGCCGTGTCGTATTTATCAGCTATGATCAGCGGCTCGTCAAGCGTAGTCGGCTCGTCGCAGAGGAGTCGGTGCTTGAGGAGGGTGCCTTCTCGGCACCCGGCGGTGAAGTACTCTATAGCATGAACCTCGTGCACTCCCTCGCAGGAATTGCGGAGCTCGGCCCAACGCGTGAGGTAGTCGCGAGTCGATTCATTGGGCCCTTGGACACACAAGGAGAGCTGTCGGGGCTTGGGAGCCCGCTTGTAGGTGCTCGTGAAGTTACGGATGAAGGCTTCAATGAAGTCTAGCCAGCTGTTGACGTTGTAAGGCTTGAGGCTGTTGAGCGAGGTGCGCGGTGTGCCTTGGAGCATGAGGGGCACATATTTTACGGCAACACGCCTGTTGCCGTTCGCGATGCTAACTGCGGTGGAGTAGTCGATCAACCAATCTTCCGGCTTCACGGAGCCGTTGTACTTGGGCGTGTCTCTTGGGAGCGAGAACCCTTTGGGGAAGGGCTCGTCGTGGATGCGGGGGCCGAAGCAAGGCGGGCCGACATCATCTTCTTCTTCCAGGGCCAGGGATCGCGCAAGGCGGTCGATCCGGTGGCGGGCATCATTCTCGCCGACTCCTTCGCGGTGACCCAGCCGGCCGCTGAGAGTCGGATGCGTGACAGGTGGCGGGGTAGGGTATCTCTCCCCACGAGGCGGAGGAGAGGGGGTTGCCCCGCCACTCCACGGCTCGAGGGCAGCCCTCTGCGTCACGCTCGATGGAGATTCGAGTTCGGCTGCGGCTGGCAGCCGGCTCCTTTTCTTTTCTTGCGCGGGTGTTGCCCGCGGTCGGTGTTCGGGACGTCGCGCCGTGCTCTCGGCGCGGGGGAGGACTCTCGGCGCGGACGCCGGCTTCATGCCGCTCCGTGGCCGCGTCGATAAGTTGTTGGATGCGCCTGGTCATGTAGGGGAGCTCATCAGGCCCCAGCCCATTCAATTCGTCTGCGGCCGCCTGGGCGGCGCGCGGGTTCTTGAGAGGCATGGCATAGACTGGGCGGTCTGCTCCTAGCATGTCGGCGATAGCCGCGCCGTGTTTCTTGACGATGCCGATGCAACTCGGCCCGTCGGAAGGCGGCGTGCCGAAGGCAGCACGGTCGACCTCGCGCTGGTGAGCCTCGGTGAGGCGTCTCATGGTGGCTAGCTTCTGGCCCTCTGCAACGAGGGCGAGGCGGCGCGCCTCCAATGTCTTGGCGTCCGCGTCGGTCGGGACGGGGGCGGACAAGTTGTGCAGCGCTATCTGCAGGGCGTCATGGGCGTTTTCGCCTGAGGCGGCGTCGTGGCTGATGACCAGTACCTCGGTGATGGCGCTGCCGCTGCTGTCGGCTCGAGGAAGAGGGTCATTGATGATTACCACGTTGGAGGGGAAGGCGTCAAGGGATGCCATGTCGGAGTCGACAAGCATCGGGTCGGTGGAGCCAACCGACTCCAAGTCTACGGCAAGCTCGCCGGAGACATGGAGTTGGTCGAGGAGGCTGACAAGGTGGCTCTCGGGGCAGTCTGTGCCCGCGTCGGATGCGGGCTCGTCAGAGATGCGAGCCTCGCCAAGAAGATCGGCGAGGCAGCTCGCCGCGCAGGCGACGTCTTGCAGCGTGTCGGGGCAAGCGCCATCGGGCGAGCCGGGCTGGCTACGCATGTTGGGAAGGAAGAAGGTTCCCGTCCAGAACAGGTCTCCGGACGACGGTGCACCTGGCCCCATGGTGGGCGCCAAATGTCGGGTGGTTGGTGCGACATATGCCAATGGATGGCTTGTCATTGTGGGAGCCAATAAAACATCGCCGGTGCCTGGAAATGGGATAAGGCGAAGACATGCACGCCGGCGAATCTTACCCAGCTTCAGGGCTCTCCGTGGAGATAACACCCCTAATGCTGCTCTGCGGGGTCTCCGCATGATCACTAGCTCGACGGGTAGCTATAGGATGCTCCTTGAGCTGTTCGGTGAAAGGATGAAGGATGGCAAGGCCAACCCGCTCCTCTTCTCCTTGTGGAGTCTAAAGCTATCGAAAAAGATCTCCCCCCTGCATGGGAGCCCTGGGGGGTTTATATAGGCCTACCCCCAGGGGTACAATGGTAATCCGACTGGGCGTGGGCCCTAGCCGTCTGTGTCTATGCCCACCGGCTTCTTCACCAACTAGTGGGGCCCGCCGACTGGTGGGCCCCGCCGGCTGCCGGTCCTCTGGTCAACAGGCCGGCCCCACCGCCCGGGGGCTCTGTCGGGGGCTGGTTACTGTGGCCCCGCCCTTAGTGGCGAGGGCTTCGCCTTGGCAAGCATGGCTACAGGGTCGCCGCCGGGCGGCTTGTCACTGTAGCCTTACCTCGTCTTATCTCTTTAATGGGGCGCCTCCTTCGAGGGAGTGGACTGGCCGGCTACTGGGAATCGGTCGTACCCCAGGCCGACTGGGGGTGGCCCAGCCGCCTTCGGGTGTCTCCATGACGGATGGGACCCGCCGCCCATGGGTCGTACTGACGGCTCGCCGTGGGTGACATCATGGTCAACATGGCAATAGTGTCGCGCCGAACGGGTGAGGGCCGCCCGTACGGCGTACTGTGGCCAGGCGTGCTCCGGGATTCAAGGGTGGCAGGTTTCGCTGTAGCCACGCCCCGTCTCATCGCTGTTATGTGGGTGCAGATTTTGAGGGCACGATCTAGGCCGCCTGCTGAGGGGGGGCGGCTTCTTGGAGTCGGCCCTCTTGTGGCCGGCTTCATGGAGCCGGCCCTCTCGGGGCTTTCTTCTTGGAGATTTTTAGGCCTAGGCCGCCTTCGCACAGCCGGCCTGAGGGGCAGTCGGCTGGAGGAAGGCGGCCCCACGTCTTGGAAGCTTGAAGGCTCGATCGGCCTATAATTTTTCTGAAGTGCCAGGGGGAGCCGGCTAGGCTACCCATGGTCATTTACTCCGTCAATCAAAGTCGTGCTAGTTGAGTAGTTGTGAATTTGAGAATTGCTTGTGTTGAAGTTTGCAAGTCCCGTAGCATGCACGTATGGTAAATGTTATGTAACAAATTTGAAACATGGGGTGTTCTTTGATTGTCTTCCTTATGAGTGGCGGTCGGGGACGAGCGATGGTCTTTTCCTACCAATCTATACCCCTAGGAGCATGCGCGTAGTGCCGAGGTTTTTGATGACTTTTAGATTTTTGCAATAAGTATGTGAGTTCTTTATGACTAATGTTGAGTCCATGGATTATACGCACTCTTACCCTTCCATCATTGCTAGCCTCTTCAGTACCGTGCATTGCCCTTTCTCACATGAGAGTTGGTGCAAACTTCGCCGGTGCATCCAAACCCCATGATATGATACGCTCTTTCACACATAAACCTCCTTATATCTTCCTCAAAACAGCCACCATACCTACCTATTATGGCATTTCCATAGCCATTCCGAGATATATTGCCATGCAACTTTCCACCGTTCCGTTTATTCTAACACGCATCATCATTGTCATGTTGCTTTGCATGATCGTGTAGTTGACATCGTATTTGTGGCAAAGCCACCGTTCATAATTTTTCATACATGTCACTCTTGAGTCATTGCACATCCCGGTACACCGCCGGAGGCATTCATATAGAGTCATATGTTGTTCTAAGTATCGAGTTGTAATTCTTGAGTTGTAAGTAAATAGAAGTGTGATGATCATCATTTTCTAGTGCATTGTCCCAAGTGAGGAATAAAAAAAGAAAAGAAAAAGAGAAAGGCCATAAAAAGGAGAAGGCTCAAAAAAAGAGAGAAAGGCCATAAAAAAGAGAAGGCCCAAAAAATGAGAGAAAAAGAAAGAAGGGACAATGCTACTATCCTTTGCCACACTTGTGCTTCAAAATAGCACCATGATCTTCATGATAGAAAGTCTCTTGTTTTTTCACTTTCATTTACTAGTGGGAATTTTTCATTATAGAACTTGGCTTGTATATTCCAACAATGGGCCTCCTCAAGTGCCCTAGGTCTTCGTGAGCAAGCAAGTTGGATGCACACCCACTTAGTTTCTTTTGTTGAGCTTTCATACATTTATAGCTCTAGTGCATCCGTTGCATGGCAATCCCTACTCCTTGCATTGGCATCAATTGATGGGCATCTCCCTATCCCATTCATTAGCCGCGTCGATGTGAGACTTTCTCCTTTTTGTCTTCTCCACATAACCCCCTCATTATATTCTATTCCACCCATAGTGCTATGTCCATGGCTCGCGCTCATGTATTGCGTGAAGGTTTATGAGTTTGAGATTACGAAAGTATGAAACAATTGCTTGGCTTCTCATCGGGGTTGTGCATGATGAGAGTATTCTTGTGTGACGAAAATGGAGCATGACCAAACTACATGATTTTGTAGGGATGAACTTTCTTTGGCCATGTTATTTTGAGAAGACATGATTGCTTAGTTAGTATGCTTGAAGTATTATTGTTTCTATGCCAATATTAAACTTTTGTCTTGAATCTTATGGATCTGAACATTTATGCCAAAATAAAGAAGAATTACTTAGAGAAATATGTTAGGTAGCATTCCACATCAAAAATTCTGTTTTTATCATTTACCTACTCGAGGACGAGCAGGAATTAAGCTTGGGGATGCTGATACGTCTCCAACGTATCTATAATTTTTTATTGTTCCATGCTATTATATTATCAACCTTGGATGTTTAATATGCATTTATATGCTATTTTATATGATTCTGGGGACTAACCTATTAACCCAGAGCCCAGTGCCAGTTTCTGTTTTTACCTTGGTTTAGAGTATCGCAGAAAAGGAAAATCAAACGGAGTCCAATTGACCTGAAACTTCACGGAACTTATTTTTGGAAGGAAAGCAACCCGGGAGACTTGGAGTCCACGTCAAGGAAGCTTCAAGGAAGCCATGAGGTAGGGGGCGCGCCCACCCCCCTGGGCACGCCCTCCACCCTCGTGGCTCCCCTGACGTACTTCTCCCGCCTATATATCTCCATATACCCTAAAATGATCGGGGAGAACAATAGATCGGGAGTTCCGCTGCCAGAAGCCTCCGTAGCCACCGAATGCCAATCTAGACCCGTTCCGGCATCCTGTCGGAGGGGGCAATCCCTCTCCGGTGGCCATCTTCATCATCCCAGTTCTCTCCATGACGAGGAGGGAGTAGTTCTCCCTCGGGGCTGAGGGTATGTACCATTAGCTATGTGTTTGATCTCTCTCTCTCTCGTGTTCTTGAGGTGATACGATCTTGATGTATCGTGAGCTTTGCTATTATAGTTGGATCTTATGATGTTTCTCCCCCTCTACTCTCTTGTAATGGATTGAGTTTTCCCTTTGAAGTTATCTTATCGGATTGAGTCTTTAAAGATTTGAGAACACTTGATGTATGTCTTGCCGTGTGTATTTGTGGTGACAATGGGATATCACGTGATTCACTTGATGTATGTTTTGGTGATCAACTTGCAGGTTCCTCCCATGAACCTATGCATAGGGGTTGGCACACGTTTTCCTCGTGATTCTCCGGTAGAAACTTTGGGGCACTCTTTGAGGTTCTATGTGTTGGTTGAATAGATGAATCTGAGATTGTGTGATGCATATCGTATAACCATACCCACGGATACTTGAGGTGACATTGGAGTATCTAGGTGACATTAGGGTTTTGGTTGATTTGTGTCTTAAGGTGTTGTTCTAGTACGAACTCTAGGGCTGTTTGTGACACTTATAGGAATAGCCCAACGGATTGATTGGAAAGAATAACTTTGAGAAGGTTTCGTACCCTACCATAATCTCTTCATTCGTTCTCCGCTATTAGTGACTTTGGAGTGACTCTTTGTTGCATGTTGAGGGATAGTTATGTGATCCAATTATGTTATTATTGTTGAGGGAACTTGCACTAGTGAAAGTATGAACCCTAGGCCTTGTTTCAACACATTGCAATACTGTTTGCGCTCACTTTTATCATTAGTTACCTTGCTGTTTTTATATTTTCATATTACAAAAACCTTTATCTACCATCCATATACCACTTGTATCACCATCTCTTCGCCGAACTAGTGCACCTATACAATTTACCATTGTATTGGGTGTCTTGGGGACACAAGAGACTCTTTGTTATTTGGTTGCAGGGTTGCTTGAGAGAGACCGTCTTCATCCTACGCCTCCTACGGATTGATAAACCTTAGGTCATCCACTTGAGGGAAATTTGCTACTGTCCTACAAACCTTTGCACTTGGAGGCCCAACAATGTCTACAAGAAGAAGGTTTTGTAGTAGACATCAGCTGCCAAGGCGCATGGCGGGGGCGTCGTCCTCTTCCTCCAGCTCCCACTCCTCTGCCACGACGACGCTGCTCATCGCCATCAAGGCCAAGCCCAGGAGATGTCGGAGTGCCGGCGCAACCGATAGCCTCGTCATAAATGAGGGCCGCCGCCAACCTTCCCCTCCTCCTCGCGGTCATCTTCGCCTGGTCAGGCCGAAGAAGGAGCCGGCGACGCCGCCCATCATCGTCAAGCAGGAGCACGTCGACATGGTCGCTGACCTCAAAGCCAGCCTCAAATGGGCGCGGGATGACTATGTTTGGGAGGAGATGGAGCGCTAGCATCATGCCCTCGAGGAGATCGCCGCTCGGCGCCGCGGCTGCGACGAGGACGGCGTCATCATCCTCCAGGACATCGACGAGGAGGCGCCGGCGCCAACCAACTTCGTCTGCCACGGTGACCCAGGACAGGCCTACAGCAAGGACACTGGCGGCATGCAGGACGACGACGGCAGCGGCGACATTTCTATAGCGTCGTCCGACCCATGGACCCACCGCGATCAACGCCAAGTTCTTCGGGAGCGAGCCCATGAAGACGCTTGGACCACCATCGAGTGCCGGCACGATGCACGCCACCAGTCGGATAGGCGGGCGGGGCCCACTATGGACCACCCAGCACTGGGAGGCTCTGGCGGCCTACCCTACGAGGTGGGTTGTCCAGCCTTTACCCGTGAGTTGCGGCAGTTCCAGTGGCCCTCCCACCGCACGTTCAAGCCCGACGTTGGCGAGAAGTACAGCGGCAAGACCCACCCGTCGGAGTTCCTCGGCATCTACACCATCGTGACGCAAGCTGCTGGTGCTCGCGATGACAAAGTGCTTGCCAATTACTTCCTGTTGGCGCTTAAACCCAATGTCATGTCATGGTTGATGCACTTGCCGGCGGATTCCATTTCTTCTTGGCCGGATTTGTGTCATGAGTTTGTCGGCGCCTTCACTGGAGGCCATCAAGCTCATGGCCAGGCAAGCGATTTGCATATCATCCCCCAGAAGGAAGGTGAGAACCTGCACAAGTACATACAGAGGTTCAGCCGGGTCCAGTACAACATCCCAGATGTTCATCCCGCCGCCGTGATCAGCGCATTCCATCAGAATGTGCGCAAGCGCAAGATGCGTGAAGAGCTGGCGATGAACAAGGTCAAAGATGTGGTTGAACTTTATGTTCTGGCCGATAGGTGCGCTCGAGCTAAAGAGGGGAGGAAGTACCCCGGCGAAGACGTCGGTGCGGAAACCGACTCCACAGACGAAGACACAGCCGCCCCGACAAAGAAGGGTTGGCACCGCAACAAGAAGCGCAAGGGCAAGACCATGCTTGCCGTCGAGGAATCCGAGGACACCGGCACTGCCAAAAAGGCCAAGGCAGACAACCCCGGCAAGGAAATCGCGGGGTGCGCCGCTTGCCGGGCCTTGGCGGCTGCCGACAAGCCAGGAGGCTCCGACAAGCAGTACTGCAAGATCCACCGCACCAAGGGCCACAATCTCCAGAATTGCCGACAAGTTGAGCTGCTTGCTGAGAAGCAAAAAGCTAAATATGAGAGGCGAGACAAGGAGAAGGATCATGATGGTGCCGAAGGATCCGGCAAGAAGCGTGGCGGCCAAGGTGGTCGCCGCGGCAAGGATAACCAGCAAGAGAGGCCCGCCCAGGGCCGTGACAAGAAGCAGGAAGACGACGGTCATGACGAGGATGACGAGTCTGGCGAGCATGAGTTTCAGAAAGCTACGGAGGCCATGTGCATCGACGGTGGTGCCTCGCTGCACACCTCTCACCGCCAGCTCAAGCAGTGGGCGCCTGAGATCACAGCAGCGGAACCATCATTCGATGCTCGAAGGCCCCTGAAGTGGTCTAGCACGCCTATCATTTTTGACACCGAGGACCACCCTGATCGCACAACTGCGGTCGGGTGTTTGCCGTTGTTGGTTTCGCCAACAATACGCAACCTCAAGGTGACAAAGGTGCTAGTTGACGGCGGGGCCGGTCTGAACTTGATCTCGCCTGTTGTGATCAAAAGGCTGCAGATTCCTGATTGAGACCTCGAAGAGATGGGCACGTTTCAAGGGGTCAACCCGGGAAAGGAGTCAGCCGAAGGGTAAGGTCACGCTGCTCGTGATGTTCGGGGGCGAGTTAAACTACAGGACATAGAAGACTGTTTTTGATGTGGCTGAGATCCCCTTGCCCTACAACGGGATCCTCAGCCACCCAGCACTAGCCAAGTTCATGGCGGCCTCACATTACGCCTACAACACGCTGAAGATGCCTAGGCCGATGACCATCATCACCGTCCCCTCCGACAAGAAAGATGCGCTGATCTGCGCTGACCAACTCTACCGGGAGGCTGTTGCAGTGACTGCCGCCAAGGCACTTGCTCCTGTCGCCGAAGCCCCGGGGGGAAAGAAGACCAGCAAGACCTCTCGCATCCGCTCTGGTAAGCGCACCTCTTCGGAGTGTTGTGCTCCCATCGAGGATGTGCCAGACGGCTCTACCGGCTAGAGCAAGAAATCCAGAGCTGCACCGCCAGAGACCAAGAAGGTGTCCGTCAAGGAGGATGGCATGGGAGGGGCTTTCACCATGAGCTCCTCCCTTGACAAAAAATAGGAAGGCGCACTCGTCACCTTCCTGCGGGCGAATGTCGATGTGTTTGCATGGCAAGCGTTTGACATCCCCGGCGTTCCCAGGGAGGTGATTGAGCACCACCTTGTTGTATGTCCTCATGCGCGACCCGTCAAGCAGAAGGTCGGGAAGCAAGCTTTGGATCGGCAAGAGTTCATCATGGAGGAGATCAGGAAGTTAGAAGCGGCAGGCTTGGTGAGGGGAGTACTTCATCCAACGTGGATGGCCAATCTGGTGGTGGTCTGCAAGGAAAATGGGAAGTGGAGGCTGTGTATTGATTACACAGATGTCAATAAGGCCTGTTCGAAGGACCCTTTCCCGTTGCCGTGCATTGACCAGATTGTTGACTCCACGGCCGGGTGCGACTTGTTATCGTTCTTTAACACCTACTCAGGATACCACCAGATTTTCATGGCGAGAGAAGATGAAGAGAAGACAACATTCATCACCCCATGTCGTACGTATTGTTTCTTACGAATGCCTTTGGGGTTGAAGAGTGTTGGTTCAACGTGTGCAAGAGCGGTCCAAATTGGTTTTGAGCCCCAGCTACATAGAAACATGGAAGCTTATATGGATGACATAGTGGTCAAAACCAAAGACAGGGCAACGCTCATACAAGAATTGGAAGAGACGTTTGCAAATTTGTGCAAGATCAACCTCAAGCTGAATCCTGAGAAGTGTGTCTTCGGCGTTCCGTCTGGCAAACTTCTCGGGTTCTTTGTGTCACAGCGTGGGATCGAGGCGAATCCAGACAAGATCAAGGCCATTGAGCAGATCGAGACACCTAGGCGGATTAAGGATGTACGTCGGCTCGCTGGCTGCGTTGCCGCCATGAGCAGATTCATCTCCAAGTCTGCTGAACGTGCCCTTCCCTTTTTCAAAATATTGAAAAAGGCAGGCCCAATGGAATGGACACCAGAGGCTGAGGTGGCCCTGCAGGATTTGAAGCAGTACCTCTCCTCTGCGCCAATACTGGTTGCGCCTAAACCACAAGAACTGTTACTGCTATATCTAGCGGCAACGAACCAAGTGGCTAGTGCCGCGCTAGTGGCACAGAGGGAGGTGGACGAAGAGGCAGTGGCAATGGCAGAGCTGACGGATGGCAAACTAGAGATCCCCCCGGCTGGGCCTGGTACCGGTAACGCAAGGCCCCCGACAGAGTCTGGCGCTGGCGAAGCAGAAGCGACGCAACTAAATGGAGTGGTCCAGAAGAAGAAGATGATGCAGCACCCGGTTTACTTTGTCAGCTCCCTCTTGTAGGGAGCTAGATCAAGGTACTTCGGTGTGCAGAAACTACTCTTTGGAAACCTTATGGCCTCGAGGAAGCTGTGTCATTACTTCCATGCCCATGAAATCACCGTCGTCACCCGCCTCCCATTGCAACGGATATTGCATAACCCATACGCAACCAGGAGGATTGTGGAATGGGCCTTGGAACTGTCAAGCTTTGGTTTGAAGTTCGAAAGTACTTCGACAATCCATAGTAGAGTCTTGGCAGAGTTCATTGCAGAATGGACTTCAACGCCCGACGAAGAGATTCAGGAGACCGCTCTTCCCGGCAAGGAAACAAGTTGCGATTGGATTATGTACTTTGATGGGGCTTTCTCGCTGTAAGGCGCCGGTGCTGGTGTGCTGCTCGTCACACCCATCGAAGAGCACCTCAAGTATGTAGTCCAGATGCACTTTCCCAGGGAGATGTCAACAAGCAACACTACTGAATACAAGGGGTTGCTTGCCGGTCTCAGGATCACGGCAGACCTCGGAATCAAGAAAATCATCGCCAGGGGTGATTCGCAGCTTGTCGTCAAGCAAGTTAACAAAGATTACAAGGCCCATTGATGGAGGCCTACATAGATGAAGTGAGGAAGCTGGAAGGGTGTTTTACGGTATACAAGCGAAGCATGTTCCCCGAGTGGAGAACGGCATCGCCGACTACTTGTGGAAACGTGCTGCCTTTAAATTGCCTGTGGAACCAGGTACTTTTGTGCTTCGATTAACTCAACCATCCATTGAATCATCGACAGGGCAGAACAACCGAAGGAAATCAGGCCCCGACAAGTGCTTTCCCGCCGAGCTCCCACGAGCCGCCGGCAAGGACGTTGTCGTGGACGCTGGGCCTACCATGGGGCAACAGACTCCGGCAGGGCGTCAAGCCCTGGCCGTAGAGACAGCCGCTCCCATGGCAGAGGAAACGCCTTTAGCCCTTGTCGTCGAGCCTCAGCCTCCGGCATGGGCAAAGCATACCGTATGATTCCTCCAAACAGGGGAACTTCCTGAGGAGCAGGAAGAAGCGGAGAAAGTATCCCGTCGATCTGCCATGTACCAGTTCATCGATGACGTTCTGTACAGAAAAAGACCGAATGGTGTGAAATTGAAATGCATTCCCCGAGAGGAAGAACTGCAGCTGTTGGCAGAGATCCACGAGGCATATGCGGCTCCCACATAGGGTCAAGGGCCCTTGCCGGCAAGGCCTTCCGGCAAGGTTTCTTCTAGACCACCGCTCTCCAGGATGCAACTTCACTAGTAACCAAGTGTGAAGTGTGCCAGTTCCATTCAAAGAAGCGTCATCAAGAAGCTCAAGCTCTCCAGACAATTCCTCTTTCCTGGCCATTCTTGGTCTGGGGGCTCGACATACTGGGCCCCTTTCCCCATGCTGTCGGGGGCTTTGAGTACTTGTACGTCGCAATCGACAAGTTCACAAAGTGGCCGGAGGTGGAGGCAGTGAGAAAGGTGACAGCACAGTCGGCCGTCAAGTTCAAAGGACTAGTTTGCCATTTTGGTGTGCCAAATAGAGTCATCACCGACAATGGCACACAGTTCACGATCCACGCCTTCATGCAGTACATCCAGGACCTCGGTAGCAAGGTCTGTTTTGCTTCTGTTGCACATCCATGGAGCAACGGCCAGGCTGAGAGGGCAAATGCTGAAGTGTTGCGAGGCCTCCAAACAAGAACTTTTGACAGGCTGCGCAAGTGCAGACGGCACTGGATTGATGAATTGCCATTGGTTCTTTCATCAATCCCAACGACACCAAATCGAGCCACTGGCCAGACCCCTTTCTCCCTCGTTTATGGGGCAGAAGTAGTTCTCCCCACGGAACTCATGCACGGGTCACCTCGAGTGCTTGCTTATGATGAGCTTGAGCAAGAGCAGTTGCGACAAGATGACGCAATGCTCCTTGAGGGAGATCGTCTTCGGGCGGCTATGCGAGTTGCACGCTACCAGCAAGCCTTGCACCGCTATCATAGCCGCAAGGTTCGCGCCTGAAGCTTTGAGGAAGGCGGCCTTGTTCTTCGGCATGTTCAGTCAGCCAAGAATTCCAACAAGTTGACCCCAAAGTGGGAAGGCCCTTATTGGGTAATACGAGTCACCAGGCCCGGCGCAGTTGAAAGTGTGTTATATCGACTAGAGGGGGTGAATAGGCGATTTTTATGTAAGTCTTCAAAACATGGAAGTTATGAAGACAAATGATAGAAATAAACCTATTACCCTGCAGCGGAAGGTAGACTACACTAGGCAAGCCATAGTCAAGTATTCAATAGAGTGAAAGCACAATGACTAATAGCAGCAATGTAGTATGGATCAGGTAGGAAGATATTGTGAAGCCACACAGAACACGCAGTCACTCAGTGAAGACAAAAGATAGTGCGAACATACAATGACTTCACAAGGAGTAACAGTAAGGGGAAGGGAAGATGAAACCAGTGACTCGCTGAAGACAATGATTTGTTGGACTAGTTCCAGTTGCTGTGACAACTGTATGTCTGGTTAGGGAGGCTAGGTATTTAAACCTTAGGACACACAGTCCCGGACACCCAGTCCTGAACACGCAGCTCAGGACACCCAGTCCTCACCGTATTCCCCTTGAGCTAAGGTCACACAGACCTCGCCCAATCACTCTGGTAAGTCTTCAAGGTAGACTCCCAAACCTTCACAGACTTCGTTCACCGGCAATCCACAATGTCTCTTGGATGCTCAGAACGCGACGCCTAACCGGCTGGAGGATGCACAGTCCTCAAGTGTAATAAGTCTTCAGATCACACAGACAAGAAGACTTAAGTGATGCCTAATTCTCTTTGGCTCTGGGTGGTTAGGGCTTTATCCTCGCAAGGAATTCTCTCTCAAAGGCTTCGAGGTGGGTTGCTCTCAAATGACAAAAGCCGTACTCTGAATCGAGCAGCCAACCGTTTATGGTTGTAGGGGGTGGGCTATTTATAGCCACTTGGCAACCCGACCCGATTTGTCCGAATGACCCTGGGTCACTAAGGAACTGACACGTGTTCCAATGGTCAGATTTCAAACTCACACGGCAACTTTACTTGGGCTTCAAGCAAAGCTGACTTGCCCGACTCTGGACAAGATTCGCTCTCAAAGTCTTCTCTCGAAGACATAGGTTTTGTTTAAGCATCACTTCAGTCATTCTGACTGGTTCTCTTGGACCCCACTTAACAGTATGGTGGTTCCTATGACTCAACACAGAAGAAAGAGAACTACGAAAGATCTAAGTCTTCGAGCTCCATAGGCTTCATGTGGTGTCTTCTCTTGTCATAGTCTTCAATGTGAATATCTTCATATACCACCTTTGACTTCAATGTCTTCATACATTTTTAGGGGTCATCTCTGGTAGGAAAACCGAATCAATGAGGGAATTCTACCTGTGTTATCCTGCAATTCTCACAAACACATTAGTCCCTCAGCTAGGTTTGTCGTCAATACTCCAAAACCAACTAGGGGTGGCACTAGATGCACTTACAATCTCCCCCTTTTTGGTGATTGATGACAAACTAGTTGAAGTTTTCAACGGGGAATATAATCTGTGAAATTGTAAAGGATAAGGAATTGTCTTCATAAGTTGCAAGGGCTCCCCCTGAAGATGTGCATATAAGTAATTTGCTTTTGGAATGCAAATGCACATGGCAGGTTGTACTTGTGGAGATCCACTTCAACTTATGATGACAATCCACTATGCATGTGAAAGTATATGAAGATAATGACATGCATAATGGAAAATGGACGTCTGCAGAATGATCTAAGTGCGGAATTTATCGTCGCACATGCAGAATTTATCATCGCAACACAAGGTGGCAGATAAGTAGCAGACGACCATCGAGTTTAAGTGTTACAACTCAAAGAACCAAATGTAGCAAAACGAGAGTTGTAAGCACGAAGCAAAATATAAAGCACCCGCCCATATGGACCCACTTGAAGACTATCAACCTCATATGCTTCTCCCCTTTTGTCAGTAAGGACCAAAAAGGTTTGAAGACATAGAGAATCTACTTGTTCCCATGAGGAGTAGGTGAAGCAGCAGGGTCGTTGGTGGTGTTTGGCGGTGCTGAAGAGCTTGGAGCAGAGTCGAAGCATGCTGAAGGAGGTGGCGGTGAAGTAGCATCGTCTTCATCCTCGATCACTCTGGCAGTCACAGTTGCAGCAGAGGAAGAGAACTCAGAGTCTTCAAGGGATGGAGTTCGTCGCAGCACTGCCCTTCGAGGAGGTGTGGAGTCAAACTTGAATGCTCAGTGAAGCCATCCTCTTGAAGATCATCTTCAGAACACATCAGCGTTAGCCCTTTCCATGTGCGGCGAGAGGTTTCATGGGCAACAAAAGCATTCTTGGTGGCAAGATTGCGAATGCGATTAACATCCACCAAGAGGCTTTGCATCTGACGCTTCAGCCAGTCATGATGCCTATCCTGTTTCTGATGAAGAGCCACAAGAAGCTCTCGGTCGTTGAGAACACGAGTGCGCTTCTTGGGTCGTGGAGCAGTTGTACTGTCAGTGGCTTCAGTGAGAGCAGGATGCGGTGCACGTGTAGTGCCAGCCAAAGGATACACACGAGTTACGGCTTCCACGCCTTCAACGTTCTGAGTGAAACTTTGATGCTCTGCATTCTGAAGACTGAGAGGTTCCTTGGCAGGCTCAGGATAGATGGCTTCAATTGACATATCCACATTAGGCAGAAAAATCCGATGATTGCGAGCAGATGGCTGATATGAGATAGTGGAGTGAAGTTTGATCAGCCGCATGACCCATGGGGCGTAGAACTTCAAGCCAAACAGATCAAAGCCTGATGCAGCAAGTTGGCGAATGAACAAGTCATGTGCATTGAAGCATTTTCCATGAAGAATATAGAAGACCAAAGTCTTCATTGCACCTTCAAGCTTGGCATGTGGAGAGTGTCCTTTGATTGGCCAGAGAGTTCGCCTTATGATGTGATAAATGGTTCTTGGCAGATACTCAAGGTCTTCAACGAAGAACTCCGTGGGATAAGCAGCATCTTGGGGCAATGGCTTCATCATACTGAGCATCTGACTCATATTAGGTTCAGTCTTCTGAAAGATGCTCTCAATAGCTTCACTATGAAGCTAACAGCCATGCTCGTAGAGATCGCCAGGAGTGGGCAAACCAGTGAGCTCAATGATGTCAAAGGCTTTGGCTTCGTGATGAACGTTTCCTTTCATCCACTCCAGGACCCAAGTCTTCGGATCTCTCTATACCCGCGGATGTGAAGTGTGGCATAGAATTGGAGCAGCAACTCTTCATTCCAATGCTCTTGGTCAGTGACGAACGGCAGCAATCCAACTTCTTTGAAGAAATCCAGAGCTTCTTCCAGACAGGGCAGACTAGCTATAGCTTCAATGTCAAGACGCTTGTGGGGGAAGATGCGACCTTGATTGTATAGAATGCAGGAGTAATAGCTTCGCTGCGGATAGCTCCAGAACCGATCAGATGATATCCTTTCCCTTGAGTAGGGGTCCCTGGAGCTATAGAAGAATGTGTTGTCTGCTCTGAAGCCATTGATATTGAAGGAGCCAGGTGCTAATGCAGGACCTGGGAACCTTGGCAATCTTGGGATTGGCTTCTGTACCCGAGGCCTGTGCTCAACATGATAGTCGAACTGGGGACCGGCAGAAGACTCAGGAACAGAAGTGGCGGGATTAGTGGCTTCGCTGACTTCTGGTGCTTTTGTTGGTGATGGCTCCACATTAGCTTCAGCCATGACAGCGTTAGTGGCTTCAGTGGTGTTGGTGGTGGCAGCCTCAAGATTTTCAATCACGTTCTCCTCGAGAACTGCTTCTTGGTGGGATGGGGGAGTAGCAGCTTGTGGGACTTCTTCTTCATCGGCTGATGCAGCCGGAATGTATTCAGCAGATTCAGCTTCAGTCGCAGAGACTGGAGGCCTTGGTCCTTTGCGAAGCCTACGCAACGCAGGCGACGCCTGTGTAGTTGGAGTTGGCTGGGCCTCAAAGTCTTCTTCCTCTTGTGGGCGATCAGCCCATGAAGCATCCTGAGCGATTGGCATCAGAGGACGACCAATGCTGATGAGTTCGCTGTGCTCGAGCTGAGGAAGGACTGCACCATCTTCTACATGGTCATGGTGACCAATGTCTTCAGCAGCGATGGGATCTGCTGGAAAGTCTTCAGCTTCATGAGCCTCTGTGAAAGCAGGCTCATGGATTGTCAGTTGGCATTCAGCGTCAGGACGAACCATAGTAATGGGTTCAACTATCAAAGGCTCTGTCGGAGCAGCCCGATCTTTCTTGGTCTTCCTCTTCTTCTTGGAGGGGGCAATAGGAGAGGCTTCAGGATGTTTCCTCTTCCTGCCTTCAGCCTCAGCAGTCCTCGTCTTCTTGAGCTCTGAAGCAGTTGACCAGCTTTTTGGCTTCGAGCCAGTCATTCTAGTTGGGAAGACAATGGGATCTGCTTCCTACCTTGGTGCGTCAGGTTCAGCCGTAGCGGGCTTCTTCATCTTCTTTGCTGCCATCCTGGGGTCGATGCCAGGACGCCCAAGGGCCTTGCGCTTCTCAGCCTCATTGTAGGCTTGCACACATCTGTCAGCCAGAACCTTCATACGCTCACGCGAACCCTGAGCTTCTGCACTCTTTAGAAAGGCTTCCTTGAGCTCGTGCAGCATAATCTTGAAGTTCTTCACCTCTTGCACGCTGAGCTTGGCCATATGCTTCTTGAACTGAGCCTTTTCATAGTCAATCTTTTGCTTCAGTTCAACAATGCGCTGGGCGATAGCTAGTTCTGAAGCAATGGCGCCATGAAAGGTGACACTGAGGCCAATGGGTAGCTGCAGATCTTCGAAGCTGATGTTTGGCGAGTCAAACCACTCATCAATGAAGTTGTGGATGATTGTCACATCAAAGAGAGGCAGATCATTGAAGATTTCTGCTTCTTCTTTGCTCTTGATGAGTTGCTCAAGAGCGTCATCTGCAAGATCTTCATCACTTGACAGATCAATGGCATCATTGCGCAGAATGGCAGCAGCTGTTAGCTCTTGGCCGGTGTGTGGCAGAGGCATCTTGACCTTCTGGGGCTTGAAGATGCGTGATAAATCTTCGAACTGCACACTGTCTTCAGGAGGTGCAGTTGCCAGTGGCTTCGCTCGTGAGATTTTTGGTGAAGGGGCAGGCTTTGAAGCTTTAGGCTTCTTCAACTTCTTTGGCTTCGGTGCTGCAGGCGCTTCATCTGATTCAGCGTCAGCTGCAGGCTCATTCACTGCAGTCCCTTGAACCAAGATATGGGTGATGAGGCCTTCAAGGTTGTAGAAAGGACCAATGACATTGGGTTCTACATCTCGTGTGCCATCAGCCCTTGGAGCTGAGGGACCAGGGTTGAAGTCTAGTCCCAATGTCTTCTTGTTTTGCTTCGCGGAGTTTTGGGCAAACTGGAAGTTGCGCTTGAACAGAATGTCGTCACGACACCATAGTAGTGACGATGGGTGTGCATCAACAGGTTGTGGCCCACGGACCATGCAGGGATAGAAGCCTTGTTCAATGGCTTCATCTCTGGACCTGGGTTGAAGATTCTTGTATAGGATATCTCCCCACGGTCTCTTGATGGCATTTTTCTCAGCATATTCCTGGGTTACAAATCGGTATTTGAACCATTGTTCTACCCAATATCTTCGAATCCATTGGATTCGGGTCTTGCGTTGATTGTAATCCTCTTCAGGATCTGTCTTGTACAGTTCAGAGAGGTCATCTGGCAGATCTCTAGATGTTTCTCCACGATGCTTTCTGCCACCCTTCCTTGCTGATTTCTCTGAAGCCATGAACTTTAAACTGAAAGGCTTCAACACATTCAAAGGCTTCAAAGATTTCCGCTTGCTGGACAAACAGGAACTTGCTTCGGGAGAATTTATTATGATGCTATAAGAATTCACACTAAGAACTGTTAGACGGAGTGGAAGATGAGGCCGAGCAGTTCGATCTTCCGTGCCCTAACTTGGCGACGGAGGACACCTATGGCGACGGCGGAGAGGACGATGTCCGCGGGCGGCGTGAAGACGGCGTCGGAGAGGTTGCGACAGCGAAGCGCTTCATCGCCGGCGTCGTCGAGGGCTAGCGGTGGCGCTAGGGTTCGTGCGAGAGTGGAAGAAGAGATAATGACTATGGTGAGGCGTGTATTTATAGGTACAGGGCGGCACTGCGTTATTACACAGGTGCCCCAGGCGATTTGCATCTCAGGGGTACGTGGCCGTCATGTAGCATATCGGGGGTTGTTCCATGTCCCACGCACGCCTGGATTGTCGGGTGGTCGTTCCCACTTCTCCGGGTTTCAGGTGAAGGAATGAGCATTGAAAACGGACTTAATGTTTGTCTCTGTATCTTCTACTGACAAGGACGCAGAGAAGACATTCGACAGTTTCAATAGAATGCATATGATTTGGAGATGATAGAGTTTGAGATAGAAAGCATAGAGAGGTTAGGGTCCGATCACATTCACTTAGTTCAAAAGATTCAACAAGAAGACATAGCTATAAGTGAATGCTGTAGAGGACAGAACACTAATATATATATATATGTATAATCAACCATAGTGAAGATAATCATTAAGACATGTTGAGATTGAAGCCAAACCAAATGTGAAAGACATTGCAAGGTAACGCATGAGTGAACACTTCAAAATAGAACATTTGGTGGTGGCGTTACCCACCGTATAGGAAGTATAGACCCAGAACAGGCGCACAATTATCATTGGCGCCTCGAAGTCAAATTCCACATTAATGTATCCACACTTAGAATGTATGTCTTCATGATTGAAGATTATACTTTTACGTCGTGTGTTGCACATCTACGTCATTAATATGCCATTAAGGGTTAGGATGTGTGCCTAATCACAGGACATTTGGGATCCAGGATTATTTAGCTCACACCGTAACTTGCAAAAATCTCTTCTCATCAAAGGCTTGGTGAAGATATCTGCCAATGCTCTTCAGTGTTGACCTGTATGTGTTAAGTGCATCTAGTGCCACCCCTAGTTGGTTTTGGAGTATTGACGACAAACTAGTTGAGGACTAATGTGTTTGTGAGAATTAGGATAACACAGGTAGAAATCCCTCATTGATTCGGTTTTACTACCAGAGATGACCCCTAAAAACTGTATTGAAGACATTGAAGTCAAAGGTGGTATATGAAGATATTCACATTGAAGACTATGACAAGAGAAGACACTATATGAAGCCTATGGAGCTCGAAGACTTAGATCTTTCGTAGTTTCTTTTTCTTTTGTGTTGAGTTCATAGGAACCACCGTACTTGTTAAGTGGGTCCCAAGAGAACCAGTCAGAATGACTGAAGTGATGCCTAAACCAAAAACCTATGTCTTCGAGTTGAAGACTATGAGAGCGAATCTTGTCTAGCAGTCGGAACAAGTCAGCTTTGCTTGTACCCCAAGTAAAGTTGCCGTGTGAGTTTGAAATCTGACCGTTGGAACACGTGTCAGTCCTTAGTGACCCAGGGTCATTTCGGGACAAATCAGTCGGGTTGCCAAGTGGCTATAAATAGCCCATCCCCTAACAACCATAAACGGTTGGCTGCTCAGATTGGAAAGCACGGCTTTTGTTGTTTGAGGAGAAACCCACCTCGAAGCCTTGAGAGAAGAATTCCTTTGCGAGGATAAAGCCCTAACACCAGAGCCAGAGAAGAATTGGGCATCACTAAGTCTTCTTGTCTGTGTGATCTGAAGACTTATTACACTTGAGGACTGTGCATCCTTCCACCGGTTAGCGTCGCGTTCTGAGCTTCCAAGAGACATTGTGGATTGCCAGTGAACGAAGTCTGTGAAGGTTGGGAGTCTACCTTGAAGACTTACCAGAGTGATTGGGCGAAGGTCTAATGTGACCTTAGCTCAAGGAAGAATACGGTTGAGGACTGGTGTCCTGAAGCTGGCGTGTTCAGACTCGGTGTCCGGGACTGTGGTGTCCTAAGGTTTAAATACCTAGCCGCTCCAAACAGACGTTACAGTTGTCACAACAACTAGAACTGGTTCAACAAATCATTGTCTTCAAACGAGTCACTGGTTTCATCTTCACTTCACTTTACTTACTGTTACTCCTTGTGAAGTCATTGTATGTTTGCTCTATCATTTGTCTTCACTAAGTGACTGCGTGTTCTGTTTGGCTTCACAATATCTTCCTACCTGATCCTTACTACCTAGCTGCTATTAGTCTTTGTGCTTTCACTTCATTGAATACTTGACTATGGTTTGCCTAGTGTAGTCTACCTTCCGCTGCATGGTAATAGGTTTAATTTTATCGTTTGTCTTCAAAACTTCTATGTTCTGAAGACTTTCATAAAAATCGCCTATTCACCCCCCCCCTCTAGTCGATATAACGCACTTTCAATTGGTATCAGAGCAAGGTGCTCCCTTGTTCTGTGTGATTCGGTTTAACCACCTGGAGTTTTAGCTATGTCGACTGCAGGGATAATTAAACTCTCCGCTGCGTTCCCCGTCTTCGATGGAACTGAATATCCCTACTGGAAGAATAAGATGCGCATGCATCTTGAAGCCATTGACGTCGACCTATGGTATGTCGTCGAGAACGGCGTTCCCAAGGCTGGAGAAGGTGTCACTGCTGCTGATGTCAAGAAATTCGTTCAACTGGACTCTACTGCCAAGAATATCATCTGTGGTCATCTGATCAAAGGACAGTATGGCCGTGTGAGTGCTTTGAAGACATCCAAGCTGGTCTGGGACTGGCTCTCCAAGGTTAATGAAGGCATCTCAACCCAGAGAGATCAGAGAATCAGTGTCCTTCGCAACCTCTTCAACCGCTTCAAGCGAAATGACAATAAGAATGTCCAGCACACATTTGACCGACTCACTGACATCACAAATGACCTTCAAGCCCTCGGCGCCACTGAGATTACCAAACACGAAGTCGTCAAGACGCTGCTGAGATCACTTGATAATTCGTTTGACATCTTGGCCCTGATGATTCAAGAACGTCCAGATTTCAAGACACTCGATCCGTCTGACATACTTGAGAGGCTCAACACACATGAGTTTCACCTTTCGGAGAAAAGAGATATCTACGGTCCAAACTATGGGCGAACTCGTGCCTTGAAGGCAAAAGCTGTCTCCTCATCTGAAGAAGAATCTGACAGCTGTTCTGATGATCCTGAAGACATTGGAAGGGAACTTGCCATGCTTGTCAAGAAGTTCCAAAAATTCACCAAGAAGAAAGGCTTCAGAAAGTATTCCCGATCAAGTTCAAGGAATGATGAAGCTCCTGCTCATGACTACAAGAAGAAAACATGTCACAAGTGCAAGAAACTTGGCCACTTCATCTCTGAGTGTCCATAGTGGGACAATGAGAACAAAAAGAAGAAGAAGAGCAAGGAATATGACTCTGACAACAAGAAGAAGAAGAAGAATAAATACTCAAAGTCTTCTTCCAAGTCTTCCTCAAAGTCTTCATCACACAAGAAGATCTCATCTGGCAAGGCACGTGCATTTGTTGGCAAGGAAATGGATTCAGAGGAGGAGTCTGCTTCTGAGGAGGCGGAGGTGGAGTCTGAGGAGGAATCCGACTCAGGCGTCGCAAGTCTGGCTACAGCATACGTTGTCAAGTCCATCTTCAACACTGAAGACAATGACTTCATCACCGACACCGATGCAAATGACAAGGACTACTCCGCTTCTACCTACTGCTTCATGGCACGCGGTGCCAAGGTAAACACACGCACTACTCACTATCAAACATCTAGTGACGATGACTCTGATTGTGGTTCAAAACCTAGCTACAAAACACTTGCTAAAATTGCAACTGAACAACAGAAAGCTATGGAACATATTCAAAAACTGTTAGACAGAAGCGATGATCTGTTAGGTGCTGAAATGACTCGATTTGAATCCTTAATTGAAGACATAAAAAATCTTAATGTTAAGTATCAGGAACTTGAAAGTCGTCATGAAACTCTCTCAACAACTCATGAAAAGCTTTCCTATGATTATCTTCAAAGGAAGCAAGATCTTGAGAAATTGAGAGCGGTTCATGAAGATCTTCAAACGGAAAACGAGTCACTTCGCGCCAAACAGATCAGTCCCGCTCAGGAAGGATTTGAACCACCATGTATTAAATGCATTGAGCATGATAATGCTATTTCTGTTGCTGAATGTTCTACTGCTACTGCTGTTGCAATATCTTCAACTATTGATGTGGTAACTAAGCCCTCTGCTGAGGATACCACCGCTATTGCTGATGAGAATGCTAGGTTGAAGACATTGCTTGAAACAAGGATGTACAAAAGTCTTAAAGGGCATCAGACGCTATGTGATGTCCTGAAAAAGCAGATTCTGAACCGAAACCCTAGGAAAGAGGGTGTAGGGTTCGTAAGGAAAATGAATGCAGATGGCTCTTACTGGAATCCTGAGCAGTACCCCAAAACCATGTGGGTTGCTGCAAAGGATCCTTCAGCAGATCCATCCAATCTATCTGGCTTCACTTGTGCTAACCCCATTATCATTGATGAATCCTTTGATGCAAACTATATACTGTTTAAGAATCAGAATGGTGAAGTATTTGCCAGGTACATTGGTACTAACTGCAGGAATGGACCGCCTATGAAGAAGATCTGGGTTCCGAAAAGGTGTCTGGAGAGTCTTCCTGTGAATGTCATCATGACACCTCACGTGAAGAAGACAAACCTCAGACCAAAGGCTTCATACGGTCCAAAGGCTTCATACAGACAGAGGACTCACCTGAGTCGCACTAACGCAAACGTTTTGCAGGGAAACCACACTCAGGCATATGAATATGAGAGCGGTTCATCAAACCGCCATGTTCATAAGACCAAGAACTATTCTGCTTATTCTTATGAGTACTATTGTCCGCCTGCAAGACTGTTTGCTAGGGCTTCAAAGCCAAAATTCTCAGATGCTGCACTTAGACTAATTGCTTCTAAGCCACCCTTGAAGATGTGGGTGGCTAATAAAGCTTAACTCTCTTTTACAGGGAAAGGTCTCCAGCAGAAAACCAAAATCGTCTGACGCCATTGCTGGGGACCTTAAACATCTTGTAGGGCGCAAGATCAAATGCCCAAATGGTCTTACTATGTACTTCTTACCTGAATCGCTTGCTACTCTCCCTATTAGTCCTAACCTGGATCTAAGCTTTCATATCCCACTGGTTCGTCAAATGTTTTTGCTTCACAATGCTCTTGGTGAAGCCTATCCCCCTAACTGCACTGTAGGGTACAACACTAGCGTCTTCAGAATGGATTATTGACAGTGGGTGTACAAATCACATGACTGGCAAAATAAGTCTTCTTATGGACTCAACCTTACGTCCATCCGACAAGAGCCACATCACATTTGCTGACACTAGTAAAAGTAAGGTATTGGGTCTAGGTAGAGTTGCAATCTCAAGGGATCAACACATGGATAAAGTCATGCTTGTTGAATCCCTTGGCTTCAACTTAATGTCCGTCTCAATGCTTTGCGATTTGAACATGATCGTAATGTTTGGAAAATATCGTTGCCTTGTACTAATGGAATCTGACAAGTCTCTAGTGTTTGAAGGGTATCGAAAAGATGATTTGTACGTGGTAGATTTCTCAGCAGGGCCACAGCTTGCAGTATGTCTTCTAGCAAAGGCTTCAGAATGCTGGCTCTGGCATCGGAGGCTTGGACATGCTGGCATGAGGAACCTTCACACCCTTGCAAAGAAGAACCATGTAATAGGCATCGAGGGCGTCAAGTTCAAGAAAGACCACTTATGCGGTGCCTGTGAAGCAGGGAAGATGACGAGGGCCAAACATTCCTCGAAGACAATCATGACCACTACTCGACCCTTCGAACTGCTTCACATGGATCTTTTCGGTCCCACTCATTACTCAACTCTAACTACTACTGCTTGCCTCTATGGCTTCGTTATTGTTGATGATTATTCTAGATATACTTGGGTGCACATAATCCTTTACAAGACTGAAGTGCAGGATGTCTTCAGATGCTTCGCCAATCGAGCTATGAACAATTTTGGCGCCAAGATAAAGCACATCAGAAGTGACAATGGCACTGAATTCAAGAACACTGGCCTTGATACATATCTTGATACATTGGGCATCACACATGAATTCTCAACCCCGTACACGCCACAGCAGAATGGCATCGTCGAATGCAAGAACAGAACACTAATTGAGATGGCCAGAACGATGCTAGATGAATACAAGACACCAAGAAAATTCTGGCCCGAAGCCATTGATACTGCATGCCATACAATCAATCGTGTTTATCTTCACAAGCTACTGAACAAGACATCTTATGAGCTCCTTACTGGCAAGAAGCCAAATGTCAGTTACTTCAGAGTATTTGGCGCAAGGTGCTGGATCAAGGACCCACATCACACCTCAAAATTTGCACCAAAAGCACATGAGGGTTTTATGCTTGGATATGGAAAGGATCCGCACTCCTACAGAGTCTTCAATCTTTTCATTACAAAGTGGTTGAAACAGTGGATGTGCGGTTCGATGAGACCAATGGTTCACAAAGAGAGCAGCTGCCAAATGTGCTAGATGAAGTTCCATCCAGTGAATCAATCAAGCTAATGGGAACTGGAGAAATTATACCTTCTGAAGCTCATCCTGAAGAAGAACTTATCATTTCAGCACCTGATCAACATGAAGACAATGCTCAGCCTGAAGACATTCCTTCCAACAACGGCAATGAACAGCAAGAGCAAAGTCTTCGCCCTGTACATCCTCGCGTTGCCAATGAAGTGCAGATTGAAAGAATAATTGATAGCATCAATGCACCTGGTCCACTCACTCGTTCAAGGGCAACTCAGCTAGCAAATTTCTGTGGGCACTTCGCATTCGTCTCAATAGCAGAACCCAAGAAAGTTGAAGAAGCCTTCATGGAACCTGAATGGATTCAAACTATGCAAGAAGAGCTTCAACAGTTTGAGCTGAATAATGTATGGGAACTGGTTAAGCATCCTGATCCACAGAAGCACAATATAATAGGCACCAAATGGATATACCGCAACAAGCAAGATGATCATGGTCAAGTTGTCAGAAACAAAGCTCGTCTCGTTGCTCAAGGATATACTCAAGTGGAAGGCATTGACTTCGATGAAACATTTGCTCCTGTGGCTAGACTTGAAGCCATACGCATACTGCTGGCCTATGCAAATCATCATAACATACTTCTATATCAAATGGATGTGAAGAGTGCCTTTCTCAATGGCAAGATTGAAGAAGAAGTGTATGTTGCACAACCGCCTGGCTTTGAAGATCCAAAACATCCTGACATGGTATACAAGCTCAACAAGGCACTGTATGGCCTCAAACAAGCCCCTCGGGCCTGGTATGACACACTCAAATACTTCCTGAAGAGCAAAGGCTTCATACCTGGTTCCCTAGACCCCACTCTTTTCACAAAGACATATGATGGTGAACTGTTTGTGTGCCAAATATATGTGGATGACATTATCTTCGGCTGCACCAATCAGAAGTACAGTGAAGAGTTTGGATATATGATGCAAGAGCAATATCAGATGTCTATGATGGGAGAGCTAAAGTTCTTCCTCGGTCTTCAAATACGACAACAACGCAATGGCATCTTCATATATCAAGAGAAGTATCTCAAAGATTGCCTGAAGAAGTTCGGTATGCAAGACTGCAAAGGCTTCACAACACCAATGCCAGCCAAACATCATCTAGGTCCTGACGACAATGGTAAAGAGTTTGATCAAAAGGTATACCGCTCCATGATTGGTTCTTTACTTTATCTATGTGCATCTAGGCCAGATATTATGCTTAGTGTTTGCATGTGTGCTCGATTTCAAGCGGCACCAAAGGAGTCGCATCACTTAGCTGTGAAGCGAATTCTTCGATATTTGGCTCACACCCCAACTCTAGGATTATGGTATCCAAAGGGCTCAGAGTTTGATCTGGTTGGATTCTCGGATGCTGATTATGCTGGTGACAAAGTTGATTGCAAGTCTACATCAGGCACATGTCACTTTCTGGGACGATCACTTGTATGTTGGTCTTCAAAGAAGCAGAACTGTGTATCTCTCTCCACTGCTGAATCTGAATACATTGCTGCTGGATCTTGCTGCGCTCAGCTTCTGTGGATGAAGCAAACACTCAAGGACTATGGCATTCATCTGAAGCAAGTGCCACTTTACTGCGACAACGAAAGCTCCATCAAGATTGCCAACAACCCAGTTCAGCACTCGAAGACAAAGCACATTGAAATTCGTCATCACTTTCTCAGAGATCATGTTGTGAAGGAAGACATTGATATCATACACGTCAACACTGAAGAGCAATTGGCAGATATCTTCACCAAGCCCTTGGATGAGAAGAGGTTTTGCAAGTTACGGTGTGAGCTAAATATCCTGGAATCCTCAAATGTCCTGTGATCAGGCACACATCCTAACCCTTATGCATATTGATGACTTAGATATGCAACACACAAAGTAAAGTATATCTTCAATCAATGAAGACATACATTCTAAGTGTGAATACATTAATGTGGAATTTGACTTCGGAGCGCCACAATAATTGTGCGCCGTGTCTGGGTCTAATACTTCCTATACGGTGGGTAACGCCACCACCAAACGTTCTATTTTGAAGTGTTTCACTCATGGCGTTACCTTGCAATGTCTTCACATTTGGTTTGGCTTCGATCTCAACATATTTTCATGATTATCTTCACTATGTTGATTATAGATATATATATATATATATACTAGTGTTCTGTCCTCTACAACATTCACTTATAGCTATGTCTTCGTGTTGAATCTTTTGAACTAAGTGAATGTGATCGGACCCTAACCTCTCTATGCTTTCTATCTCAAACTCTATCTCTCCAAGTCATATGCATTCTATTGAAACTGTCGAATGTCTTCTCTGCGTCCTTGTCAGCAGAAGATACAGAGACAACCATTAAGTCTGTTTTCAATGCTCATTCCTCCACATGAAATCCGGAGAAGTAGGAACGACCACCCGACAATCCAGGCGTGCGTGGGACGTGGAACAAACCCCAAAATTCCGCATAATGGCCACATGTTCCTCAGATGCGAATCGCCAGGGGCACCTGTGTAATAGCACAGTGCCGCCACTGTGCCTATAAATACACACTCACAGCGGTCATTATATCTTCTTCCACCCTCGCACGAACCCTAGTGCCACCGCTAGCTCTCGACGACGCCGGCGACAAAGCGCTTCGCTGCCGCAATCTCTCCGACGCCGTCTTCACGCCGACCGCGGACATCGTCCTCTCCGCCGTCGCCGTAGGTGTCCTCCATCGCCAAGTTAGGGCACGAAAGAGTGAACTGCTCGGCCTCATCTCCCACTCCGTCTAGCAGTTCTCAGTGTGGTAAATAAAACTCCCTTTTTACAGCACCGTTGATCCTATTGATCTGTCACTTTCTACCACAAGCAGTTTCTGTTCACACAAGCTAGATCTCTCTCATACTGCATCTCATAACATGCCTAGTATATTCACTTGTGCTTCACAAAGTAGTTAGATTCCTCACTTGTACTGATCTGTGGATTCGTACAAATCTTGAACCAACTTCTTATCTATGAGTGAATGTCTTCGCACGATGAGGTCAATGTCTTCTAAACAGATTTATCTTCAAAATATTCTGAGAATGCATATGACCTCTTCCCCTTCCCTCGCACCTTAATGCTGTCACAGGTACATGTCCGTGGGGGAATCCTTTGGTTCTCATAGTCTGCATTCATTTGGTGAATTCTTATAGCATCAAATAAATTCTCCCGAAGCAAGTTCTTGTTGGTCCAGCAAACGAAAACCTTTGAAGCCTTTGAATGTGTTGAAGCCTTTCAAGTTAAAGTTTATGGCTTCAGAGAAAGCAACAAGGAAGGGTGGCAGAAAGCGTCGTGGTGAGACCTCCAGAGATCTGCCAGATGAACTCTCAGAAATGTACAAGATAGATCCTGAAGAGGATTACAATCAACGCAAGACCCGAATCCAATGGATTCGAAGATATTGGGTAGAACAATGGTTCAAATACCGATTTGTAACCCCGGAGTATGCTGAGAAAAATGCCATGACCGTGGGGAGACATCCTATTCAATAATCTTCTACCCAGGTCCAGAGATGAAGCCATTGCTCAAGGCTTCTATCCATGCATGGTCTGTGGACCATAGCCTGCTGATGCACACTCGTCGTCACTGCTATGGTGTCGTGACGACAATCTGTTCAAGCGCAACTTCCAGTTTGCTCAGAACTCAGTGAAGCAGAACAAGAAGACTTTTGGGTTAGACTTCAACCCTGGTCCCTCATCTCCAAGGGCAGATGGCACATGACATGCAGAACCCAATTTCATCGGTCCTTTTGCCAACCTTGAAGGCCTCATCACCCGCATCTTAGTTCAAGGGACTGCAGTGAATGAGCCTGCAGCTGATGCTGCATCAGAAGAAGCTCCTGTAGCGCCGAAGACAAAGAAGATGAAGAAGCCTAAAGCTTCAAAGCCTGCCCCCTCACCAAAAATCTCAAGGGCGAAGCCACTGGCAACTGCACCTCCTGAAGACAGTGTGCAGTCCGAAGACTTATCTCGCATCTCTGAGCCCCAGAAGGCCAAGATGCCTCTGTCTCACACTGGCAAAGAGCTAACAGTTGCTGCCATTCTGCGCAACGACGACATTGATCTGTCAAGTGATGAAGATCTTGCAGATGACGCTCTTGAGAAACTCATCAAGAGCAAAGAAGAAGCAGAAATCTTCAATGATCTGCCTCTCTTTGATGTCACCATCATCCACAACTTCATTGATGAGTGGTTTGACATGCCAAACATCAGCTTTGAAGATCTGCAGCTACCCATTGGCCTCAGTGTCGCCTTCCAAGGCGCCATTGCTTCAGAGCTTGCTATTGCCCAGCGCATTGTTGAACTGAAGCAGAAGATTGACTATGAAAAGGCTCAGTTCAAGAAGCATATGGCCAAGCTCAGCGTGCAAGAAGTGAAGAACTTCAAGACAATGATGCACGAGCTCAAGGAACCCTTTGTGAAGAAGCGTGCAGAAGCTCAGGGTTCACATGAGCGCATGAAGACTCTGGCTGACAGATGTGTGCAAGCCTATAATGAGGCTGAGAAGCGCAAGGCGCTTGGGCGTCCTGGCATCGACCCCGGGATGGACGCAAAGAAGAAGAAGAAGTCTGCTACGGCTGAACCTGATGCACCAAGGCAAGAAGCAGATCCCATTGTCTTCCCAACTAGAATGACTGGCTCGAAGCCAAAAAGCCGGTCAACAGCTTCAGAGCTCAAGAAGACAAGGACTGCTGAGGCTGAAGCCAGGAAGAGGAAACACTCTGAAGCCTCTCCTACTGCCCCCTCCAAGAAGAAGAGGAAGACCAAGAAAGCTCGGGCTGCTTCCACAAAGCCCTTGATAGTTGAACCCATTTCTATGGTTCATCCTGACGCAGAACGTCAACTGATAGTTCATGAGCCTGCTTCCACAGAGGCTCCTGAAGCTGAAGACATTCCAGCAGCTGATCCCATCGCTGCTGAAGACATTGGTCATCATGACAATGTAGAAGATGATGCAGTCCTTCCTCAGTTTGAAAATAGCGAACTCATCAGCATTGGTCGTCCACTGACGCCAATTGCACAGGATGCTTCATGGGCGGATCGCCCACAAGAGGAAGAAGACTATGAGGCCCAGCCCACTCCAACTCCACAGGCATCGTCTGCGCTCCGCAGGCTTCGCAAAGGTCCAAGGCCTCAAGTCTCTGCTGAAGACATTCCGGCTGCAACAGCCGCAGAAGAAGAAGTACCACAAGATCCCACTCCCCTGTTCCACCAAGAAGCAGTTCTCCAGGAGAATGTGCTTGTGACCGACCCTCCAGCTAGTCAAGTGGAAGATGAAAATCGTGAGGCTGCCACAACCACCAATGAAGCTAATGTGGAGCCCTCCCCAGCAAAAGCTTCAGAAGACAGCGAAGCCACTGATCCTGCCACTTCTGTTCCTGAGTCTGCTGCCGGTCCCCAATTCAACTATCATGTTGAACACAAACCTTAGGTCCAGAAGCCAATTCCAAGACTGCCAAGGTTTCCAGGTCCTGCATCAGCACCTGGCTCCTTCAACATAAATGGCTTCAGGGCAGACAACACGTTCTTCAATAGCTCCAGGAACCCCTACTCAAGGGAAAGGATATCATCTGATCGGTTCTGGAGCTATCCTCAGTGAAGCTATTACTCTTGCATTCTTTACAACCAAGGTCGCATCTTCCCACACAAGCGCCTTGACGTTGAAGCTATAGCTGGTCTGCCCTGTCTAGAAGAAGCGTTGGATTGCTTCAAGCAAGTGGGTCTGCTGCAGTTTGTTACTGATGAAGAGCATTGGAATGAAGAGCTGCTGCTACAATTCTATGCCACACTTCACATCAAAGGGTACAGCAGAGATCCGAAGACTTGGGTCCTGGAGTGGATGAAAGGAAACGTTCATCACGAAGCCAAAGCCTTTGACATCATTGAGCTCACTGGTTTGCCCACTCCTGGCGATCTCTACGAGCATGGCTGTTAGCTTCATAGTGAAGCTATTGAGAGCATCTTTCAGAAGACTGAACCTGATATGAGTCAGATGCTCAGTATGATGAAGCCATTGCCCCAAGATGCTGCTTATCCCACAGAGTTCTTCGTTGAAGACCTTGAGTATCTGCCAAGAACCATTTATCACATCATAAGGCGAACTCTCTGGCCAATCAAAGGACACTCTCCACATGCCAAGCTTGAAGGTGCAATGAAGACTTTGGTCTTCTATATTCTTCATGGAAAATGCTTCAATGCACATGACTTGTTCATTCGCCAACTTGCTGCATCAGGCTTTGATCTGTTTGGCTTGAAGTTCTACGCCCCTTGGGTCATGCGGCTGATCAAGCTACACTCCGCCATCTCATATTAGCCCGCAACCATTGGATCTTCTTGCCTGACGTGGACATGTCTACTGAAGCCATATATTCTGAGCCTGCCAAGCAACCTCTAAGTCTTCAGAATGCAGACCATCAGAGTTTTACTCAGAATGTTGAAGGCGTTAAAGCAGTTTCTCGGGTGTATCCTTTGGCTGGCACTACACGTGCACCACATCCTGCTTCCACTGAAGCCACTGACAGTGCCACTGCTCCAAGACCCAAGAAGCGCACTCATGTTCTCAACGACCGAGAGCTTCTTGTGGCTCTACATCAGAAACAGGATAGGCATCATGACTGGCTGAAGCGTCAGATGAAAAGCCTCTTGGTGGATGTTAATCGCACTCGAAATCTTGCCACCAAGAATGCTTTTGTTACCCATGAAACCTGTCGCCGCACATGGAAAGGGCTCATGATGATGTGTTCTGAAGCTGATCTTCAAGAGGATGGCTTCTCTGAGAGATTCAAGTTTGACCCCACACCTCCTCGAAGGGCTGTGCTGCTAGGAACTCCATCCCTTGAAGACTCTGAGTTCTCTTCCTCTGCTGCCACAGTGACTGCCAGAATTATTGAGGAAGAAGACGATGCGACTTCACCGCCACCTCCTTCATCACCTCCAAGCTCTTCTGCACCGCCAAACAACACCAACAACCCTGCTACTTCACCTACTCCTCATGGGAACGAGTAGAGGCTCTATGTCTTCAAACCTTTTTGGTCATTACTGACAAAAGGGGGAGAAGCATATGAGATTGATAGTCTTCAAGCGGGTCCATATGGGCGGGTGCTTTATATTTTGCTTCGTGCTTACAACTCTCGTTTTTGCTACATTTGGTTCTTATGAGTTGTAACACTTAAACTAGATGGTCGTCTGCTACTTATTTGCCACCTTGTGTTGCGATGATAAATTCTGCATGTGCGACGATAAATTCCGCACTTAGCTCATTCTGCAGACGTCCATTTTCCATTATGCATGTCATTATCTTCATATACTTTCACATGCATAGTGGATTGTCATCATAAGTTGAAGTGGATCTCCACAAGTACAACCTGCCATGTGCATTTGCATTCCAAAAGCAAATTAACTTATATGCACATCTTCAGGGGGAGCCCTTGCAACTTATGAAGACAATTCCTTATCCTTTACAATTTCACAGATTATATTCCCCGTTGAAAACTTCAACTAGTTTGTCATCAATCACCAAAAAGGGGGAGATTGTAAGTGCATCTAGTGCCACCCCTAGTTGGTTTTGGAGTATTGACGACAAACCTAGCTGAGGGACTAATGTGTTTGTGAGAATTGCAGGATAACACAGGTAGAATTCCCTCATTGATTCGGTTTTCCTACCAGAGATGACCCCTAAAAATGTATGAAGACATTGAAGTCAAAGGTGGTATATGAAGATATTCACATTGAAGACTATGACAAGAGAAGACACCACATGAAGCCTATGGAGCTCGAAGACTTAGATCTTTCGTAGTTCTCTTTCTTCTGTGTTGAGTCATAGGAACCACCATACTGTTAAGTGGGGTCCAAGAGAACCAGTCAGAATGACTGAAGTGATGCTTAAACAAAACCTATGTCTTCGAGAGAAGACTTTGAGAGCGAATCTTGTCCAGAGTCGGGCAAGTCAGCTTTGCTTGAAGCCCAAGTAAAGTTGCCGTGTGAGTTTGAAATCTGACCATTGGAACACGTGTCAGTTCCTTAGTGACCCAGGGTCATTCGGACAAATCGGGTCGGGTTGCCAAGTGGCTATAAATAGCCCACCCCCTACAACCATAAACGGTTGGCTGCTTAGATTCAGAGTACGGCTTTTGTCATTTGAGAGCAACCCACCTCGAAGCCTTTGAGAGAGAATTCCTTGCGAGGATAAAGCCCTAACCACCCAGAGCCAAAGAGAATTAGGCATCACTTAAGTCTTCTTGTCTGTGTGATCTGAAGAATTATTACACTTGAGGACTGTGCATCCTCCAGCCGGTTAGGCGTCGCGTTCTGAGCATCCAAGAGACATTGTGGATTGCCGGTGAACGAAGTCTGTGAAGGTTTGGGAGTCTACCTTGAAGACTTACCCAGAGTGATTGGGCGAGGACTAAGTGACCTTAGCTCAAGAGAGGAATACGGTGAGGACTTGGTGTCCTGACTGTGTGTTCAGGACTGGGTGTCCGGGACTGTGTGTCCTAAGGTTTAAATACCTAGCCGCTCCAACCAGACGTACAGTTGTCAAGCAACTGGAACTGCAACATAATGAACATCACAATGATAGACAGCAAGAGAAGTGAAGTGAAGATGAAACCAGTGACTCGTTGAAGACAATGATTTGTTGAACGAGTTCCAGTTGCTGTGACAACTGTACGTCTGGTTGGAGCGGCTAGGTATTAAAACCTTTGGACACACAGTCCCGGACACCGAGTCCTGAACACGCAGCTCAGGACACCCAGTCCTCACCGTATTCTCCTTGAGCTAAGGTCACATAGACCTCGCCCAATCACTCTGGTAAGTCTTCAAGGTAGACTCCCAAACCTTCACAGACTTCGTTCACTGGCAATCCACAATGTCTCTTGGAAGCTCAGAACGCGACGCCTAACCGGTTGGAGGATGCACAGTCCTCAAGTGTAATAAGTCTTCAGATCACACAGACAAGAAGACTTAAGTGATGCCCAATTCTCTCTGGCTCTGGTGGTTAGGGCTTTATCCTCGCAAGGAATTCTCTCTCAAAGGCTTCGAGGTGGGTTTCTCTCAAACAACAAAAGCCGTGCTTTCAATCTGAGCAGCCAACCGTTTATGGTTGTAGGGGATGGGCTATTTATAGCCACTTGGCAACCCGACCTGATTTGTCCGAAATGACCCTGGGTCACTAAGGAACTGACACGTGTTCCAACGGTCAGATTTCAAACTCACACGGCAACTTTACTTGGGGTACAAGCAAAGCTGACTTGTCCGACTCTAGACAAGATTCGCTCTCATAGTCTTCACTCGAAGACATAGGTTTTTGGTTTAGGCATCACTTCAGTCATTCTGACTGGTTCTCTTGGACCCCACTTAACAGTACGGTGGTTCCTATGACTCAACACAAAAGAAAAAGAACTACGAAAGATCTAAGTCTTCGAGCTCCATAGGCTTCATATAGTGTCTTCTCTTGTCATAGTCTTCAATGTGAATATCTTCATATACCACCTTTGACTTCAATGTCTTCATACAGTTTTAGGGGTCATCTCTGGTAGTAAAACCGAATCAATGAGGGATTTCTACCTGTGTTATCCTACAATTCTCACAAACACATTAGTCCCTCAACTAGGTTTGTCGTCAATACTCCAAAACCAACTAGGGGTGGCACTAGATGCACTTACACATACAGGTCAACACTGAAGAGCAATTGGCAGATATCTTCACCAAGCCTTTGGATGAGAAGAGATTTTGCAAGTTACGGTGTGAGCTAAATATCCTGGAATCCCCAAATGTCCTGTGATTAGGCACACATCCTAACCCTTATGCATATTAATGACGTAGATGTGCAACACACGACGTAAAGTATATCTTCAATCAATGAAGACATACATTCTAAGTGTGAATACATTAATGTGGAATTTGACTTCGGAGCGCCATGATAATTGTGCGCCGTGTCTGGGTCTAATACTTCCTATACGGTGGGTAACGCCACCACCAAATGTTCTATTTTGAAGTGTTTCACTCATGGCGTTACCTTGCAATGTCTTCACATTTGGTTTGGCTTCAATCTCAACATGTCTTCATGATTATCTTCACTATGTTGATTATACATATATATATATATACTAGTGTTCTGTCCTCTACAGCATTCACTTATAGCTATGTCTTCTTGTTGAATCTTTTGAACTAAGTGAATGTGATCGGACCCTAACCTCTCTATGCTTTCTATCTCAAACTCTATCATCTCCAAATCATATGCATTCTATTGAAACTGTCGAATGTCTTCTCTGCGTCCTTGTCAGTAGAAGATACAGAGACAAACATTAAGTCCGTTTTCAATGCTCATTCCTTCACCTGAAACCCGGAGAAGTGGGAACGACCACCCGACAATCCAGGCGTGCGTGGGACATGGAACAACCCCCGATATGCTACATGACGGCCACGTACCCCTGAGATGCAAATCGCCTGGGGCACCTGTGTAATAACGCAGTGCCGCCCTGTACCTATAAATACACGCCTCACCATAGTCATTATCTCTTCTTCCACTCTCGCACGAACCCTAGCGCCACCGCTAGCCCTCGACGACGCCGGCGATGAAGCGCTTCGCTGTCGCAACCTCTCCGACGCCGTCTTCACGCCGCCCGCGGACATCGTCCTCTCCGCCGTCGCCATAGGTGTCCTCCGTCGCCAAGTTAGGGCACGGAAGATCGAACTGCTCGGCCTCATCTTCCACTCCGTCTAGCAGTTCTTAGTGTGAATTCTTATAGCATCAAATAAATTCTCCCGAAGCAAGTTCCTGTTTGTCCAGCAAGCGGAAATCTTTGAAGCCTTTGAATGTGTTGAAGCCTTTCAGTTTAAAGTTCATGGCTTCAGAGAAATCAGCAAGGAAGGGTGGCAGAAAGCATCGTGGAGAAACATCTAGAGATCTGCCAGATGACCTCTCTGAACTGTACAAGACAGATCCTGAAGAGGATTACAATCAACGCAAGACCCGAATCCAATGGATTCGAAGATATTGGGTAGAACAATGGTTCAAATACCGATTTGTAACCCAGGAATATGCTGAGAAAAATGCCATCAAGAGACCGTGGGGAGATATCCTATACAAGAATCTTCAACCCAGGTCCAGAGATGAAGCCATTGAACAAGGCTTCTATCCCTGCATGGTCCGTGGGCCACAACCTGTTGATGCACACCCATCGTCACTACTATGGTGTCGTGACGACATTCTGTTCAAGCGCAACTTCCAGTTTGCCCAAAACTCCGCGAAGCAAAACAAGAAGACATTGGGACTAGACTTCAACCCTGGTCCCTCAGCTCCAAGGGCTGATGGCACACGAGATGTAGAACCCAATGTCATTGGTCCTTTCTACAACCTTGAAGGCCTCATCACCCATATCTTGGTTCAAGGGACTGCAGTGAATGAGCCTGCAGCTGACGCTGAATCAGATGAAGCGCCTGCAGCACCGAAGCCAAAGAAGTTGAAGAAGCCTAAAGCTTCAAAGCCTGCCCCTTCACCAAAAATCTCACGAGCGAAGCCACTGGCAACTGCACCTCCTGAAGACAGTGTGCAGTTCGAAGATTTATCACGCATCTTCAAGCCCCAGAAGGTCAAGATGCCTCTGCCACACACCGGCCAAGAGCTAACAGCTGCTGCCATTCTGCGCAATGATGCCATTGATCTGTCAAGTGATGAAGATCTTGCAGATGACGCTCTTGAGCAACTCATCAAGA